>NW_004567117.1:46807820-46808505 GCF_000260355.1 Condylura cristata | reverse complement strand
GGTGCAGTTACGTTTCAGCCAAAGAAAGGGGCTCTGACGGTTTCCAGTGACCAGCTCTCTCATCCGGAGGCTTTCTCGGCACCTCGCAAGCCGCGGGGGGCGGGGACACCAGACCGGTCGCCCCGGGGCCATGACGGACGTCGCCCCCGCAGAAAACGCAGTCGCGCTACTCTGAAGCCCAAAACCACGCTCTGCTCCAGGCTGAGTGACCCCGGGAGCCCAGCCCCGCCGCGAGCGGGGTCAGGCTTCTCCAAGCAAAGAGGGGTCCCGCGGGCAGCGCCGCCCTCGGGGCAGCGGAGCATCGTGCCTAAGGACCGCCAGTGCGCCCAGCCCGCGCCAAACACGGGTTCCCCTGACTCCTGCCCCTGCCCTCTCTCCCCCTCCACCTGGCCGCGGGGCCTCAGAACCCCAGGGGCCCTCCTTTGGGCACGGCAGTAAAGCAGGCGCAAGCACGGCTGGCCGGGTCTCCCTGAGGGCATCCATCACCGTGGGGCACGGCCACGCGCCGCTGCGGGTCCCCGGGCCCGGCCAGGGTGCGCCCTCAAGCACGGGGCGGGCGACGCTCTCATTGAAAAAGAAGCAAAGTTTTTAAATGGAAAATGTCCGGGCATGTCACGTCCCGCTATGTCGCCCCGCCGTGCCATTTCCCACCACGGAAAGTGGCAATTTCTGTGGCACCAACCAC
>NW_004567117.1:46803198-46806407 GCF_000260355.1 Condylura cristata | reverse complement strand
CGCCGCCCCTGGGTCCCAGCGCCAGCTCCCCCGGCTGGTCACAAGCTGCTCTCGGAAGAGCCTCCCTGCGTGCGGCGGGAAGGCACCGGGAGCCCTCGGCCGTGGCTGCTCTCCGCGTCCTGGTCCGCTCGGCCCTCCCCGCACGCCGCCGGCCCTCGCCGCGCATCTCTCCTGAGCAGCTCTCCGGGGTTCACCGCAGAGCTCACCTCGCTACCTGGCTCCCGTCCACCCGGGGGAAAGTAACTTCCTCACCTGGTTACTATCTAAAAAAACTGTGTTTCATGACTCAGCCAAAGTTTCTAAGGGTTAAATTCATGTAAATTCAAACTGCACGAGAACTGCTCATTTCAACATCATCTGCCGCAACATCACAGTGAGACAGCTAAAGACACTTGACAAAACGGAGGAGAATGTGTGACTGAAACACTGGGGCGATAACAGGAAGTGAGCAAAGACGTGGCCAGGGCCCGAGGCGGGAGGCGGGGCACCAGGGAGCGCCCCCCAGCACGGGACGGCCCTGGGCTGCTCTCCCGCCTCGCCAGCAGAGGCGGCCAGGGGCCCAGGGCCTCAGGGCAGGCAGGGCCGCCGCAGGCAAAGGGACACGCTGGCGAGCCGGCTGACGCCCCGCTGTGGCCAGTGTGAGGGGCGTGGGGAGAGCCTGTCCACCCCACACGGACAAGCCCCAGAAACCCCAAGATGCAAGGGGCTCGGAGGTGGCAGCCTGCTGACCGGAGGAGGTTTAGAAATGCGTCTTACTGTACAGAAGGGCACTGTCAGCGCTACCAAGTGACCTGAGTTGTCCTAAGCTACATGTAAAGTAAAAACGCAGGGAGAAGAGTAACAGCAGTAAGTCTTACAACTCGGAACGTGCGCAGAGTTAAGGCGACTGACGGGGGCCTGCTCACTGCGAGGCGGCCGGCCACGGCCCGGGCCTCGTGGGCTGCGTTTCCCGGCACACGCCACCAGTACGTCGCACGCTTGGCGGCCGGTGAACGGGCAACAGCACGAGGTCGCGCGCGTCACCAAGCGACACGCCGGCCTGTGAAAACAGCATCTGCGGCTCCCAGCCAGGTGGAGGGCCGCACGGCCTCGGGCACCTGCTTCACGGTGACCGTCAAGCTGGGGCCTACTTCCCGGGCCGGAAAGACGTCCGTGGCCCACCCCCCGGCCTGAGACGGGCACGCGCCCAGGGCCGACAGCCTGTGAGGTCGCGCGGCGGGGGCCGGCCCCAGGGTGCAGACAGAGGACGCACCGCCCCGCTCCTGGGGAGCCCGTGGGCGGCCGGCCACAAGCCCAGGCCTCTAGCCGGTGATGACACAAAGGGACGAAACAGGTCGGAGAGAGTAAGCGGGAGGGGCGACTGCCCGCCCCAGAGCCAGCAGGGAGCAGCACAGACCCCGCTGCCCCTGGCAGAACCAGGCCTGGCACGTCAGGGAGCAGCGAGGCCGGGGTGCGGGTGGGCAGGCCTGTGGGGAGGCCAGTGGGGCCGCTCGGGAAGCCAAGTTAGGCCAAGTTAGGCCGTGTTACATTTGAGATGCCCGCGGAACGGCCAGGGAGCGCCTGCAAGACGCAATAAAATGCACAAGTCTGGTGCTCAGGAAGAAACTAAGGCCAGAGGGGCCAATCTGATGACGAGGCGCGTCTTAAAGCAGCGCATTAAGGGGCCTCGGCGAAGAAAAAGCGCAGGCCAGAGGCCGGCCAGCCGGCGCCCGCAGGCATCGGCCCGAGCCACGCCGGTCCCCCACCCCACCCCCCAGACCCCCGCAGGCACCCCAGAGCTGAGTGCGCACAGGGCCGCGGGCCGGGCTGGGAACACTCCTACCGGCCCCTCTCAGCAGGAGCGTGCTCGCCCTGGTGCCGACGCGGGGCGGGGCTGGGCCCAAGGGCCCCTCCAGCAGGTGCGTCGGGCGGGCGGGGCGACCCGCAGAGCAGCCTAAACTGGACCCCCGCAGGCCACGGCGCTGGAGAGGCAGGGCCTGCTCTGCTGTGCGCCCGGCCGGCCAGCAGGTTCAGCTAATTCTGCAGGCGAAAGAGAGTTTGGGGGCCCCGGGGGTCACGCCACAGGCCTTTCTGCGGAAGCAGCAGACAGACCAGCTGGCAGAGTCAGCCACCGCCCGCCGGCCTGAGAGACGCCCCGCGGTGCCCTCTTGACCGAGGTGTGCACGACCGTAGGTGCTGAGCCCGCGGCCATGCCGTGGGCCCCGGGTGGCCACTACAGAGGCGGCGTGGAGGCTGCAGGTGCCGGCCACGGAGGCCAGCGGCAGGAGGGCAGGAAGCGCCTAAGTGGACCCCACTTTCCCTGCACGCAGCGGGGACGGCCCCTGGACCTGCCAACACAGACCTGGCCGTGCAGCAAGAGTCCTTCCGGCCCTGATGAGGGGCCAGCTGCCCCCAGGGGCGGGAGGGGTCCGACGGCTCACGCTTGCCGACTTGCATGCTTCATCAGTCCGAGTTCCAGCCCCAACCGGGTGTCCACTCAGCCACAAATGGGAAGTCCCCAGCCACCGGCAGCCACGAAGGGCCCCGCGCCCAGAGGCTGGGAATGGCGCTCACGCCTAGCGAGACTTGGGGGGGGTGGAGGGGGTCGCGGGGCGGGGTGAGACAGAGCAACGAGGGTTAAAGCAAAGGCCTGACGCCCTCTGCAAAGGTGAGCTTGGTTTCTCTCAAAGAAGGCGCAGCCCCCGAAGAGGGTCGAACGCATCAGTTACCTCTCCATGAAATCCACGCGTCAGGTTTTAGCGTCTGTGCGGCCTGCTTACACCTGTAAAATCACGCTTCGTGTTTTCTGGAATACATTAATAGCGCCCTCAAATGGTAGGTCGGAGGGCGCTGATGACGTCTGTAAATATTTGGAAGCGTGTGTTCTAGCTAACAATTTACCTGTGTATGTATTACAGACTTTAGGTAAATAACAATGAATCATGGATACAAAGGTGAATATAAAATGCAAGGATATTTAAATTACAATGAAATAGGTCTTTTTTGATCCTCAGGATTTCTACACTAACACAAACCCTCTCATTAATACCCACTGACTTTCTACGGGCTGGAGGAACCCATCAGTCCCCTGGGGCGAACAGCCTGCTCCCGGCCGGGCGGCTCCAGGCCCCAAGCCCAGCCTGGGAGCGCATCGCCTCGCACGACGAGAGGGGTTCAAACAGGCGCTCCTGTGCGGGAGAGCCGGGGTCGCCATCACAGGGTCTGCACGC
>NW_004567117.1:46797950-46798848 GCF_000260355.1 Condylura cristata | reverse complement strand
CGCTCCTTCCTCACCTGTCTTGTTCTGTTCGGGGGGACGGGGAGTGGGGACAGCTGCCCTCAGCAGCCCCCCGAGCCAAATCCCCACAGAGGCTCCCTCACAGCGCCCCGAAGTCAGGTCGCAGGGACACACATGAGGCGGGAAGGCAGGACCCGCCGGGAGGAGCCCGGGG
Organism: Condylura cristata; assembly: GCF_000260355.1. Taxonomy (NCBI): domain Eukaryota; kingdom Metazoa; phylum Chordata; class Mammalia; order Eulipotyphla; family Talpidae; genus Condylura; species Condylura cristata. The sequence goes on along the minus strand of NW_004567117.1, from coordinate 46,798,676 downwards.
GCGCCAGGGCACTCCTGGGGCGGGGCGGGGTGCGGATCATGGAGCTCCCGGAGCGAGCGCCCCGTGCCAGCGGCGATCTGACGTCTGCCTCCGGGGCGCCTGCGGACCTGCGTGAGCAAGAGGCTCCGAGTGGGCCCGGGCCCGCTGTCCTCGCTCCGGAAACGCATGCTCGGGCCGCCTGACCGGCCACGCCATGGCTCCACCGTCCCTCCGAGACCCCACGCCAGGAGTGGGGCAAGGCCGCGGGTCCCCCGCCGCATGCGCTGGCGGGCCCAGGCGCTGCTACCCCAGCAACGACCCTGCATGGGAGGGCCGCACTGTGGACTGGGCACCGACGGACAGAGGCCCAGACTCGCCCCGACTGAATGTGAGCAGAATGAGGCTGTGATGCCAACTGAGGGCATCAGCATTTTGGTTCCTTGCGGCCAAACTTGTCCTCACACGAGCCAGCAGACGGCGGGGGCAGCGAGAGCGCCCTGCTCCTCGGCGAGGCGAGCGCGGCCACCCCAAGTGACCATGTTTCCCGCACGACCCGCACTTGCTGGCGAAACCGGTGCCACGCGTCCCAACGGCGGCTTGGGGCAGCAGTGAGGGCTGGGCCGCGCCCCGGCCAGTCTGGGCTCCGAGCAGGCGGCCGCACTCCGTCACACACGGCGCCACGGGAAAAGGCCGCTCAGACCATGGGGGAACCCTCGGCCGCCCCCCCCAGGCCTCCGGCAGTCCCCT
>NW_004567117.1:46790130-46797080 GCF_000260355.1 Condylura cristata | reverse complement strand
GCGCTCTGCCCCCCGCCGCCGCCTCCCGGGGCGCCGCCACAACGGGCTTCTCGCGTCGGCCTCGCGTCCCACTCTTGACAGTTTTTCGCGAAGCGTCAAGACTTCACATTTAATCTCCCCTTGGTTTCAGCCGCCACCCATCTTATTATTATTTTTTGTGGCTTCTGTCATCAAAAACCGGAGTACGCTTTCATGTGGCTCGTGCAGGTGCTGACCGCCTCTCTCCGGGGCAAGGAAGCGCTGCTCCAGGTAGTGCTCACCAGGCAGCTGCTCTCTGGTCTTCGACGTGACTGACAGACGGGTGCCACCTGGTGACATGGAACTAAAAGGCCACCTTCCCGGCGCAGCCCCGTGACGACCGGGGCTCCCGTTGCGTGGTGACTGGACGGCTCTTCGCACGTCAGCGCTCCCACGGGCGACACCGGGGCGCGTGCCCCGCCCGTGCGCCTCGCTCCCGCCTGCAGGCTCCCGTCTGCCCTCCACAGACAATCCGGCGAGGCGGGACAGACGGCGGTCGCGACTCACCTGCAGCTTGATGCCGAGCCCGCACATGACAACACATCGATTTTGCTTCTACCTCCATGCAGACATCTATGTAAAGAAATCCATTAGGCAGACAGTTCTCATCGCTGCTGACTGACAGAGTGACAATTGAATACTTTTCACCTTCCGAAGTGACTGACAGTTAGACACTTAAACAAGCCTTCAAGTTGCAATAATAGTATGAAACACTTTCAATTATCTGAATCAAACAAATCCATGATCCTACTGGTTGAATGCGTTTTTCTGTCTGCCGCTATGCCTGGCTTGGTTTACACTATTATTTGGATAATTCTGTGCCTATTGCAGGAACGCTCTTCTTCTAGAGTAAACTCGTTTTATAGATGATGACTTATTCTTTTAAATGTTAGCGGTTGCCATAAACATTCAGAACACGGGTAAGTGCCTGGCGGAGACCAGCTTCCCCCACCCCCACACACGCGCGCGGACTCTCCCAGCCGAGGGCCGTGTCCGAAACGCTCTTCCTGGCGGCCGCGGCTCCTGCACAATGACGTCCATTGTTCGCGAAGATCCATGAACGCAAGTGCGAGTAGCAGGCTGACAGACCGGCTGAAAGGCAGGAGTCACGCAGACTGGGCCTGCTTGCCTTCCACTCCCATCCTGTGGCTCTCCTCACGCCTCCGAAAGCCGGGGCAAAACTTAACGGACGACAGGCCTTCTTCAGCCACCAACTGAACGTGGATGTCCGGTAAGAGCACAAATCCTGAGATGCGTCGATGTGTGAAAACTGTCCTGCCAAAGCCAGTGAATGAAGAAGGACCAGACGACAGCCGTCCCTCAAGAACCGCAAGGACGAACTGGCCCGCGTGCCGTGCTGCAGCCCGGCTCCCACACCCAAGAGAAACCCGCCCCGCGGACTAAGGAGACAGCGAGCGAGCGGCAGCTGGGGGCGAGACGCACAGGGACGAGCCCGCTGCAGGTCTGGCTGTGAATCAGTGACCCACCAACCTGCCAGAGGGCTTGAAAAGACAAATCTGTGTGAGCAGTAAGAAGATTTAAAAGTAAAACATGTTCTCACATTTTCCCTAAGTGTTCGCCTCCGTCACAACAACGTACACAGAAGCTTTGCGCATTGAGTGGACTCCCTTCTGCTCCAAAATTGTTGTGTTCTGCTGGTAAATGGAGGCAAGTGACAAAGGAAAGTGAGATAATGTCATCTTCCCAGATCTCCTCCAGCTTTTCCGAACAAGCAGCACTGCGACTCGGCTCGCAAGCCGCCCTGCAGAAGGGCGGTGGTTTGGGGGCCTGGAGACACAGACACAGACTACAGATGCAAGCAAACACGGTGGATGAACACAGAAATTACACTTCTCTCTAAAATCACACGTGGCACATCTACTGAGATACAGAAACCAAGAAACAGCTTTTTAAAAATAACTAGCTTGTGGCCAAAAAGGAAACAGCAGTATTTTTGCGACGGAGGGACGGGGCCTTTCCCCGCAGCGTCGGGGCACTAGGCTTACAGCCTTGCAGGAGTCGATGCTGCTTGAAGGTGCCAATACAGAATTTACTGTGCGCACGTCAATGGCTCCGCGAGAGGCCGGCCGTCGCAGGCTATACAGCAAATTGATTTTCTGAAAAGGAATGCTGCCTGTATTTAACCTAACAGGGTAACCCTGTTGTACGACATGGAAAGGGATCATGCATATTGATTTCTTTATTACAATTCTTCTTGTGATCAGTAAACACTCACAAAACACTCTTGTCTCCAGGAAAATCGCTGGGTAAAAATTTCACTAAGCAGGCACTGGCTTTTCATGTGGATTTCACCATCGCCACGCTCAACAGCTAACAGTACGGGATGGCTTATTCTCCAGCCTTCCTTTGCCTGTTCTCGGTCGGTCTCCTGAAATGACATGCACTATTGGTAAAGCTGCCTGGCTTGTATGTTCAGCAGAATGTTAATTTCAAGAAAATGAAGTTATGATTGAGGTGTATTATTTTAATACTTCAAACGGAAATAGGTGAAGGGCCATTGTCCCTTCGACATGACTTCTTCAGATAATTTTTCCCATGCGTCCAGAATCTTCCCTGACGACATTTCACAAGTCACTGCTGCCTATCCCTAAAAGAGCAAATGGAAACTTGCACGCTGGGTTGGTGTGCACCCACAATGACGAACTTAAAACATAAAAGTAATGGAACAAGAATTTTATATTGCTTCCTTTGCCTCAGTCTGCTAATGTGGAGTTTCTACATTCGATGTAAGCAATTAAAAAACTGCAACAAAAATGTTTTGTGAGGCACAATTACTATAAGGTCACTAGATATTATTTGGAGTCATTTTAGTTTATCACATTACGACATGACAGGACGTGAGGCAAAAATTATAAATTCCTTCCCTAAATCTGTCCTTTTCTGATCTAGATGGATGAAGAATAATTAACTCTTAATTATTCAGATGACTTCAAGGCAGTTTTAGGATTCAGGAAAGACTGCAGTCATTTTAACCAAGGAAAGCAGTCTCCCGTCATTTATCAAATCTTGCAACTTGACCAATGATGAATAAAAAAATCTATGTTTACCCACAGCCCTAACTGCTACCTTAGAGGTTGTTAAGCAACAAATTTCCTTTAAACTCCACCATATGCAAATCACCAGACACAATTTGCATTTTAAAGTATTTAGCTCTACATATTTATTGGATTTTGAGGCCATGCTGATCATTGATTTATGTGCTTCTGGCAATCATATTTCCATATTTGTATGATTTTGATGACAGTAATAATTCAAATATGCAGAAAGTTGTTCTTTGAACAATATCTTTAATTACGTCCTCAAAGCATCATTGTTTTGCCTGGTGTCCTGACAAAAAGGGTTTGAAATAAGAAATGGCATAATAATCCAAAATGCATAGAAATATATTTGTCATTTCCTGTAGACCAGCAAATGCACAGAAATGACTTTCCACACTAACCAATCCTTAACCTTCAAAAGCCTACCATGCCCAGCAAACTTGTACCTAAATACTTTTATTAATACTGACATACTTTCACGACAAATTCAATCACAGTTCATAACATTTCTATTCAAGATGCAAAGCCTGCCCCGCTTACTTTGCCGCTAACTCCAAAAGTTTTTCTGCTGTGTTTTTTTTTTATTGAACTCATCATAAATTACATGCCTTCTTATGAAAGCTATCAAGAAATATATTCATTAAAAGACTCACAAACGTTTTACCCACTTACTTCTCAAGCACAACCATCAACCATAGTCCCTGTAGCCACTGGCAGGATGATTTCACGTTGATTTTACCTCTCGGTTATAAAAATAAACTTCTCACAATAAATATTCAGAATACAGCAATATGGCCATGAGTTTTGGCTAAATAAAATTGATGTCAATAGTCAATTTCAAAATTAAATCCAAGACCAGCCATTTTACAGTTACTTTCAATTACACAGACAAATTTTACAAGCATTTAATTCTATGTAAACATTCTATATGGTACTTGATCAACTTTGTGTACGTTAAGCATTTTCAATTAACATTGAAATGAGTTTATTTTACAAAAAAATAATTGTCAAAGATAAAATGAAAATCATTCATATCCAATCTTTTTTAAAAAATCCACACGTTATAAAATAGAAAATCAGTTCCAAAATGTACCGCGATTAAGCTCTTCTCTAGTTCAGCAATCTGTGATTTCGAATGCCCACAGCATGCAAACGTGGAGGGAGGGAGGGAGCTGTCCGCATGCTCCCGGATTTCCCAGGTCGATCTATCAAAAAGTGAAAGTGCCTTAACTTTCCTCGGAAGCACAGGGATGCCTGGTGTTGAGATGTCCATTCACAGCTCTTCTTTTTAAAAAGCTACCATATTTATTTCTGGATGTTTAGGTTAAATCTAGTGACGTCCATCGTTGAATACATGTCTACCTGTTCTTATGAGAACTCTCCAAGCAAATAATCACATAGCGGAAACCCAAGTCAGTCACCCCAAAGTGAATTTTAATTAGGAAGACACAATTCAGGAACAGTCACCATCTCAGAATCATTTTAATTAAAACAAAAGCAGCCTGAAATAATTTCCAAATAATTATTTCACGGCTATTTTTATACGCATCATGTCTGGTATTTATAGTGGTGGCTTTATACATCCCAGTTTTCCTTTAAACTCCATTCAATATCCACCTGGGCACGCACACTTCTCTAAAGTTCTCTACTCATTAAAACTCAAATTCTGTCATCATCTATCTCACAGTGAGGAAGACGTGACTGGCTAAAGGAGCCCAGACACCAGGCTCTCTGCTGGTGTCCAGCTGTGCTGGAGGTGAGGGCACAGCGGGGCTCTTGGTTCTGCACACAAAGGAAAGGAAGAGGAGGGCAGAGGGGAAAGGAAAGAAGGAAAGCAAGAAGGGCAGGGAGCCAGGCGGGAGCAGGGCGGGTGAGGGGCCGCAGGGGAGAGGGAGGCCGCTGGCGCGCTCCTGGGTCCCCCTAGTGGTCACGCCGGGAAGCACACCGGCCCTGGCCAGCAGGCCTGGGGCCTCCGGGGACAGGCCGGGTGGCTGCCTGGAGGAGGAGGCACAGGGTCTGAGGGGCGCTCCAGCCAGCACCAAGCGTCCAGGAGGCCGACACCAGGGAAGCAGCCGGCTGTCTGTCAGCTCCTATCTGCGTGCCTAGCATGGCCGGGGCCCAGGCCACCGAGGCAGAAGCCCGCACGTCCCACTGGATCACACCACAGCTGGAGGAGGCGGGAAACCAGGCTCTCCACAGCCGACTGGGCCCACAAGCTTTTCCTTTCCACTGTGTTTCTTTATTTTCTGCCTACAATAATACAAGTGGGCAAACAGGAAATCACACAGAAATGTGTGCATTATGCTATGAATGTATTGTTAAGCAATACATGAGTCAGTAAAACAGAATGGGTTTTAAATCACCCCTGCTCTTACGTGGATGGCACAGACCACAAAATTCTCCCTCCCTCTGGACCCTTTTTACCTAAGTACACAAAAGAGGCTATCTTTGAAGAGACTGCGCTCACATTTACAGCTTTCGAGGCTTGTGCTAGGGCAAGAAAAGTCTGCTTTCCACTCTGTATACTGGGACCCAGCAAATATAACAAAAGGAAACAGGAAGACTGCGGTCACACAAAGTAAGCTCGTTCAACACTCGACTGAAGTTACCATGTATTAATAAAAGAAAAACACTAGGAACTCAATCGCCAGGAAAATAATCTAATAAAATAGTGCATTCAAAGCAGGTAATATCACTGAGGTCAAACTTCAGCATAGTAAAAAGCAAGATAAGAAACCAAAAATGGATTTTATTAACACGATGTGCACGGTTAACTCGGTCTGGGAGAACCTGCTGGTGCACTTGGTGCAGGGCTCACAGTCGGGCGCTGAATCGAGCCCGGAAACAGCTCCCTGCCTGCGCAGCTCCGCATTCCTGGCAGCCTCGCTCTGGCCGGGCCGTGCTGCCCTCGGCCTCCGGGTGGGGCTCGCCGCGGCACTGCCCAGCTCCTCGCCCCCCCGCCCCGCCTGCCCTCTGGGCACTGGCCTTGTCATCACTGAAATGCTCGGAGCTTGGCCCGGGCTCCCGGGGCAGCTGGCAGGGTCGGTGTAGGCATCAAAAGATCCGATCCGCGTCGGGGCTCGGGCGCCAGGGCCCGGCCAGTGCTGTCTGCAGCGCTGAAACCTGCGTTCCCGGTTCTCGGGTGGACGCACGCTGGCGCTCGCGCTCGGGCCAACTATCTGTGTCCGTAAAGGTCCCTGACAAGGAGGGGTCATGCACGTGTGTACGTGCACGTAGGAGCTTTACAGTGAAGTGTGGACCCACATTTGGACAAATTTTACGTGTCAGAAAAATAAGATGGGCGACTTTTACGTGAGATACCCTAACTGAAGGTGCGCACTGCAGGCTCTTCTGATTCACTCACGCTTCTCGTTACTCCAACCACCCCTGAACCAAATGTGTGAATAAAATCTTTTAACTGGTTACAATTGTGGCTCATGTCTTACACGGCTTTGATTATAATGATTCAAATAGACGGCGTATTCAAAAAAATACAAAGCCAATCCATTTGTCTTCAGACGAGAAAGTGAAATTTATATACAGATGCTCTAAAAGTGAAAATAAAATTCTTCTGCAGCCTCGGTGTTATTTTTATATTTTGTGCAGCTGAGCAAAACAGTCATTAATAATAGATTAAACCGCTGTGACCAGCCGTAAGGATCGCGGCTGGGCAAAAAGGCCCTGAAGCTGCAGCCTCACAGGAACACTAGGGCGCGTTTCGGTTGTGGCATGAAACAAGAAGCCGCCGCTGCACTGCCGGAGCGCGCGAGGCGTGGGACACGGCGGCGACCCCGCCGGGGCTCCCTGGGCTCAGGCAGCGAACAGGGAGAAAACGAGCCGGGTGGAGCCGGGGCGGGAGTCCAGCCCGGCCCC
>NW_004567117.1:46787711-46789799 GCF_000260355.1 Condylura cristata | reverse complement strand
TTCTGACACACTTCGGCAGTACCAGCCCTCCTCACACGGCCAGAAATTTAAAGAACAACGTGTGGAGAGACAAAGCCTGGCACTGCGGCGCGGTCACCGGAGGGAAATGTGGGGAGGCGCGTTTCCAGTGATTGTAAACAGATGTTCTCTAAAAACAACGGCACTGGAGGACTGAGCACATGAAAAAAGAAAAATGTGCAGGGCGACCCATTTACAGTGAGTCAGGCTTCACCTTCTGATGCGGTTACTGTAAAAACCTGTCATAAGTTCCGTTCGGTAGTGAACTGTAGCCATCTACTGGAAGTGAGCAGCTAAAGCAAATGTTCTAATGTCATGTTTCTCCCTAAGAAACCAGTATTCTTTTTGCTTAATTTAGTCATCCAGGAAAATGAACAATCCCAAATGTAGTCAGATAAAATGTAATTTATTAAATCAGCCTCACAATCGCCAACCTGTGAAGACACATGATCTGGTAGATTAGTCTGTTATTGGAAATGCAGTTTTCCACGTAAAACTGGCTTTCTATCACGAAGAGACTTGCTTGGTCTATTCACCAATTTTTCCCAAGTCTTACATTCTTAAATCATGTAGCTATGCAAATTCAAAAATTGTTACTAAAAGTTTTAAGTCAAATCACCCAGCAAGTGCCTTTAGTTACCAAATTATAAGCTAGATACATAATCACAGTTTTTGTACTATATTTTACTCAGCTGGTCTTGAACGAATTTTCACAGAAATGAAAACAAAAATTATTTTTAAAAGTCTGGCCAAAACATGGCCTTTAGCGTTCTGTGTTGAGAACATTTAAACTAACGATTCTGTTTAAATGCAAGAGTCAATGCAAGAGTCGCTGCCCCTCAGAGGTGTGCTCGGAGGGGAGGCCCGGCGCTTGCTGTGCTACGGGACACAGCAGCGTCTTCCCGGCCGGTGGGAGGCTAAACCAGGACCTGGGTTTCCACAAACCTTCCTGCATTCACCAAAAATCTCCTGGCAAGTCTCCCGCCGATCTTTTTCAGGTTAAAATGTTCACCATCAGAGTTACTTTCTACCATTACCTCTGCAGTGCAATGGTTTCATTTCAGTTATCCTAACGACACAGAAGAATAATTAAGTGCTGGTTAAAATTAGTTCAACAGATATAAATTTCACCCGATGAAAACAATCGAATGAACAATGTACTGATATGTTTGTCATCAAACGTAAACCAATTCAAATCCATAGCCAACACAAATTCAAAAACTATCGAAAAAGGAAAAAAGCTCGAGTGTTTGTTTTCACCTTTCAAATAACTCACCAGCAGGAAGTACTAGGTTGGCTTGATAACCCTCTCACATGGGAAATTCAAAGGACTATTGGATTTTGCGCAATTAGCCTTTTCAAAAACGCTTATAGTGTTGCTGATCTGCAAAAGACACCATTGAAACAAAACAGGTCACCGGAGGCGGTGACGACAGCACAGTCCAGGTGACGTCTGCAGCTGGCACACCGGTCACCAACGCCGCGGTTAGGACCAGTCATACCTCCCAGGAGCCCCCGGGCTGACACCGTAGTGCTGGGGTGACTTTCTCTTAACCTGATGGCTGGCGCTCGGCGCCACGCAGGCAGCGAGGCCGGGTCACCAGCCGTCACCCTGTGCTGTCAGGGCTGAGGGCCGAGACCTGCCCCTGCCCTGGATAGAATTTCGAAGGGCTCAAGCTGAAATCACGGGCAACCTGGAAGCGTGATCTATGATAGCCAAGGTGAGAACATTTCGCAGAAAATTCGTACAATTTCAAAGCAATCAACTAACTGGATCAGAGGGGCAGCCACGTCCTCACCACAGCCAGCCTCGACGGTGCTCACAGACCCAGCGTGATTCAACAAAACATCAAGCCACACAGCCAAGTGCAGGGAACTCCACGAACTCTAAGCAGAGAGCATGAGACTTGGAGGCCAACGCGATTCAGTGGCCTCGTCTCCAGGCCCCAGGCTTCCACCTGGCCTGCCGAGCCAATCAGCCCGATGCTCTCTGCCGGCCACCTCCCATTTTCAGGCAGCTCACGTGAATACGGACATCAAGGACCAACCTGCCCCAAGTCACCAGCACCC
>NW_004567117.1:46782965-46785111 GCF_000260355.1 Condylura cristata | reverse complement strand
TGGGGGCGAGGGGGAGTGAGATGATTCTGCAAACTGGCTCAGCACACAGGGCACGCTGGGGCGAGATGGCCTTGGCCTCCGGGAAGAGCGCACAGTTGCTGCCAAGCCACAGCGGGCCAGAGGCTGCCCAGGCCGAGTCCCGTCCCGAAGGAGCGGACCCCGGGCCATCGTGTCCGCGGCTCGGGACGACCGCCTCCGGGGACCGCGCCGTCTGGCCCGTGTGACGGCAAACTCCCTGCGTGCTTCCCGAAGCCAAAGCTCCGCGGAACCGCCACTCAGAAAACACTTCCGACACTGATCAACTCATCTGCCACTTAACGTGGAGCCGTTAGCTCCCCTGTGAAGCGATGTGTGGCTAAAAATAGTGCGACCCAGAAGTGTGAGAGCCAGAAAACGGAGCAGAAACACCACCGCCCAGAGCCGGAGTCCTCCGTCTTGCCTCCATTTGTGAAAAGTCGTTTAAGCTCTTGACCCAAATTTCTTCTGTCCACGAGATGGATTAGACCAGACAGTAGTGTAAGAACTGAAATCCCATGGTTGAAATATACTCCAGTGGGAACACTAAGATGTCTTTTTAACATTTAAACCCCTTCCCATTGTTCAGACAAGTGCAAATTCCTGTTTTCTAAGCGCTAGCTGACCATAACTGAAAAGCCACACTCGTGCTGGTGCGGCAGGGTGCGGGTGTGCAGACGAGGCCTTCGCACCCCTTGCACACAAGGGCTCACCTTAGCCAGCCTCAATAGGAATCCTGTAGCTCCCCAAAATGCTCCTATAAAGCTGGCAGGGTATTATGATGCTAATTCACCCGGGGGGAGGGGGAGCTTCACAACAGCCACCCCTTCGCAGGCTCAGTGCTTCCCGGAGCGTCCAGAGAGGGCGCCAGGCAGGCTCGAGGCCGCCACCTAACAAAGGCTCGCACTAGCTATTCCTGGTGTAACTCCCACAGCGCTGGCAGGAAGGGGGTGAGGGGCGTTAAAGAGGCCACAGTGCAGGAGAGTGAGCAGGGGGTGTGGAAGTAAAGCCTCGCAGAAACAGAAGCCAGCTGTGTGCTGAAAAATGAGAAAAGAGCACGAAACCGCTGCGCCTGTAGGACGATGCTCTGTCCGTGTCCCCATCCCGGTGGATGGGAGCTGTGGGTGGAGACAGACTTTGAGAACAACATCCGTTTTCAAGGTGAGAAGGACAGGTGGAGTCTGGGCACGGCCCGGGCCCTGGGCATGCCGGCACCGGCACGCAGCGCAGGCAGCCGCCTGCTCACGACAGTCACCCGCAAAGTACCCCCAACACGATCATGACTTCTCACGCCAAACCCCGCTTCCTGATTCTGACACGCTGATTCACTTGCCACAAAGCCTCCTGCGGCCTCCACTCACTTTCCATCCACAGCCCAGAAAACTGGGGAGAGTCGGACATGTGAAAACGAAGTGATGGAAAGCAGAGGACAGACCACAGTGCTGCGCCCTGGCGGCCTCGGGCGGGCCCCTGTTACAGCTGCCCAGGGCAGGACTGAAACAGGACACTTCGCACCGCCCCAGCCTCAACCCCAACCCCCACCTTGACAGCAAGGGTCCCCACCTGAGGCCACAGCCCCTGAATTGGCCCACAAGACAGGGGCGCGTGGACCCTTCTCCACGTATTTGACGCTTGCTGCAAAGAACCACACTGACACACCTGCCAAACCACACGCCGGCCAGGATCCCATAGCGCCCTCAGCACCCGCTCCTTGCCACTCCACTTCCGCTCTCCTGAGGCCACTATTAACAGCGCCTGTATTTGCTTAAGACCCGACACAGCAGCTCCTCAAGGTGACTTTCCCTGCTCCTGTGTCCCTGTCCCACCACGGCGCCAGCCCCTACCCCGTCCTCTGAGTCTCCACCCTGGAGCAAGGGCCAGCGGCCCCCACCCAGCGTGTAGGCCTGCCCTGACAGAAGACTCCAGAATCCGCGAGACTGCACATCTGAGCCAGTATCAGCTTCCCGCCTGTCTACCTGCAAGTACCTCCTTTAATCAACTTTAGACAAGTCAGAGTAAAGCCCTCCAGAAGGCAATAACCTTCAGGAGCAGGAAGGAAGAGGATAAAAAGAGGTCAGAAAGAATAAGTGGCAGAAGAAGGAAGCAGAGCAGAGCCCACCACATCCCACTG
>NW_004567117.1:46756726-46782546 GCF_000260355.1 Condylura cristata | reverse complement strand
ACTGCGGGGCCAGCCCCAGGAGTGAGCCCCTCAAGGACACTCAGCTGTTCCCCTCACTGCAGAGGCTGCGTCTGCCTCGCTACAGGTCATTGACACCCAGGGGCTGGAATAACTCCAGGCCCGACTGGCGCTTGGCGAAAATTCTAGAGCTTCTGCCCTGTGGGAGAACGGGAGCGGTGGTGAGAGAGGCGGCTGTGTTCTTTCGTCCTGGCCCCATCCCAGACAACTCCCCTGCCCCCCGACTATCCCCTGGAATCGCCCCTGAGGAAGTAGTTTTTCATAACCTGAATCCTATAACTGAGATCTCTCTCAGATTTTCAAGTTGTAAAGCGATTTGCATGCCAGAGATATGAAACAGTGGCCACTCACTACTTAAAAGTTACCCCAAGGACTCTGACGTCAGGAGTGCTGGTGTGTTTGAATGAGGAAGAGGCGGCAGGGTCAACTGTGCCATCCTCAACGACAGGGAGAGAAACGCAATTATCATGAGGCCTTTTTTATTTATTTCAAACTACAGACTAGGGTATTATTAAACTACAAGCACTAAACTATTGTGAAGATAAAATATACAATGCACCCTTCTATCTACGGCAAATCAGATTTTTCCCCAAACTGAGAAAGGCTGTACTTTACACTGCCACGCACACAATTCATGGCACAGAATCAAACAAACTTTTTCTATTTCTATCAAGTTAGCCAAACAGCCAGCTGAACCAAACACTTGCTTTATTTGGATACATCTGTAGTTATGATGAGTGTAATTAATTGTTCAGCTAAAAATGCAATTCCATGGTGCTTTTAATGATTTAGGTATACACAGCTTTAGTTCTCAGAGCAGACTAAAAATAGTGATTTTAATTTATTCCTGCTGCCTACAATTACCCACAACCATGTATTTTTAAATATTTCCAGCCTATAAAAATTACTAATTTTTGCCACTTGTGTTTATCTGCATTTCGACTTTGATTTGGATAAATTAAGCTCTCAAGTGCTCCTTGCTTTATGAAACTCTGCATGTTGTACACTCAACACAAATAAATGACTTGTACCATTAGAGGTTTAAATAATGTAATGTATTTCATGCTCAGCCTGAAGCTGGATTCCAATGAAGTTGCTAATGCACGTAATGATTAAGTGTAACTCAAATACTAACTGTGTTGTTGAAAACATGACAGGCAATAATTTGGTCTATTATATTCTGCCATTTAATTGCCGAGTACAGACATTCCCTGACACGTTATGAAGCAATGATTTACAATTATTCAAGCTGCAAAGGTCAGAAAGTGACATTATAATCATCTACATAGAGATCCCTTCTAATGCACAAAAACTAGGTAATGCCCCACACACACACACACACACACACACACACACACACAGAGAGTTTTGCTGCATTAGTAACTTTCTATTTAAGGTTCCTTAAACCAACTAAGAATAAACAGTTCATAAGCACATTAATACACAATAGGAAATGTCTAGAATCTTTGCAAGGATCTAAAGGTGGCAGATACTGGAAATGTTCTTAATCTCTCCTGACTGGGCAAATTCTATTCAAATATTTAAGCTCCATATGCAAGACTTAAGACTAGGCATGGAGCTATCACTCCGAAAATTACATAATCCCTAAATCTTTATCTGAATACCTAAGTCTCTGTGAATAAAGGTTCACAGAACACTAGGTATCATTTCCTAGGTTTGCTAAGATCACAGGCTGTTTACTAACTGTCCACCTTTTTAATAGGAACCAACACTGAAAAACAAAAGTTCAACCCAAACCTGAAGTGACCCCTCTCACCCCAATGAAAAGACAATAAAATCTTTACTTTTTTAGGCATATATTCTTTCTACTATAACATGTTCAATAATTTATCAACACTTGAGTAGGGAAAAATACTGCAATTACTTCGCGCAATACTTGAACATGACAAAGTGAAAGCGATACCGAAAATAAAGACATCGAATACCAGAATTTTAAAGTAAAACTCTGAGCAAGCAATTTTGCTGAGAGCACCTAAGTCGAAGCAAAAGCAGAGAACAGGCATGGCTGGGCGGGAAGGAGGTGGCCTGCAGTCAGCACACACCAGCACAAACATCCCAGCAGGAGAAACAAGCACGATTCAAGGCGGTAACCAGAACAACGGACACTACAAACAGCAGAAAAATAAAGAAAAGCGACAGTGAAAGGGAAAGAAAACAGTGGCCAGCCGGTGCGGCGGCTGGCTCACTTGGAAGTGCATCACTAAATACTTTTTAGTCTCCAGCTCACCAGCTGTACAAAAGGGATGATAAACACGCGGTAAGCCACCTCACAAAAATTTAGAAATCAATGATGAGATGGAGGTTAATTAAGTATACACTGAACCACAGCACTACAGAAATGCTACTATTGGAAGTCTTGTATTTACTACTATGTCTACGTCTACACAGAGAATTAAAGGGACTAAAGGAAGTTAACAAAGCATGGAATCTATAATGACCTTTTTAAGGTACTGAAACTTACAAGTTCTTGCTCAGCAAAAAAAATTAAAATCTCATACATTGAGCGACACTGTGTCTGAGCTAGTCCTAAACATGTCCCCTAGAATCACCACCTTCCGCACAAGGGGCGGCAGTGGTCTCTGCTTCTCCCCACGAAGCCCTGGCGGGTCCACAGTGCCACGCACTCTATAAACACACCGATAACGCTACAGAATTCCACTCTGATCACGCTCAGGTGTAAGAAAGACTGCTAAGAAACTGCACTGTTCAAAGACTGCTCCTCTCGAAAGTGAAAGTAAAACAACAGGGAATCTTGGTAACGTGGTCCTCGAAGAGCCACACTCTCCCCAGCTGGCCCCGACAGGAGCAGGAAGCTGGGCCCACAAAGCCCACGCCCGGGGTCTGCAGCCTGGCCACCGGAGCTGGGCTCGGAACACTCTCGGCGGACTCGCACGATGACACCCGACACAGGAGTACCGCTGAGGGGGAGCCCGGACCTCAGCCCCGAACGTCAAGATCAAAGGACATCAGCACACGCTGAAATCAAAGTTCAAAGACAGTTGCTTCAGCTCCGTCTCCGTAGGGAAGCCCATTGATGGGTATCTATGACCACTTATGTGAAGAAACCAGTCGATGACATATGATCTAAAACATGAACACAGAACTCAGCTCACCAAAACAGTCTGTGGTTTTCGTTCATTGTATCATAAAAAGCCTCTTGGAGAAAACCAAGAAATTTCTAAGCAAAAAACACGTAACTTCCTAACAATTTCGTCTGCACACGTGCCTACTTCCACATTAATCAAAACTATTTAAGAAAGAGTTGATTGCTTCAAATCCAACAATTAAGAGCTTGTTAATAAAGTTCTAAAAGAAACTAAGACACTAACCACGACAGAAAGGAAAACACGGGCCTTCTGCTTGTGACAGGAGGGAGTTAACGCTCCTGAAAGATCACTCCACCTTTTAAAGCCTGATTTTTTTAAAAGGTAAAATTTATAGCAATTAAAGCTAATGAAGAAATGCAGCATGAGCTGCTTATATCCAGGAACTAATAGGCCCACTGAGCATTTCCGAGAGTATTTAGCCGCCCGTGATAATGAATCGACGTTGTCAGTGATGTAGCGGGCCAACTGGGGCGGGGGCTGCCTGCTTCCACTTTGATTTTTAATCTGGGCACTGCCCTGTCCCTGTGCAACGCATGAAATACAGAACACCTAGGACGCGTTTTCTCCAGCACTGACTCGTCAGTGCTCTGTTTCAAGCCCACAGATGGCTGTGCTTCCTTCAGCACATGGATTCCTCACAACTTCCAGCCTCTCCGTGCAACTGTCTGCCCTGTAAAATGACTCTGACTTTTTAATCAAATTTCATTTTGAAAACCAGAACTGTGATTTCACAGTCATTTAAAATTCAACGACTACTGTAACTGTAAAGATACAGTGTGGGTCTGGCAATCCATCACACTTTCTGAACACACACACCTCTATGACAGTCACATAAAGCTGAACCCATCCACACGTGTCTGTGACTCTGCAGTCTGGGAATCAAACCTGTAAATCACGAACACCAGTACAGCAGTAAGTGGCAAACTGTATGTCAGCACTAAGTGTACATCAGTCAGATTATATAATGAAAGCCAATCGAGTATCTACTGGTTCTGTGCTACATGTTAGAAATTGTGCGCTTGAAAAAAATTTCTTCTTTTCTTTCCAGGATCTTAACCATCCTAGGAAAAGTGAATGGAATTAGATTTCTAGCGTCAGAATATGAAACTGTTTACTTGTTTTGCAGAAACGAGGAGGAAACTGCTTCTGTCACTTTAACAGCAAATTTTCACTAACGCAGGCCCTTCCTCTCTCCTACTAATAATACTCTTGCGGTAAAAACAACAAATGAGACATCTTTTAAGATCGCAAGACCTAGCACAATTAAAATGAGCCACTTGGCATTCGCCCTCTGCAGCTAAAAGTCAGAAGCAACAAAACTCATTCTCCCTCTGATCTTCAGGGGCTGTAGGGCAAAGGTCCATCTTCATTTACTTCAGCCGCAAGTCACTGAACCGTCAGTTCTGCCGCCGAGCGAATCACTGGCCGTGGTTAATCAGCCTGCTCGCAAAGTTATCTGCAAAACTCTCTGCGGTCAGAAACTGCAACTGCACCCTGGGATGAAACACACTGTCCCCCAAGAAACAGAAGCTGTTAGACCCCGAAGGTACTGCACGACAGCGCCGGCCGCTGAAAGAGACCGCCGGGGCCGTCTGCGCGCCGCGCCCATGGTCTGTGAGTGGCCACAAACGCAGGTCCCGAGGTTCACATAGGAGCTAGTAGGGCGCACTTATCAGCCGATGTCTCCAGCAGAGGGAGGGGCACGAAAATACATTTTTAATCAGGAGTAGGGCATTACAACCCAGCTCTAAATGCCCTGTGACGCACCACAGATGTCATGGCATTTGAAAACCTTTTAAACATTTTTGGTAAATGAATTAATTTTGCATTAAAGCATCTCAGCGCTTCCTACTAAACGCAACACAGTGAGTGGCCATTACACATCGCCGGTGATGCTTTGGGGGGAAGAATCATTAACTAAAGAAAGGAAAACAAGCTCCAAAGTAAAGTCCCAGGGAAACACACACGACGCGCTGCTTTGCAAGCTTCATCCCGCACTAGTCGGTAACCAGCTGTCTGAATTAAATCGCTACCTGTTTCTTTCCTTACGAACAAGCCCGGTGGATCAAAGAGCCATTAATGCGATTAAGATGAAAGCAGGATGGCAAAAGAAAAAATACATGTACATTTCTAAAGCTATATTATGTATTTTTTATGCCTTTAAATGGAATTTACAGTTCTCTCTGGCAATGTGAATGAACATCCTATAATTTAGTCAATTTACAGATTACAGGTTCAAATTGACCTTGGAGCCCATAAAATTGCTCATCTGCAGTACAGGATTAGGAGGAGGAGAAGAATGTCATAACTGCGGTAAGGAATTTACCCTAACAATGGAAAGGAGGACGCGCGCGCACGTTCAGCCACTCCGACTCAGCCCGCGGTGGTGTGGCGCCCGGACAGCGGCTCTCCTGCACATGCTCCAGGCGCCCAGGCAGCGCCCGCTGCTTTACTCACCCACAGACGTGACACTTGTACTCCCTCATCCCAAGGTGCCTTTTGACATGGTTTCTGGCATCGCCAAGCTGAGCTGTTGCAAAATGGCATATCTTGCACTTGAATGGTTTTGATCCTAAGTAAATTTAACACAAAATATAAAGCAAATTTGAATAATACATTCCTGACAATTTTTTTAAAAAGGCCTAAGTCTTAAACCATACTAGTAATATAAGTACAAATTTCTGCCCCCAAAATAGAATACCTGCATTCCTTTCCACCTTAACAGGCCTGCATTCCCTGATTATTCCACCAGGTAGACTTTAACGCTGCAGTGAGTGTTCCTAACTTTCACTAACATTCCTGCAGTTAAAACCACAAGTGATGTCACTGAGTAACACAAAGTTCATGAGATGAGCTAAATAATTTTTAATATTTCCCTTAAAATTCACAATCTCAAGTCTTTTAGCATTTAAAATGGGACCTTTTTTTAAGCAAATGCATACACAGTAGCTGATGTTTTTAAGTGTGAATTATCCTCACCTTCGCACTTCCTCCGTTCTGTCCTCGGAGTCTACTCACATTAACTGTGGTAGCTCAGATTTTTTTTGTCATTTATCCCACATGATTCCCTCTAGAGCTATTTTACCAGCATGCCATGTGTGAATGCAGTAGAAAGATCAGGAAGCTTTTATGACCACTTCGTAGCCAGAAGTGTGTGATGACTGCAAACCGGAAGTACTGACATTTGGTTGTCACTGATTTCAAGAACAAATGATTTCACACAAGAAGCAAAGGAACAGCCAAAACGCTAATCTCAAAACTGAGGAACTCATTTCAGAGTGGACACTCCTAAGCCATCAGGCTGTAGCCAGAGTGCAGTGACCGACAGACCAGCGGCGCTGTCCTGTGCCCATGCTCCTAGGAAGCAACACAAGCTCATCCTTGCCCAATTCTCTGACCACAAAACACTTCAGGTAAGTAAACCAAAATCATAAAATACACCAGAAAATCATGTCATATTCAGTACCTTCTGGTGAAGTATCTCCTCTGAAATCATCAGACAGCATGTGAAATATGTGAACTTTAATAAATATACAAAAAGCTCAAACTTAAAATTTGCACTAAATCTTACTTATCAGTGAACCTCTGTGCCTTGCCCTTGGGGAAAGAAATCCTCCAAGAATACTATGTGAAATTGAAGCCCTCCGTAAAAAATTTCATAGTCTTAAATTTCAATATAATTCCCAAAAGCTGACAAAAAAAGTGAAGCATTTAATTCTAATCTTCCAACAGAAATAAAAAAGTCAACAGAACTAAGCACGGGCAGACAAGGTTGAATATTTCACAGTTCAATGACAATGAAGCCAGATCTCTTAATACTTCCATTTCTACTGGCACAAGTAGATGTAAAATATACTTAGCACCTGAATGGTTCTATGTAGTCAGCTTTATATGTTTAAATGTCAAGAGCAGGTTGAGACTGCAGCTTACAGCAATCCCATTCTATCAATCACATTAGAAACTACAGTTTACCTAAATGATTCTGATAAAACTGAGTCTAGCGCTACGTGGAAACATTTCATCTCACCATGGAACTCTCTGCAGTGACTTGCGAAAGAAAACTGTGAACAGGACCGATGCACCTGTACCTTAGATTAAAGTGCACGGCAGGTAATAAGGATAAAGCGGGACATCAGTAGTTCAGTCGCCTCAGGCTCCACAGCCAAGGTGAAGCCCTCCAACCCGGGTGGGTCTGTAGGAAGGCGCTACTGGAGGTGGGCCCCGCTGCGCCCCCACAGGGAACCCCGCCTCCTGGGGCCGAGCCTTTGCCAGTTCACTTTAGCGCGCAGCTCCTTGGTGGAAACTCTGGCAGCTTCAGGTTTCAGGGGCCACTGCTGCGGCGCGCTGGCACCGCACGAGGGGGCATTTCGTGGCGTGTTCACACAGAAGCCACAGGGGCCCTGACCGTGTTGGCGTCGACCACCGAGGGACTGTATTAACATCTCCCTTCAGTGGCACAAGAACCTGAATACTAGGGGACTGGCGGGAATCCTTTCCTGTGTAAGAAGAAATCCCCTTTCACCTAACTGCCAACGTTTCCACTTTTAATCCTGCCGATGCACACACCAAGATGAATACATGTGCGTGAGGCGGACTCCATAAAACCGCGTGCTTCTAAGTCTGTGTCCCCCGCACATGATAATCACAGTAAGCCTGCAGCCTCGTTTTAAGCAGCTGCGGTCCTTGGGACAGGAGTAGCCTCAGTACGGCCATTTCGGGGCCCGTGAGGTTTCCCGAAAGGGGTGACCGACGAGGCTCCGCAGCCTGGCGCCTCAGCCGGGGCCTGCGGGTGTGGGCCCGGCTGCCTTCCCTCACAGCTAAGCAAACCTGGCCGCGGCACTGACTGAAGTCATGATCTAGGCCTTACAGGAGCCCAGCAATAGGCCTGTAACGCATCACCTAACGCCTCTCACTGCAGCTCCGTTCTATAATCCCCTAACCACAGAACACTTGATCTGCTCATTCATCTAATCACTCACTCAATAAAGAACACTGAGGGGCAGCAATCTGAGGGTGTGGAGACCGAGCTGTGAGAAGGGGGCCCCCTGCCATCACTGCGCTCCCAGCATGCCCATCCAGCTTCGAAAGCTCTCGTCTATGTCACCTCACTGCCAGCCTGCCGCGGAGACAGCCCCTGAGGTCACACACCCTCACCTCCCCACACAGGAACAGCCCCAAAGAGCAGAGCAACCGGGGCGTGTGGACACAAAGCAAGCGCATCAGGCGGGCCTCTGGCCTCCCCGCCTCTCCAGTGGCAGGCGAAACTGAAGCTTTCACAGAGGAACGTTGGGGGGACCACGTAAGTTTGGGGGGCTTGCAAGACAGGGGAAGCAGCACCCTCGCCTGGTCACACTGGCGGCTTCACACCAGTGAGCACTCAGGGGAGCCGGGTGCTTCTGCACTGCAATTCTTGATAACCAAACACATTCATTTCTTACAGTGCTGGTTTTATGGTGCTAAGGATGGGAGAAAAGGTTACGTAAAACATACAGTAAATCACAAAATATGGAAACAGGGATTGGAAGAGTGAGCCCTTTCCAGTTAGCCATTAATAGCCGTCTGCTAGCAGGGACAGAAACAAAGTATCCGAAAAGCAATTTATTTGAAGGTGCCCCAAGAAAAAAACCTTGGACTGAAAACCTTAACAGCAACTTGTCCCCCAAAATGACTTGCAAATTGAAATGGTTGCCTGGCGTGTGTACTCAGGAGGCTTCTGGTGCCTCAGAATGCAATAAAAATGTACTCGCTGATAAGCCGGGCACAAGATGTTAAAAGTATGCTAACTTTTACTAAATGTTACAATCAATGATGTAACTAATAGAAGCAGGGTTACTCTGTCACATACTGATAGTTACCTCACTTTCACATCCACATTAACTTGATTTTAAATGCAATTAATACATATAGTCAAGGAAGACTAATGGACTACATTCCGCACTTAACCTGGTGGACATTTTCAAATGGCACCAGTGACCAGTGCAAACCTATTTTGCATTGTAAACGACTAAATAAATCTTAATGGATTAAGAATGATCAGCTATCAACACACAAGGGAAATTAAGTGCTGAAATGCCTACATTGATTATTTTAAATTATTAGCCTTACTCTGTTCTTGAATTTGTATGCTTTTAGTGAGCTTTAACACATTTACAAGACTTATTGACTATAATTACAAGAGAATTCAAGTAATGGACACATCAATTATAAGCAACACGTCTTGACCAGACAGTTGCATAAAGAATTCTTAAAAGAGCTCCATTAGCATCTTCCCTTGGCTTTATTCAGTTTCATCTGCCGTAAGAAGGCCACAAGACAGTGCGCACTTTCTGCACACGTGGGCAAGCCTGACTTCTAAACTACGCCGTCTCCAAAAGTCAGCTGCCACCCAGCACCGGAGGAGTCAGTAACGTCCACAATACGCAACTGGGACTCGCGGCAAAACAATCCCATTTGTGGGAAGAGTCGGGATCAGGACACCAAGGGTCGCATCCGCTAGATGACTCTGAGGCAGGTCCCCACTGCTTTCCTCAGTGAAAAACTTTTTATCTATCTTTAATCACCCGAAACTATTAATAATGTTTCACACTCTTTTGTCTTCTTCCTTGTAACCATGCACTAAGTTTCAAAAACTGCATGAATTTAAAGTATAGCTTTAATAATAAGCCATTATTTAAAAGTACAGTAAAATAAACCTTACAGTTTTAATGAAAATATGTTCATTGAAATGTGAATTTATTATTCAAATCCACTCATAAATTCAACCATGGAGACAGAACTTGTCTAAGCAGTGCACAGTGATTTAGAAAAGCTGTCTATTTAAAATAAAGAATGTATGGCAGGTTTATAGAAACAGTGCAGTGAATTTTTACATAAATTTAGAACAGTGGCTTATGCATTTTCCACAAAAAAAGCTTGGTCTTTTTTTTTTTTTCCTACCTAAAATTATGGAGTAAAGTGGACCCTCCCCGGGCACCGAAGCCACTCTGGGTGCAGCCCCGGGAGAGCCCACCACCAGCTCAGTGACTTCCCGGTGCCAACCTGCTGTTTTGATTTTCAAGAGTAGACTCTTACTACCTGAAAGTAACACTTT
Source organism: Condylura cristata (assembly GCF_000260355.1). Lineage (NCBI taxonomy): Eukaryota > Metazoa > Chordata > Mammalia > Eulipotyphla > Talpidae > Condylura > Condylura cristata. The sequence continues at coordinate 46,772,310 of NW_004567117.1, read as the reverse complement.
GGGCTTAAACTGTCTGGCAGCGAGTGTCCTTCAGCCTCTCAAATTGTTTTAAAAAACATCGTTCCATTCTCCAAAACCACTGCATGTCCTCTGGCACGCAAGGCGCCCCTTCACAGACCTCAGCACCCGGAGGCAACGGAGCCCTGTGAGAGGGGACCGCGCGCAGGCACCCGGGAGACAGGCCTGCTGATAAAAGTACAAGAAATTCATCAAAAACTATGCGTAGGGCTCGCTAAGGCTCAGGGCCCCTGACCCCGCGGGCGACCGCCGGCCCCACACAGAGGCGCCAGGGAGCGGAAGGCCGCGGCCCGACGTGGGGGGGACACGCGCCGCCCGCCCCGGCCTGCTGCGCCCACCTACCTGTGTGCGTGCGGATGTGCGCCAGGAAGGCCATGGAGTTGCTGCTGCGGCACACCTTCCCGCAGTGCCTGCACACGTTGCCCTGGTTCTCCTCCCGCTCGCGGTTGATCTGCTCGGTGTCCTCCACGATGTACTTGTTGACCTCCCGCAGCAGCTCCTCGTGCTGCCCCTTGATGTGCAGGAACAGGCTCTGCTCCGAGTCGAAGGGCTCCGTGCACTTGACGCACTTGAAGGTGGCGCCCCCCTCGGGCAGCTCCTCCACGCTGGCCTGCTCGTTGCGCAGGTGGCCGGCGCTAGCCAGGTGCTGGTGCAGGTTGCTCTCGGTGTAGAAGGACTTCCCGCAGAGCAGGCAGTGGAAGTGCTTCTCTTTGGTCGGGTGCTTCATGGCGATGTGGACGTTCAGCCCGCTCAGGCCGTCTGCCAAGAAGCCGCAGTCATCGCAACGAATTCGCGGGGACTCGCCCAAGGAGGCCCCTTCAGATTTCTTCCTCTTCGCGCCCTGAGCTGAGTCTTTCCCGGGCAGCTCACTACCCCTCAGCCCTGTTCCGAGACCCTCTTCAGAAAGCTCCACCAGCTCACCGTCTTCAGGGCTCTTTATTCTTACTATGGACGAATCAAAACGGCCACAGCTGTACACGGCCTGGCCTTTATCATCAATACTGATTATCGTCTCGTACACGTCACTACTCTCCACTGCGCCCTCAGAAGCTGGGCCCTCCTCCTCCAAAGTGAACCTGGCTTCGTGCTGTGAGTGCACGAGAACGGCCTTGTTTTCCAGAGCGGAATCGGCTCGCATGCTTCTCAAGCCCCCTGAAGCCTGCGGACTTCCGCCTCTGCTCTGGCCGGTGGCCTCCAGGTCTTCCCGGGCGCCCGTCACTCTCATGGCCGCCGGGAAGGCGCTTTCGGCTGGAAGCTCTCCGTCTGGAGCCCCGGGACAGACGTGCGTGCTGCAGACCACCTCCCCGCTGCCGCCCCGATTGCTCTCGCCACGCAGATCGCCGGGGCCACTCAGCATCACGGCGGGGGTGGTTCTTTTCTCATAACTTGAAGCTGAGGTTCCTGAATTTTCATTTTGGACTTTGCTCGGGGAGCCACAATTAGAGGCAACGCTGAGGGGCACCATCTCCTCAGGGTGGATCGCTGTCTCCTTGACGAGGGGCTGCTGCAAAGTCTCACAGAGGGGGCGGTCGTCGCCGAGGTTAGACTCTTCCTCGGCCTCCCCCTCTGCAGACTCAGCAGCACAGAGCGCTCGGGCCCCGTCTAAGCTGGTGGGCTCCCCCGGCGCGGGACCGTCGGCAGGCCCGGCTGCCAGAGTCTCCGGGGGAGGGTCTGAAGTCATGTGAAGCTCCTCACAGCTCTGTGGCTGCCGCTCTTCGGGCACGATGACGCCCCCACACGCTCCTGCAGGGCCGGCTTCGACGCCGGCCGAGAGCAGGTGAGACTGCCTCTTGGCCTTGTGCCTCTCCGTGGCCGCGTGCCGGGTCATCTCGCGCGGGGTCACGGCGTAGTACTCGCAGGCCATGCAGTAGAAGGCGAACTCCCTGGTGTGTCTGCGCTTCACGTGCAGCTCCAGGGACGCCGCCGACTGGGCGCTGAAGTCGCAGCGCGCACACCTGTTGTCGCCCGCGCACACAGCGTCCCTCTGCGCGCAGGCGCCCTCCTGCGGGGCCAGGTCCTCCGGCTCCATTCGCGCTTGGCGCCTCCTGGCAATAACCTGGCCGTCAGCGTCCCCGTCGGTGGCAGGAAGGGCGGCCTCCAGCTCGACCTCCGCCGGGGGCCCGTCTTCTGCCGCTGGCTTTGCGGACGAGGCACCATCCGGGTCAGCGGGCTCGTGCGAAGGGCTCCCTGCTGAGCTGGCGTTTCTCCTACCGGCTTCCAGGTCGCCGCCTTCCGGGCCGACAACGATGTCTGCGCTCTGCCTGCCTTGGGCCTCGACCTCCACCCGACCTTTATGCTTCTTGGTGGCGCAGTGGCGTTCCATGTCCCCCTTGGTGACCGTGTAGTACTTACACACCTTGCACAAGTAGCTGTACTGGTGACTATGCTTCCGCCGGATGTGCACGGTCAAGTTGGTCGTGCTGGAGGCCAAGAGCCCACAGTGTGAGCACGTCCGAGATGTGCTGTTGCCCTTCGGCCTGCCTCTCTTCGGCATTGCGCCCAGAGCGGGCCCCTCGCCCCCGGCGCCCGCGGCCGGCTGAGACAGCTCGTGGGGGGTCAGCCTGTTCTCGATGCGGGGCTGCGCCTGGGCCTGCCCGCCTTCCAGGCGGCCCTCCAGCCTGCCGCCGCCGGGCGCGGCGAGCTCTTCTTTCTTGTCGCTCGCACCGATGCAGACCCTCTCGATGCATTCTTCGAAGCTTAAGCCGATGTTATTTTTCTTAGCGTTTTCAAGATGCTTGCTTCTCTTGATGTGTTTCTCCATGCCCTCTTTGCTCAGAGAATAAAGATTGCAAGCTTTACAGAGAAAGTGGTAGTCCTGACCGTGCCGAAGCTTGATGTGCCTGGTGAGGACCGTGGACGACCTCGTCTTGTAGAAACACTTCTTACACTGGAGCTGGGGCTTGTTCGCGTGCCGCGCCTCGCTGCCGAGGCCCGCCTCGGGCGGCCCGGGCTCTCCCTGCGCCGCGTGTCCCGACTCGTTCACGGAAAATTTCTTGCTCCCCAATTGTGAAGGGCCCAAAGGTAAAGTCTGAAAAACCAAATCGCTGTCCAGCGGCTGAGGGGACGGCGAGCGGCCCAGCACACGACGGGGCCTCTCGGCGGCCTCGCGCTCCTCTGCGCCCCCCTCAGACGCGAGGGGCGGGTCGCAGCGCGCGCACAGCAAGCCCAGGCCGTGCTTTTCCCCCACGTGCTCCGGCAGGCTGCGCTCGCTCGAGAGGGAGAGCGGACAGCACTGACAAGCCAGGCCAGAGGTAGTCTGCTGCTGCTGGTCATCGTGCGAATGCTCCTCGGAGGCCCTCCTGGACACGCTGGAAAGGCCGCACGTCTGGCAGGAGGACACCCCCTCCCGCGTGTGGCACTGTCTCACGTGGATTTCCAACCCCGGCCTACTTGCAGCGGGGAGGCCGCACTCTGCATCCGTCCACGACGTCTGGTGGTCCGAAGCTGGACTTGCGTTCAGAGAGTCCAAGGGGCACGGGCGGTGGGAGTCCCCTCCAGCCCGCTGTGGGTCCTGAGGGGCCAGGGGAGCCCCACATACACCGTGGACACTGGCACGCGCCCCGACGTGCCTGGGAGCTAACTGCGCATCAGCGGCTCTCGTCTGTGCTCTAAAGTGTTTCATGAACAGCCTCTGGGCTTCGTTGGTGCCTCTTTTACTAATTCCTAACAGGTTAAACCTTCTCTTTGCCTGACCTTTTAAGCTGAAAGTGGCACCCCGGCGCCGGAAGCTACTGCTCAGCATGACAACGTTCCGCTCGGGCCTGGGTTTCGAAGCGGGACCGGTTCTGTGCGCCGAGGGCGGGGTGTGTTTGGGAGACTGACCTAAGAGGCCCTCTGAGGTCACCGAAGGGCTCAGCTCCGTGTCCCGGCTCTCGGGGCTCCCGGCCACACCGCAGGGAGCCACATTTTCACCAGCCGCCTCCACCGTCTCCGAGAGAGGGCCCGTGGCGGGCGCCATGGCCACAAGGAGCGCGTTGCTGCTTCCCTTCCGCCTCAAGGTGCTTCCTCGGAAATCCTTGAGCCTGCTTCCAGCGTTCTGTGATCCTCTGGATACACTGTTCCTGGCTACTGGCTTAGCTCCTGGTCTTGCAGGGACACTTCTGGGCCCCAGGGCACATGGTTTTTGAGGAGAAGGCTGTTTGGTCAGGATCCGCACAAAGCCTCCACGGGCCGCGAGGTTCTGACGGCGGAGATGCGTTTTCCCGAGACGGTGTGCGTCCAGAAGGCTTTCTTCCGGACACTGAAAGCCACAGAGGTCACAGGAAAAGGCCTGCTGTGCCCGCAGCCCCGGCACGGCACTGCCCCCCGCCTCAGGGTCGCACTTGGGGCTCACGTGTCCCCCCGCCTGCTGCGCCCCACAGTCTCCTTGCGTCTCCAGACTGGCACCGGAAGGAGACAGATGCTCACACGGGCGGCACCTGAGAGCCACGTCCGAGTCTCCAGGAGCGCACGTGACGCTCATCTCCTGCGGGGACGGAGAGGGCCCCTCCGGGGCGAGGGACCCCCCTTCCTGAGCAGGCTTTTCTTCGGGACCTGTGCTCATGGCAGCAGCGTCAGCAGTGCCAGAGCTGCCCGCGGGGCAGAGGGCCTGGGGGGGGCTGGGGCCGCCCACCGAGCTGTCGCCCTGGGAGTCCGCCCACACTGCCCCGCCTCTACCCGAGCTTTTGGGGGTCTCTGTCCCAAGTGCCCCCTGCTCTCCAGACTGCGGGGACACGGCCTCGGCCAACTTCACACGCTTGGCAGCGCACGCAGGCCCCTCTTCCTCCAGGACAGCACCGTCCACACGTGACGACTCCGAGAAGCCCCTTTTGATGGTGGAGTGCTCGGCGGCCCCCGCGGGAGGGGCCCCCCCATCTGCGTCTCTCGGCGCAGCGGTTCCCACCGCCACGGCCTCTCTGGCGGCTTCGCCGTCCTCATCGCTCCCAGGTTTCTTCGCCACCTCCATCACCGTCCAGGGCGGCTGGCGTCCCTGGTGCCAGGCGTGGCCCACAGGCCCACAGGCTCCCCTAGTCTGCGAAGAAAACACACAGATGAAGCCACCGAGCATCAAGAAGACACACCGCGCGCCCACAGGCCCCCAAGTGACACTGGACGGAAGACGGCGTGAAAGTAGCCTCCAAGGGATTTTCTCTGCATCCGGATGGGACTGATAACATGGCGCGGCTCTCACCAGAGTGAGAGACGGCGTCCTCGGAAGCCAAGCCGTGGCATCTCCGGTCGAGAAAGCCACGCGCCGTGCCAGCTTGCCAGGGAGGCCCACACCGCCCCCCAGCGGTGCGTGTCCACACTAGTTTTTAAGCAGAGAAGCCCTGCTTTCAAGCCGTGTTCGCAGGCTCCTGTGCTGTAAGAGACTCGAGGAAAGCGCTGTGGTGGCCTCAGGAGTCCCGCCCGCCCTCGCTGCCCAGCAGTCCCCGTCCTGGTGCAGAGACACTGAGAAACAGTGACGCTGGCCCCTCAGAGCCAAGCACCTTCCTCGGGGTTCCTGAGCTGGCCCTAGCCACTTGCATACTGCCATCATCCACCAGCACTCCCGCTCAACCTCTCTGGCCAATGAAAAGTCACGCCTGCCCCCTGTCCATCACCAATTTCTGCATTTAACAGTCATTTCTGGTGTCTGAAGATCAATGGCACATGGAGATGTCAGTGGCAGAGGACAAACAAAGAAGAAAGTTTTTCGGGGAAAATGATTTTATTGAATAAAATGATTTAAAATCAATAAATATTGATTATATTTTTCATTATGCTATTTAATTCAATTAGAACATATCACTTTCCACTTACTTCATACATGATTGGAATTTTCAGCCAAGTGCATTCTGGTTTGATGCTCATAAAAACCCATCACGGTTGTCCCACAGCTAATGACAACTCTTTTTAACTGTGTTTTCCATCACAATGGTAAATCAAATGAAGCGCATGGCTTTGGCTGCTAAAAGTAGAACCCAAACACGAACACAGACTCACACACACACTCACACTCACACTGATGGCTTAAAAGCCAAAAACCCGGACAGCAGGTGAACTGCTCAGACTTGAAATTTCACATCACGGGGTGCTATGCAGTGCAAGGGGCGAAACGACAACCCGCTGCGTGACAAACACTTGTGACTCGCATCTGATAGAGGAATTAATCCAGAACAAATCAAGGACTCACGGAGTTCACCGATAAACGCCAACTACAGCGCAGGGCAGCAGTGTGCATCTCTGCGCCACGGCACAGCCCTCCGGAGCGCAGCGTGGGAGGGAGGCACCCACTCAGGGCGAGACGCACCGCGCGGGGCCCTGGCGGGCGCAGGGGCAGTGACCGCACTGCTGAGGGCGCCCAGGGCTCAGGCGCCTGCACGCCTCAGTGGGAGCGGCGAGGTGCTGCTGCGCCCGAGCCGCCTGGTGGCGCTCACGCAGGCAGGCTCGTGGCCAGGGGCCTCTGGGTACCCACGCAGAGCAGGACGCAGCCGCCTCGCCAAGACCGACGCGGGCAGGTGCATGCAGGCGAGTCGCAGGCTCCGCACGCCAGCGTTAGCCCACAGAAGGCACAAGCAAGGCACAGTGTCCACATGAAGAGACCTCTGAACACAGCAAGCAGGATGGTGCTCCCTCGGGGTCGAGTGAGGGCAGGCAGGGTGCTGACGACTTAAGGGCGTGGCTGGCTTTCTTTTCTGAAGGACTAAAATGTTAAAATTTACCACGGTGGTGGTCCCGCTACCTGCGATCAGACTTAAAGCCATTAAACGGTAATTTAAATGGGTAAAGTGTATGTAGGTCACTATCTCAATAATGCTGCTTGAAAATCTATAAATTATCGTAAAGACCTCTAATTTCTAAAATCTGAAAAAGCTGAATATGCATAGTTATTTACACCATAAGGTGTTCAACACTGCCTTCATTGCCAGTTCTTCACAATATGTCCTAAAAAGCAAACATTATCCGTGCGGCTGGCAGGTGTGAGGGAGCAAAGCTAGCCCTCATCATCACTTCCCTGGTGTGAGCCGCGTGTCTGCCACAAGGCCTCCTGCCGCGTGTGCACTGGCCAGACAAACGGCCTGAGAGCACGTGCACAGGAGCCGGAGGATGGGGCACCACACGCACGTGGGCAACGCCCTTGCAGCTGAGGCAGTGGTTTCGCCTCAGGGCTTGTGGTGGGCGACTCGGGAGGCGCGAAGGGCGAGCCCGCAGCTGACCAATCTTCCCCTGCGACCACGAGGCGCCAGGCAGCCCCGGTGGCACTACAGCCCAAGCACGACACCAGCCCCGCGCCCTAGGCTTCCTCAGGAGCTGGATCGTCCACACGAGGCCATCCACTCTGGCAAGGTGAGACACAGGCCAGGATTCATTCTCGTGCATGCCACAGCTCGAAAAAGAAAAAGACTGAAGTCCACGCAACGCAGCACAGCACAAGGGGCATCAGGCCCGGGGCAGCGCTCCCTGAGGCAGTGCGGCGGGCGAGGCCCAGCTCGCCATCTGGAGGGCGGAGGGAGGCAGAGCCCGGGAGCCCAGGCAGCGGAGCTCAGGGCGTGCAGAGGCGAGTGCCGGGGCGGCCTGCCACGAGTCCTTACCCAAACAGAAGGCAGGCTCCTTCCCCACGGGGCTCCGCGCAGTCACTCGCCCCAGCCACCGCGACGCTTCCCAGGAGGTAGGTTCAGCCTTTCCAGACCTTCACAGAAAGGGAAACGCACCCGCAGCTGCGGCCGCGGCCCGGCTCCCCGGCTCGGCACAGTGGCAGCCGGCCAGGGGGCTCCCTCCCAGCGGTCTGCGCTGTGGCACCACCGTGGCCACGGCCTCCCACTCCCGTGGCCATCATCCACGTCTCCCCTAAAGACAGACTTTCGCTGCCTCGGTGTAGACACCCAGGAGCGGCACTGCAGGCTCACGGCGGCTCCTTCCTTCGGGACAAGGCGCAGGCCTGGGGCGCCGCAGAGGGCGCGCCTGGGTCCCCGCCTCAGTGCCTGCAGCCAGTGCCGGCTGCCTGAGAACAGCCGTGGGCGCTCCTAGCGAACCGCAGGCGTGGGTGGTGTTTCCTAGGTGCAAAGTCTTGCCAGAATCTCCGTTTCACAAGGGTCTTCTCTAGGTTCATTTTACTATGTCTTTTGATAAGCAGTTTCAAACTTGGAGGAGAGCGGCTTCGTGCCTGTCTGTGCTCAGTCTCCCCAGCTAGCATGGTCTTCCATCCGCCGGCAGCCTCGAACAGCCCCAGCACACAGCTGCGCCAGATGCTGCGCACCGCGTCGGGGTAAGAAGGTCCCCTCCCTGAGGATCTGGGGCGGCGGCAAACTGCCCCCAGCTTCCCAACAGTCTCCGAGGCGCGGCTGCAGGCGGCACAGCGCCCTCAGCTCTGGGCTGCAGAGTGTGAGTGAGGCAGTGTGAGGGGCCCGAGCACAAGTTATGCGTTACGGCGGAAGGCAGGCCGCAGAGGTGCGTTCTCTAAGACGCCGCGTCCAGCCGCCTCTTCCTCCCCAGCGTCTTGGTGGCCCCGGCGGCTCCGCAAGGCCGGACCAGGCCCTGGCACCAGGGGGACACAGAGCTGATCTGGGAGACCACGTGTGTAAGTCACAGCACATTTGTTTAGAGTAAACGGCATGGGCGTTGACTCAGACTATGGCGAGGCTGAAGAATGCCAACTGCGTCACGTAGCGGAGCAAGGCGACCACCTATATAGCGGCCCCAGAAGCCGAGACAGAGAAGACGTTTCCCCGCTGGTGCTTGGATTAGTGGATAATGCAGTCTCTGAGTGAGTCCGGAAACACGCCTAAGAAGCTCGCATCACGCATCTGAGGGACTCTGAGGATGCCACGCTCCTCGCTGCCCCAGGCGCGTGCCCACGGCAGCCACAACACGCAGCAGTGGCACGGAGTGCACGCGAGGCCACGTGACCACACGTGACGTGCACTAAGACCCGGCACCAGGTGAGAGAGGAACCGCGCCTCCACAGACAGCGCTGGCTCCGAAGACAAGATCACCACGGCAGACTTGAGGACCAGAACTTTCTCTGGCTGCGGGAGCGGGCAGGAACAGTCAGGCACTTCAATCTGAACAACGGCCCAGGCCGCGCGCACAGGGGAGCTGGCCAGGTGTCGGCTCCCGCCTGGGCCCCGCCACCGTGACGCTCCCGCAGGCAGGAGGTGGCCAGGGCCCACCAGCCCGGCAGCGGGAAGCCCGCGAACCACCCGCCGGGAGGACGGCTCTGCAGTGGGGAAGACGAGCGCAGGTCGGCAGGCGCAGCGACCGTGTGTCCCATGGGTGACGCCGCTGGGGCCCAGGCCCGGGGTGGCCGCAGCAGGCCGCAGCGAGGCGGTGCAGTGCACGGCAGGACGGGCTGGAGGCGCTGCTCGGAGCTGTGGGCGTTTGCCCCGGCGTTAGTGAAGGCAAGGGTGGGGGGTGTCAGGGCAGACTGTTGGCGACGAAGATGTCTTCTTCAAGCAGAATTTGAAAATCTCTCTGGGCAGTCAGAGGCAGTCCGCATCCTCCTCTCAGCAAGCGCCGGATTCCGCGGAAACAAAGCGCAGGACAGAGCAGGCAGCGGCCCCGCCCGCCCAGAGCGGCAGCCCCCCCGGGACACGGGCCTATCCGAGTCTCGGATCCTGCTCACAGCGAGGCTGCAAACGCCACCAGCCCCGGGACTCGCGCTAAGGCAGTGTGGCGTCCCGAAGCCGCGTCTTCTCGATCGTGAACTCTCCGGGACAGCTGCAGCCCCGCGCAGCCCTCCCGGGCCACGGGGCCCATCTGCAGCCCCACCTCCGGTACCTCCTCGCGCCCAAGTGCTCAAGTACTTGTCCACTGATTAAAAACACACACACACACAAATCACTTTACCTTCCATTTTACCTACAAAAATGAGCTCGCCAAGAAACTCCCCCCAAGGCCCCTGCTCTAGTTAAAATTCTCTCTGCTGTGATTTAAAAAGAAAAGTTTCAAGAAAGAATCACACTCTCATATCCACTTTAGAACAGTAATAAAACAATCAGTGCAGCCTTCTGATGACACCTGCTGGCCACTTCTCACAGAAGCTTCTCCCGCATTCTGAGTCATCGCTACAATGATCACAGAAACCTAACTATGCCACTCGTGCCCCGCGCCACCTTGACACGGCGGCAAGTGTGGTTCGCTCATCTTCCCCTCCGGCTCATCCTGTCCTCACCCGCTGCCCCGTGGTCTGCACGTCCCGGCTTCCTCGTGACAGGCACCGCACCAGGGCCACGCTGTGGCCGGCCACGGGCTGCCCCACGCACAGGGACCTCCAATAGCGCCGCGGGCTCTGCCCTCTCTCAGGCAGTGCTAACAGTGAGGAGTCGGGCGGCCGAGGCACCACGCGGCGCTCCCAGGCAGCGGGGCGGGGGGCTCCCTGTGCCGCCACAGGCCGCAGGGCAACAGCTCACTCCAGCGCTTTCTCAGCCCCCACTTTTGACGGGACTTTTCATTAGAAAGGTCTGGCTTATCACCACACGATTCCATAGTGTGAAAAGCTTCCCAAGCCCACACGTGATCTGCTGGGGAGCCCTCCGCGGCTGTCACAAACAACGCCAGGCCCGCGACGTGGGGCAGCCAAGGGGCTGGAGCTTCGCGGGACCCTGCTCTCTGGAGCTGACCCCCAGAGACGCCGCTGGAGCGGACCATAGCAGGGTCCTGACTCACACACAGAAACCACTTCGTTGTGGAAACGCTTAAAATTACAAACTGAACCACTTCTTCCATGACAAGAGGGCAACGACTTAACTCCCCAGGGCCATTCAACAGGTGACGCTGCGGCGACGTGAGTAAGCACGGGTGTAGCCGCTCCGGCTCTCTCCGGACCTGGCCACGCCGCCTCACTGCCTGACAACAGGCCGCAGGGCTCCCTGAGGGCCATGTCTGGAAGCCTGCACGTGTCGCTCCCACGAGGCGCTAGTGGGGCGCACACTCTGGCCCACCCTTCCAGGGTAGAGCTCACCCCCAGGACAGCTGGCCTAGTGGCCTGCCATGTGGTAAGGAGATCGCACCGCGAGGGTGCCCACTCTGCAGGCGAAGTCCTCACGGGCACCGAGTGGCTCCTGCAGAGCCCCTGGGGGCAGCTGGTACCCACTTTAGAGGACAGGCAGCCACCTGTGGAGAGCCGTGGGGTGAAGAGCTGAAGCTCCACAGGAACTGGGGGACCCGCTGACAGCATGCAGTGAGGCACATGGAGAGCGGCCCCGCGGCCCCGGGCAGCCTGCGGTGCCTACAGGCCAGCAGACCCAGCACAGGAGCCTCAGGTGCCCCGGAGCCGGGAGTGCCCGGGGAGCCCACGCCCACAGCCCGAACCCACAGAGACCAGGAAATGACAAAGGACACTGCGTTAAGCTCCTGTTTCGTCAGCAGGTCAGGCAGCAAGAGCAAACACACAATCCCCTCTCCTTGCAGCCCGCAAGGGTGACCAGGCTCATGCCCGGGCGCTGAGACCGCCTCCCGAGCACACCCCACCGGCAGGTGGGCCTGGTGGCGCGCTCGCATCTGAGCTCACTGAAGCGTTAGCGCTTGGACAACTCAGTGGGTCCTCGCCACTCCCCAAGTCATGTAGGAGGCCGCGTGCAGTGAAAACCTGAAACAGCAAAGCCAAGCGTTATTAGCGGGCGAGCTAGGGGAGAGAGGAGGGCGCCGGAGATTTTTATGTGGATGCACATGGAATTAAAGGAACCCTTAACACCTCCCCAAACGCTAAGCCCGGGGGAGATGACCCTTCACGCAGGCCGCAGGACCCCGGGCTCGGAGGCCACAGCCTACAGGGCTTCGTTCCCCAGCGTGACAAGGTGGCCCGGACAGCGAAGGCCTGAGCTTCAGGGCGTGGAGCCAGGCGCCACACCCACCTGTGATGGCCCAGCCCGGGCTGCCCATCCTAGGAGACGCGGGGCCTGACAGCGGGCGCCTAGGTAGGCGCCATCTCGCTCCCAGTCACCGCACACGCCATGGCTGAGGGATCTGAGGATGCCCTTCCCCAGCCTCGCTGAGCCCCGCAGGTTGCCACCCAGCACCCCCAAGTCTGAGGAGTGGGAGCAGGGGAGCTGGGCTGCAGGAAGCTCCCAGGTACAGCCTTCGACCCAAGCTGTGACCCCGAGGGGGAAGTTAGGGTGTGTGCTTGGCCAGAGGGCAGAGAGGCACAGTCACCAGAACCGAGCCATGCAGAGCCCGCCCGGGCGGCCATTACGCAGACCCCAAGCCCCCCGACCAGACACCCCACGCTGCCGGTGAGGAGGCATGTGTGCACACGCTCACACACGAGCGCACGCACACCCCCACACTCACGCTCACATGCACACATGAGCGCGCACACACGCATGCGCGCACACGCACACACGTGCCAGAGTGACCTCCACCAGCCCAGCCTTCCATGGCTACCTCTTTTTTTTTTTTTTTAAAGATTTATTTATTTGTGCATACAGAACTGGGGTACAGGCCAGTGGCTCAAGGGTGGTGAGAGGCTTCACCAGAGACAGAGCGGGGAGCAGAACAGGCAGATCGACGAAGCCCACTGCTGAGGGGAGCAGCGGGCGGGTCAGGAGAGGTCTGCCGCGCCATGTGGTTTTCTTCGGGGCAGGCGGGGATCGAACTCATGAGGAAGCGGCTCTAGATTCTCAGTGCTGTGCTTCAACCCGCTGCGGCACCAGGGAGGGCCCGTGGCTATCTCTTTTTTCAACTTCCTACACTGGAAGCATTATTTCCCAAACACCAGTGACAAAGTTAATTTTATGACAACCTTGAGTACCCATCGCCGTCAAAAAGGTTTTACACAAAGTGAAAATCTAAAACACCCCCACTCCAAGGGTATTTTCTGGATCAATTCTTTGTTGTTATCTCCACCTCACTGTTTTCTAAAGAAAGCTGTTATTGGTGCAGAAAAACAGGACAATAGGAAAGGAGCAAAGGTTGGATGAGTAAAGTAAAAAAAGGAAAGACCGATGCCACTGAAGAGCAGCACGCAGGCGGCCGGCGCCCCGCGCCTCCCGAAAAGGTAGCTTTACTACCGGCGGGACGGGTCACAACGGGGCAATCTCTTACGACCACAGGCATTATAATGAATTTTCTTTACAGCTACAGAGAAACGGGATATACCGTTTCACATCAAATACAACAGGCTGTATAAATTCTTCTGCCTATTTATTGTAAAATATAATTTCATCTATAAAATCCGTCATGAAATATTAAAACTGAAACAACAGAATTTATGCCCTTTACTTAATTCAGTTTAAACGGCTCGTCACTAGGAGAGGGGGTCACGGTGCTAGAGCCCCCTCCTCATTGCGCGCTTCCATTAGCCCTTGATTTTCAGGAATTTATCAATGGCCAGAAAGGCAGCATCCGCGATAGAAGTTAGTGTACTCTCCTGAAATTTCCCTCCACCTCTTCCCAAAAGGCCCAGAGAGCGGAGCACATCACATCGGAGTGCCAGGAAGGGGATGAGGAGAGCAGGGCGAAACACACCTGCGCAGGTCGCAGGACACAGCCGGCCGCTCCTCCGGCCGCGGCTCCCTCTGGGAAACGAACAGGAGGGCTGAGAGCCTCGCCCGGTGAGAGGACCCTCTCGAGGTGAGGCGACTGCTGACATTGGCCAGGGCAGGAAAAGCAGCCTCGTGAGGGGCCTGTCTCGCCCCACCTTTCCAGAAGGCAGCTCTGGGGGGCGGGGAGCCCCTGGACGCTGGGCCCCACGGGTGCGCAGCCCCTGGGGAGAAGACGCCAAGGTGTCTTCAGGGGAACTGAACGGGACTGCAGGGGAACAGCAGAGAACCCAGGAAACTCGGTAATTCCAAACGTCAGTAAGTCGACGTGACATGAAACTATCAGGTCTCTGACCCCGGCGTACACATGAGGCCCGCAGGAGCCGAGTGCCAACAAAGTGTATTTAGAAGAGAGAAAAGCTTCAACACTAGATTTGAAGTCCAGAGTGTGGATCAAGTCCTCTTGCCTAACAATGCTCATCATCTCACCCCACTCAGGAATGAGGAGATTTCAGGTGATTTTTTTTTTCTCCCTCCTGGCACTTTTCTACACTTTACAAAATATTTACAGCGGGAGAGGCTGGGAAACTGAGGGGGAACCAAAAAATCGCTACACGTGGCTGAAGAATGAAAAAATGTGACGACGACTCTCAAGAGGAGTGAGAGCCGGCACAGAGAGCCTGAGCCTGCCCCGGGGCGACCTGAGCACCCAGCGGCGCAAGCAGAGGCAAGTCAGGGGCTTTGAGAACAGGAGAGACGCTCGGGGTCTGTGGTACCAAGGAACACCAAGCAACGGGTCTCCAGAACCGGCGGGGGAAGGGCAGCGCCCGGCCCACCCGCAGAGGGGCCCCTGGACAAGTGGCCGGCCCGGGGCAGGGGCGAGGCGGGCTCCCGGGAGCCGGGGGTCAGTCCTCGTGTCGGGAAACGGACGGTGCTCTTCGGGAACGCCGCGCGGAGAGGCGGGCGCGCTCCAGGTGCCCTCCGCCAGGCTGGGCGGCCTGCCTGCGCGGCCAGCACTGAGCGCCACCCGCCGGCTTAGCTCCGAGGGGCGGCCCACCCACCAGTGACAGACGGGCCGGAGGGTGGCCAGCACGTCACACCGGCCAGGAGCCAGATGGGAATCGGATGGATGAAAGGCAGGTGCCCGCGGCAGGACGAGTGGGGGGAGTTGAAGTGTCGCCCGCCAACCGCCTCAGCCCACCGGTTGGGGGCACAAAGTAACGTCCTCGGTGAGAGGCGGGTGTCAAGGTGCAGCCTGGCGTGACCCCGGCACCACAGCACCGCCGTGCTGAGCACAGCCGAGACGGCAGCGCTGGTAGCATCGAAAGGGAGAGCCGGGTACGAGTGACCCGCACGGCCGTCAGCGCCGGGAGCCAAAGGACCGCTGGGAAGCGCGGCAGCTGCAGGCCGCCAGGGCCACGCCACGAAGGGCGCCCCAGGAATGGACAGACAGCACAGTCTCAAGATACATTTGGGGGTGTGTGCTAGAAAGGTCTGGCATGCGAGTCAGTGGCCCAATGACAGCCTTGCCCACTCCTCCAGCAGGTGAGCACCCAGTAGGCTGAAGGCCAGACCAGACAAGAAGGGGGCGAAGCCAGGTCCACTCCCCAGGGTGCTGAGCACGGGGCTCGAGCACCCCATGGAGACTGCCTGCCCGCCCGCCCCCCCCCGCCGGCAGGGCAGACGGGCCTCTTCGGCCTCGTGGATCGTGGGGCAATTCCTGGAAACGCCCGCACCTGCGCCGATGTCCTCCACGTCTGCTCCTCCCGGGGGCCTGACCTCGGCTGCTGGCACTGAGGGTGGCTCCAGAGGCCCAGAACTTCAGCGCTGTTTCCGGACTGGTTCTGAGGCTCCTGGAACAGACTCGCTGGTCGAACTAGACTCAAGACTGTTCCCAGTGAAGAGTGTTCGGACAGTCCAAGGCGAGAGCTGTTTACGGAGCTGCAAACGACCTGCACTGGACACGCCTAACCAGCCACTTGCAACAACGAAGCAGCGCTGAGCGGCCCTGATCTGTCCGAACAGGTCAGCAACGAAGGGCGAGCGCCGTGGCTGGCTCTGAAAGTGGAGGCGGCACTCAGGGCGCGGAGCCCAGTCCCGGCGCAGCGCTGGCGGCGCCGAACCGTG
>NW_004567117.1:46745291-46756626 GCF_000260355.1 Condylura cristata | reverse complement strand
GCAGGGTACAGTGGGGCCCTGTAAGTCGGGGCGGGGACGTGTGGGGACACCGAGGGGCTGAGCCCCCCGCACGGCACGGCCCCTCCCGAGCAGCAACGGCCAAGCCCAGCTCCACGCAGGTCTGCGCCGGCAGGGAACAGTGGGGCCCTGTAAGTCGGGGCGGGGACGTGTGGGGACACCGAGGGGCTGAGCCCCCCGCACGGCACGGCCCCTCCCGAGCAGCAGCCGCCATCCCTGTGACGGTCACCTCTCGGATGTCTACACGGGTCCTCCTGGGGCTGTGCTCGGGCCAGCGCGAGGTCTAAATCTACCGAGACTACCCCGCTCCCAGTGCGCACACCTAAGGCGCCCATGGGCAGAGGGTGGTGTGCCCAGCTCACGCTCGAATGTTCCAAGAGGCCGTGATGTGTATGCGTGCACCTGCGTGGCATGTGGGCGGGCAAGAAGGAGCAGACCCAGCAGGATGATGATACACAGACATACGGTGAGACTTTATTTTCTATGAAGGCCCCGTTTTACTTTCACATTTTTCCATATAAATGAAATCATTTCCAATTAGTTTTTAAAAACAGAGTGGCCTGGTGCCTATGGCTCACAAAGGGCTCCACGGAATCCCCAGTAACTGTGAAGGGGTCCAAAGAAGATACACAAAGCTCCCCCAGAACCCGTGAACAGCATCCTGACGCCTCGCCGAGGCCAGCAGTCGCCCCCATCCCCGGGAACCCAAAAGCCTGACTCCAACTAGGGCACGCAGCAAATCACACCCTTCCCAGGGCAGCTGTGGCGGTCCTAAAAAGTCTCGCGCTTCTCTGCAAACTGGGGGTGGAGGGGCTACTGGTGGACACTTCTGCCTCCTCCTGGCTCCTGGTTCCCAGAGCAGCCGCCAACAGAGGCCTGGCGACGGCGACGCGGGCAGCATGCCGGCCGGCAAAGGGCTGCGAGCGGACTTGCCCTGTCAAGCTGGCAGCTCTGCAGAAGGTGTGCGGCATGTTCCAGAGTGCAGTGGTCAGCCCGCCGCCAGCGCTGCCACACCCCAGCCTCCTCGGCGTCACGCTGGGTCTCCACCAGGCCAGAGAAGTCCCTGCAGGGAAACGCTGGTATCCCTGGAAGAGCAAACGGTTCCCCCAAGGCCCGGCGTCACCGGCGGGCCAGGCAGATACAAAGGCAGGGAGCAGCCACGAGTCCCCTGGCCCTACCCGGGCAGACTCTGTTTAAGAAAGTCTGGGCGGAGACAAAAATCTGTAACTTAAGGAACCCCTCAGGATTCAATGAGCCGGATTGGGGTCCACTGGCCTAAGGTCCATTCTAACTTCAAAAAAAAAACCTAAAGCGTGCTTACAATGTACTTACCTGGCAGAAGCTGAGGTGCGGGAGGGGTGGGCAGCAAGGGGAACGGCAGGGCGGACAGTGCACTGGTCGTCACAGAGGGTGCCAAAGCCTCTGCTGACATCTCACTTGGCCAGTCCCTGAAGTCGCCTTCAGCAAACACCGCCTCACCCACCGCCTACAGCCCGGGTGTTGAACGCCACGCCTACGCAAACCCGAGTTAAGGACCCTGAAGATTCTCATTGAAATCACCTCATCTCGTGTGCAGACTGTAATTTCTACTGCCTCTTTCTGAATGATTCTGAATTTCTAAACTATTTTTAAAAGCACATTAGCAGCTCAGCGTAAATTCACAGGCTTTAGAATCACACAGCCCTGACTGCGCCGCTCCATTCTGTAGTGATTGGCCTGATAACCCTACGCCAAACTCTGGCCCATCATTCCCAACCAGAAGCCACATGTGAACTGGACACCCCGGGAGGTGGCACCGCCGCTAAGGTCTGAACATGGCGCCCGCACGACATGGCGGACCGGCGCGCTGGCTCGGCGAGCGGAGGCGGTGCCAGGGTGACAGCCCCGCCGAACAGCGCCGTCCCTGGTCGGCCTCTTGTGGCCTGGACTCGTCTCTACCGGAGACTGTTTGCTTTCTACGTGGGAAGAGAAAAGCCCGCAGCAGAGGGAAAGCCGAAGTATGGGCGGCGGCAGGTAGCGGCCAGGCGGGGGGCAGCGGCCCCGGCCCGGGGAGCCCGTGTTCTTCCGGCGCCCACAGCGGTCTCCCTGGGCCAGGCCACCAGCCCTGCGCGCGACTCCCATGGGCTGGAACTCCTCCATGAGGGCTGAGAGCTGGGCAGCCCTGGGGGCGCGGTGCCAAGTGGCCTGCCTGACAGTCTCCTGCCCTGGTCTACGAATCAAACCACGGTAGTAGTGCCACCTGCTGCCACAGGGCACCTCGTCTGCCTTGGGCTCCTGGAGCCATCTTTGCATTGGCCCTGTCCTAACCCCAGGACTGACTGTCACAGCAGGGTGGCTAAAGGATGTGTACAGTGCGCATATGGCGTATGCGTGAAAGCATCCCCAGAGCTGCAGTAAATATGACCCTCAAAAAAATGACCAAGGCTAGAAAGACGGGTAAAGAAACATTGGCCAGAAGGGCCCTTTTAAAACAACCGGTCCCTAAGCGAGCCCCCAAGTGTGAGCCCCCGTGCCCTGACGCCTGGCACTAGCAAGCGGGTCTTGCAATCCCTGCAGCTAAGAACTTCCGCTGCTTCGGGATCTATCACCTGTTAGAATGCTGAAAACATAAACCGGTTCAAGACGAAATCAGCGAGGTAAGTAGCTTCAGATGGGAGCAGCTTCCCCTCCTCTCCACAGTCTTCCTCCACACCCCAACTGCCACTGTGACTTCCACCTTTATTTCTCCAGCACCCTCAAACCTGACATCCAAGTGACTGCTGCCATGGACCTTCCCTGACAGCCCTCACTGGGCCCAGGAGGCGGCTGCCCTTCCGTGAAATGGGGTAGCAGGAACAGCTACACCCCCAGGTCTTCCGTGTCGTGAAGCCTCGGTGAACAGGCAAAAACTCAGCTAATGAACTCAGAGCAGTGCCTGGCAGAGTAAGCACTGAGCAAGCATGACCCCCACCACCGTCGTCAAACCCACCTTCCTTTGGCTCTCTGTACCCCGGACGTGCTTCACGGCCACGGACACACTCACACCTTTCTCCTACAACGGGAGCAGCCCGCGCAAACCAAAAGAAAAACACGTGTTCTAAATATTCAGCAGACACAAAATATACATTTAAGAGGTAACGGGCACAAAGTATTATCTACCAGGCCCGCGCACAGATCCGCTGAGGAAAGGCAAACCTGGTCTCTGAAGTCCCCCTCTGCCACTAGCACCGTCCGGCCTACAGCGCTGCCCACAAACTGCAATGATGTGTGTCACCTGTTTCCAGTATCACTCTAGCTGCTCTTATTTCTAACAATGAGCAGTTTTGTTTCAGGGTGTCTAAACAAAAGAGTGAGGAATCTACTCTGCAAGAAGCCTTTTCCCTGACATTTACTGGGGAGCAAGGGAAGCATGTAGCTGAATCCTCTTGCATGCCACAATGCACCCTGAGACAGCAGGGCGCGGCTTCCTGTCCAGACAGCCTTCTTGCGAAGGTCTCGGGTTGCCTCAGGGCCCTGTGGTAGGGCCAACACCAAATCACCCAGATGTTGGTTCAGACAGAAAACTGGCCAGCCCGTCCCCAAAAGGTCTAGGGATGGGGCCCCAAAATGGCATTTCTAGCACATTCTCACACAGAATGTGAGCACAGTGCTACAAACACAGTGAAGAAGCACTGCTCCAGGCTAGAGATGGGGCCCGACCTGCTGGGTCAACGGGTACTCGCATCCTTTGTCCCTGGTGGGCTGTGCCCCACCACGCCCCCCGCCCCCCAACAAGCCTCGGGGCCCTTACACTGGTGTTGCCAGCCTCGGTGCATTTAAGTGCGGGTCACGCCAGGCCTAACAGTCCTGACAGCTAGGAGAGCGCCTGCACCTTCAGGGCCATGGCCCATCCCCGCCCGCGGGCACCCGCACAGCGGCACAGTCCCCCTCCCCGCCAGCTGGTTCTCTTGGCAAACACAAGCTGTCTCTGCAACCCTATCACCCTGTCCTGTCCCGCCTCGCACCCTCTGTGATCTGCGCAGAGCCTCTTCCCCCGTCAGATCTCACAGCCGTCCTCTGTATTGTCTTCCAAGAGCTCAGCGACGCTGCCTTCTATGTGTAAGCCTCTGGTTGACCAACAGTGGATTTTCCTGACTGGCGTCCATCAGGATGAAGGCCAGCCTCAAGAAGGGCCCGACAGAGCCAATGCGAACTTCAAGGAGCACAAAGCAAGGGCCCCCCATGAAATAGTGATGAGGGGCTGCTACTCCTTTATCAAGGTTTATTTTGTTCTCACAGAGGTATTCAAAAAACCGGGCGTTTCAATGTGAACATTTAGTTTATTAGCAAACTAGTCAGAATGTCCCCCACCTACCACACTGCAAGAAGAATCCTTAAAATACCCTCGAGGGAGGGGAGTGCACTGGACTACGGTGATGGCGCGCGGGGGATTTGGCAATGGGAAGCCCACGGGAATGACAGCTGGGCTGGAAAACAGCACAAAATGGTGTGAAAATAAACTATTTTTTTAAAAAAAAGAAAAAAAAAACCACCCTCCAAGTTTCACTCTAATCTTATCCTAAAGCTCTGGGTTGAGCCCTTAGGGAAGTGGGTAGTCTCCATTAGTGACTGGGGTAAATGGCACAGTCTTTCCAGAGGGTAATTTTGCAACAGATACACACACACACACACATACACGTATTCATATATATATGAATATATACATATACACATATATTCTCTAAGCAAGCAATGACTCTTTGCAGCAATTTGCAGGCAGTAACGGGACAAACTACGTGAAGGGCACTATACTCCAGAATAAAAAAATAAAAGGAAACCAGCCACCACCCAGGCAGGCCGCTGTGCAGGTGGCAGAGCCGGGTGAATGCAGAGAGATGGCCGCAACATTCTGGCGACTCACACGCAGCTAACGAAACTCACACTGTCCGCAGTTCGTGAGAGCCTCGTGCGCACTAGCGCCGAGCAGGCCCCGGCCCTGCCCCCACGCGCCCGAGCCCTGGGAAGCAGGCCAGACGCACTCCCGCGGCGAGCACGGCTGCGGCCCAAAGGCACGCGCCTTTGGACTCAGAGCTCACCGATCAGGCGCCGCCCGAGAGCACCCCCGGCCGGCAGGTGAGGGAGGGCTCGCGCGGCTCGGGCAGCCACCGCCTGCGGTGACCGAGCTACGCCCGACCACTGCCGCTGCGACAGGGAGAATTTCAGGGAACGGGGCGGTCAGGAGAAGCCGTGCACCAGCAGCAGGGTGGCCATCGGCAGAGCGCGGCCGAGCTGGACACACAGCCACACGGCCGCCGGCTCAAGGCTGACACTCAGCGACATCAAGCAGGAATTCTTGCCACAGCTACACCTTCACCTGCACCTGCCTGTGACGTGCGGCACCTGCCTGTGACCTCGAAATGAAGTCTCCGAGGTAAGGAACACTCGTCGCCAGGGCATGCCCCAAAGGGGTCCAACAGCGACCGTTCGCTTTCTTTGAACGTCACCCCCAAAATCAGCAACGTGAAGCGGGTCAAAGCCAAGGGGCAAGAGGGAGAGTGAGCACACAGAAGCTGCCAGAACCAGCTCAGGCAACAGGTTCAGTTCACACGCGCCACGGATGACACCTGCACCTCTGCTCCAGGCCAGGAGCAGCTGCAGCCTTGACTTCATCTGGGAAAACAAGATCCAGTCCTCCTGCAAGGCCCTGGCAGCACGCTCAGAAAAGCCGGGGCGGGAAAGATGAAGAAATCTGAAAGCCAGGCAGGCTGCAGGCCCAGACAGGCCTCCGTCCAAAGGGAACATGGGCAGTGGGCAGGGCACCGAGCTTCAGGGTGCCAACCCCGGAGGAGGGCTGAGCGAGCTCTTCTAGCATCTCTCTGCACCACTTCTGCAATTTTCTGAAGTTGTCTCAAAGCAAAGTGTTCTTTTAATCGTTTCAGATGGAAAATTAAAAGGTGTGGGGCAACCCCTCATTAGTGCTAAAGTAAAATTTGGTGACATCGTTTTAAAACGGACCGATCTCCAATAATTGTGGTCAAAAATCCCAGCAGGTTAAACTGAAATGAGTAACTTCTAACTCACAACAGGATCCTGGACTGGCCTGCCCGGACAGCAGAGTGTCCTGGAGCCTATAGAGCAGGGCAGTGGCGACCTTAGTTTCCCCTTATGAAACTTCCACTGGGGGGGGGGGGGGGGGCATCCTCTAGGGCCTAATGAGAGTCTAACATCTTAGTAACTAGTTTTGCATACAAACTAACTCCAAAAGGCACAAAGTAACAGAATGCACAGGCTTAACCTCCAGCAACCCACCCCGTGTCCTGCCGAAGACTGAGCCTCACAGCTCGGGTGTCCCCTCCCAAATTCTCCTTCAAAGCATCAGGAACTCCAGAAACACCCCGCTGCTAGCCCAGTCATCCTCTCGTCAGCACTCTGCTTTGCAGCACAGAAGGGGGCTCGAGCGCCCCGGTGGCAGGCTGGGCTGGTGTGAACCTAGGCGCAGGTCAGCAGAGGTCACGTCACGAAGGCGGACTCTCGGCTGTGGGCTCAGAACCAGCAGGTCAGGGCACGCAGGCCCACAGCAGCCCTGCCTCTCAGGGCCTTGGGGTCGCCAGCGACCCCACAAGCCCAGGCGACCAGTTGCACCTTTAGTTTGGGGAGCTGGGGTGGAAGGGCAGGGAGCCTCACCGGTAACTCACAGGCCTAAGTCTAATTCTTCTCTCCCTCCCCGCTCCAAGATGGCTTATCTCAATTTCTGCTGGGCCCAGCCCCTTACCAGACAGCGAAGGAACTGGAATATCGCTGCCACAGCCCTTCCTCCATCTGAAGCCTGGTTAACTCCATGAGGGCGCTCAGCCCTGCAAGGCCGCTCGGTGAGGTGAGTAACTCAGTATCTCGCCACGTCTCATCAGATGAAACAATTAAAATGTCAACCTGTCAACAGCTGGTCTCAAAATTTACTTAATAGACCTAAAATAACTTCATGTCATTTTAAGTGAGATTGCACTTATGTGGCTTTAGCAAAAGCCGCCTAAATTCTAACAGCACCATCCCAAGTTCTATGTCAAGTCTGTTCTGAAAGGGGCCCACAAAGTAACAAAACTGCAGGAAACCCACCTACCAAGACTGAGCTGTTTCCTACTATTCTAAAGGGACCTGCGGCAGGTGAAGAGTCGTGAGGGCGGGAGCACGCGACTGGATGGGCGTCCTCATAAAGGACAGAGTGCTCCACTCTCTCGCCCCCACACAGGACACGACAGAAGGTGGCCATCTGCCAGACAAGGGGGTAGAGGCTCCCCGGAGCACAAGGCCTCAGGTGGGCGCAGGTGCCCAGTGCCCGGGCACTCAGCCTGAGGTGCGAGGGCCTGCCCGCCCCTGCCCCTCGGGCGCACAATGACTCAAAGGCCGCAGACCCGACTCCAGCTGATGTAGGTTTGAGCCGGCACTGGGCCTTCCCCAGGGAGCTCGGCCACCCTGCGGCCTGCCGCCAGGCTCACACCGGGAAGGCACCTGGCACGCTGGGCCACATGCCCAGCACCCCGGCAGCCCTCGGGCCTCCGGAGAGAGCAAGGCTACAGGCCCCACAGGCCAGCAGACACCACCACGCAGGGTAAGTTTCTGGGGCGGCTGGGGAAAACGGCACCCACAGCGAAGCAAACCAAGACCTAGGGAGGAGAAAAGCCGCCAGGCCCGGCTCCTCCCTGGCGACTCCAGGCTCCGTGGCAGACAGCAGCGGTGCCGCTGACACCAGCGCCCCATGTGGAGCTGACTACTCCCATGTGGAGCTGCGCAGCCGAGGCGCTGGGTCCCAGGGCGACTTCCCCACGCCCCACTCCCAGTTGCTGGCCACCTCTCCCAGGGGCTGCACGCACACAGTGGGGAGCCAAGCGGCAGTGGACACCACCCCTCAGGCGAGAGCGGGCGCGCGAGGCCTGGCACCCAAATGGCAGCGCCTGGGGAAAGCCACGGGCAGGGCACCTACGCTCTAACTGCAGCGCTGTGGTGTTGGGAGACAGGTGCAGGCACGGCTGCGCACAGCGGCCGGGTCTCACCGCGGGGGCAAGCTCCCGGGAAGCCCAACCCAGTCCTTCCCTTCGCGTGTGCTGTGGCAAGGCCCTTTCTGGTGAGGCCCACCGGGCCTGACTCATCTGGGCTTCGCCATCAGAACTGAGTCGTGTTGTCATTGTTCTGTTCACCTCAAAAACAAGACAATTCTAGGAGGAGACACAGAAATTGTTCATTGTGACAGTCCCTGAGAGCAGACCTGGGGTGAGGTACAATTATGTCTGGAGTGTGTGCGCGCGTGCACACGGTCATGGACACATTTGCTTTCCAGTGTGGGACAAATAAAGACCACGCCAGGGAGAGGGACCCCCCTGCTTCCAGATGAGAGAGCCCTCCCCGGGGAGCGGCGGCACAGTACTGCCGCTGTGGAACAGACACTAAGAAGTGGCGACGCCGCCCGGCGCGGCTCCCGCAGCCCTGCCTGAGGCCACAACTTCCTGCGGGCCGCTCGTGCTTCCGCGCCACCTGGCTACCTCTGGGGTCAGGACAGGTGTCCCTGAGCACACCAGGGGCTCCCAACAGTGAGCGTGGTCTGGCTCATCCTCACGCGAACCCTAGTAACCCAGCTGCACGGTCCTGGGAGCATCTCCAAACAGCAGCTTACCTGCTCAGTGAATGAAAGGAAAATTCTTTTTTAAAAAAATGATTTATTTGTGCATACAGAACTGGGGTAGAGGTGCGGGGAGTGAGAGGGTTCACCAGAGACAGAGTGGGGAGCAGAATGGGCGGGCGGACTGAAATGCACTGCTGAGGGGCAGCGGGCGGGCAGGAGGTCAGCGGGTCAGCTTCCTGGCCGGGACGGAACTCGCGCCGCAGTGGCTGTGGAGAGCTTCCCAGTGCTGCGCTTCAGCCTGCTGCGCCAAGGGAGGCCAGTGGAAGGTAAATTCTGCTCAGGAGAGTACGGCCTAGGGCGGAGGACACAGGCCCCGAAGTCAGACCCTTGGCTGGAAACCCAGCTCTGCCGCTAACAGCCGGGGGCCGGACCAGTGGCCCAAGCCTGGCCCGCTCACAGAGGGGTGAAGCTGCGGTGCAGCGCTCCAAGGGCCGCCTGGGCGCCCTGAGTCTGTGCGCTGTGCCCAAAACAGCGCCCACTCGTTCTGTTCGTTGCGCTGACTCCTGGCCCTGGGCACTGATGACTCCTCAGCCACACTCACCGACAGACTGAGGCGACAACACGGCATGTGCAAACCGTAAAAGCAGGAACGTTCCAAAAAAAAAGCAAGCTCAACGGCAACCTGGGGCCAGTTCACCTGGCTCCCTCTTCCCGCCCAAAGCACTCCCCTTCCAAGGCTATTCGGGGAGCCTGGCCTGGCGCCCCGAAGGCCGCAATGGCCCCTGCATCCCTGCACTGGCATCACCTCTGCCAGCCGCACCCTCCTCTGGGCTGTTTTGGCAGCTGGAAGCTCCAGGGAACCGAGCGTTAAGTAAGCCAGAGTGTCGTCGTTAGGGCCGCCCCGGACGGCCAGGCGACAACTCGCCACAGGAGGAAGCGGGCCAGTCTCTTCCAGGACACACAGGAAGGGTCAAGGAGTCACGGGCCCTCGCCAGCGCTGTCCGTGCAGACGCACGCGCCAGCACGCATGTGCACGCACAGAACCCTGCGGACCCTACAGCGCATCGCCCCGCCCCATGCTGAAACCGTGTCTGCTGAGGGCCCCGGCCAGGGCCCGTCGCCGGCTGTGCTCCCGGCCATGGCTGCCGAGCTCCTGCTGCAGCCAGGGGCTGCACTGTCCCTCCCCTGCCCGCGGGCGCCAGGCTGCTGGGAGAAGTGAGTCTCCAGTGAGCTCGGGTCATCGGACAGCTGTCCAGAGCACCGCCTACCTCAGAAGCGGGCTGACCTGACACCACCGACCCAACCCCTGCTCCCTCCAGCCCCCACAGTGGCATATCCAACTGGCCTCTTCACGGGCCCCTCAGCGCCCAAGCCCCGAAGCCCAAACTTGCCTCGCTCTACCTCCTTGAGTCTGGCTGACACGCCCAAGGTCTAGAGTAACCCGCGGCCTCCGAAGCAGCTCCCCGCCCAGTCTGACAGCGCCCCAACCAGTCTCACGCCAGCAAGCTGCCGTCTACCCCCAAGGTCCGCTGCAAGCTCGCTGTCGAACCTCCTCGTTGTTGACTGCCGAACGTCTGAAATGCCCACGCTGCCCCCCGGAGACCCTCTGCCTGAGCAGATTCCAGCGCGCCCACCTCCTTGCCAGGGTAAGTCCTACCCACTCTTTGGGCATCCCCCCCCAAGGCTCGCCGGATCTCCCCGAGTCGGGGTTAAGCGGCTATGTGAAGTTTTGCTCTCTACACGGAGGCCTCACGCCACCTGTTTTACAGCAATCCCGCGCCGGGTGGCTTTGAGAACCCGCCTCTGCTCCCCGCTGGCACAGCCACCGAGCACAGCCTGGTTCCCACCAGACGTTCCGGTAAGAGTTCACCGGGTGGCAGGAGTGTCAACAGCCCGGCAACAAAGGTGGCAGCTTGTCCAGAGCAAGGTGGCCAGCAGCCAGCTCCTAACCAGACAGCCCCGGGGTAAGCCGCGCTGCTACCTCAAGCGCCGGCAACACTCGTGCCCCCTTCCAGAGCCCAGGTCTCCATCTCCTCGTCGAGCTGAAAGAAATGGGCTGCTCTGCTGTGTCCATCCGTCCGTCCGCCCACTTCTATGGCTGCCAAGCAGGACGCACAGCCGCCACCTTAGCAGCATGGCCCGTGGCCGCTGCACTCGCTGCGCCGGTGGCACTACTGCCTGCGCGCCCGCACCCTGCCACCCCGCTGTGCGTTTCTCTGGAGCGCAACACCGGCACAAAGCAGGCACGCGGGAGATGCTCCTTGGACCACTTAAATCCCACGGGAGTCAGAGCTGGGGGAGGGGGGAGAAAAGCCTGTGGAGGGCCGCACCGCACCCCTAAAAACCCAACTCAGCTACGGCAAGACCGCCACAGCCGAGCCACGGCGAGTTACCGAGTGGCCTTACGCAGCTGGTTTCTCACACTCAGAGCTACCTGTGGAATCTGGAATCCAGACCCTTGGAAAGAAAGGAAAAAGGGGAGAGAGGAATACACCCTAAAGCCTTCTGTAAGGGCTAAGAGCCCTCCTGCAATGAGAGGAGCTAGCTGGGGTGCACAGTGGGAGACAGCGCCCTTGGGGTGAAGCCACCGGTCCGGCCCTAACCCAGCACCCGGCCCTGGCTCCTGGCGGCCCCGGCCGTTCCCCTGCGCCGCATCTTCACTTCTGCGGGAACTGGGCACTCCACGGACCTGTGGTCTGTCTCCGCCTGGCCAAGGGGCCCAGCTCCAGCACCAGGGCAGGCGCG
>NW_004567117.1:46738943-46742431 GCF_000260355.1 Condylura cristata | reverse complement strand
TCCTACACTTGGAGCTAAAACTTCCCGGCCACTGGGTCCGGCTGCAGGGCCGGAGGAGTCCTTCCTTGTGACAAGGGTAACATCTGTGCTCTCCACACGCAGTGATCTGTCCTGGTAGGTGTCTAGCAAGGCAGAGTGCCCCATCTTCTGATTGAGAGAAATCTTGGTGTGAAGTCCATGGATCCTGAAATGCCGGTGCAGAACAGTGAGGCCATGGCCGAGGCCTCTGGAGTGGGCCGAGGGCGCCCTGTGGGTCTGGCAGGTGCATGGCGGGCCCTCCGGGGGAAGACCTGACCCCGATAACCCACAGGCACTGTTCCATCCCAGGTGGGTGGGGCTTCCCAGGAGCCATCAGTGGCCCCCAGGTAACGTGTCACCTGTCCCCTCAGGAAACGTCCACCAAGAAGGTCAGCAGGGAAGAGCAAAAGGCTTCAGCCAGGATGGAGACGCAGGCCTAGTGGGGCTGTCCAGCACCAACCGCACAGTCTGGGGGGAGTTGGTCAGTGAGCACCGCCTGTGGGCAGGCACCTTGCTGGACCCCCGAGGTATGCAGCTTCTTGGAAAGCTGACTCACGAGCTCAACTTCTCAGGGAGGGGGTATGGTGAGTCGTGGGGTGCGGGCAGCACAGATGGACACCCCCCCCCCAGTTCAGCGCTGCCATTTTCCCGCTTCCATCCTTTGCGCGCCCAGAACTTTCGGAGCCACAGTAAACGACACAGACGCAGACTCTGCGGGGAGCTTACAGCCCGCGGGGTCAGGCAGCTTCGCAATTGCACAAATTGTACGACGTGGGTGTAGTGGTCACCACAGGGACAGCCGACGGGAGGGCCTGGGACAGCCCCTCCTGGGAAGCAGTGAGGGCTTCTGACCAGCGCGGAGGCGGAGACCTGAGGCCAGCCCTGGAGGCAGGTGTCCGGGGCTGTAGGGCCAGGGGCCGGCCAGCAGCCAGGAGGGCCAGGAGTAGCTGCTGGGGTTCCCTGGCCAGGGCAGAAGGAAGCTGGAGGAGCAGGCAGGGAACAGCGGCCCGGGATGCGGCCTCAGCCTGCGGCGGCTGGCTCCACCAGGCTTCAGCAGCGCTGGGCACTCGCCAGCTGCCCGACACACTTAGGAGGCGGGTGGGGGTGAGGTTGGGGGCTGTGCAGTGACCAGCCAGTACCTGCCGGGGTGGGGGGGGACTGAGGGGGCGGGGATCGGCGGCTGTGGGGAGTGGGGTATATTGGAGAAGTTCCGGAGCCTCTGCCCCTCTCAAGGCAGGGCGCACAGTGAAACAGGTCGGGGGTGGGTGAAAGTTTCTGAGTCCAGGTTCAGGTCGGAAATGTGGGGTCTGCAGGTCGGGCTCTGGAGGCAGCAGCAACCGGGGTACAGGATGGCGCGGGGCGCCCACGTGCCTCCGCAGAGCCGGTGGGGAAGGGCCCAGGCCAGGCCCCTGTGTCCCTGACCCCCGTGGCCTCGAGGCCGAGTGCAGAGCAGGGCGGTCAGCTGCCCAGGGCTCGCGTGGGCCTTAGGGTCGGGATGTGAACCCCACGGCCCCGGCCGCTGTTCCCGGCCATCACAGCTTCCGCCAGGGCCAGATATGTTCGTGCCCAGGGCCTAAGGCCTGCCCCTCCAGCACGATGACGTGCGCTCTGATGGGGACACAGTGAGCCCCAACATGTGGGGTCATCTTTCCCCCTCTGCACAGGTTTGTTTGGTGCTGAATCTCTCTGTCCCCACCCTCTGTCTTCTCATCGCTGGGCGCTGTTCTCCCGGCCATGCGAGTTCTCTCCCAGCCCGCTGGAGGAGGCGGATGGGACTTTAAAGAAGCAGGAGAAAGGGACGAAGGGCAGAGGCTGAGGCTGAACTCATAAAGCCTGTGACGCTGTGACAAGGAGGCGGCACCGCAGGGGTTGCGGGAGGGCCTTTATTAACGGGCAAGGGCCTGGCGCCGCCCGCCCGGGCTGAGCACCGCCTGCCCTGTGCCCCTCCGCCCCTCCCCTGGGGCTGCCGGGCTGCGCAGGGCTGGGGCTTCGAGCAGTGGGGGAGCATGGCTTTAGGGCGCGAACCACTTCCAACGCCTTTTGCTTTTATTTGTTTGCTTGGGTTGGTTTTTTGAGGCGTTTTTCGGGGGAGGGGGCGGGTTTTTTTGTTGGGTTGGGTTGGGTTTTGGGGGGGTGGAAGAGGCGCTCCGCGGAGGGCCGGAGCTAGCCGACGTGGCCCTGGGGCTCTGCGTGCAGCCTGGCGAGCTCGAGGAAGAAGGCGACGAATAACTTGGACCCCTCTATGTAGTTCCACCTGGGGAGGGAGGGGAGCAGAGTTACGTCCGCCGCAGTGACCCAGGGGACGCCCGGGGACGCCCGCCCGCCCGCAGGACCTGTTGATCTTCTCCTTCTGGGAGTGCTCCCCGTCGTCCACAGAGCCCAGGGGCACCATCATCACGCTCTTCTGGATAATGTCCTGGAAGGTTTTGGCAACTGGGATGGTCGAGCCGTCCCGGATCATGTCTGGCTCTGATCCAAACACTGAAATGCAGGGAAAGGAGCTACTGGATAAAATGAGGGCAAGCCCGCCCTCGCCACCTCTGCAGACGTGGCGTTTGCTGTGTCTGTCTGGGCCGGGGGGCGGCGGCAGGGAGTCAGTTTCTTGACATCACGGATTGTGTATTGTAAAGTAACCAGTAAATCCGGAAGAACGCCGCTGTTGCCTTCTTCACAGTGGCCTACTTAAACGAATATTTATAGAGAAGACTCTTCCTCTGAACTAGTTCAGACTTCAGAAAACTTGCAGAAATAGCGCAGAGGGTCCCGTGCCCCGCCCCGGAGGTCGGCATCTCTGAGGCCTGCACGTGGCCACGCAGGACACAGCCCTGGGCGACGTTCCTGGCCGTAGGATGGTGGCCAGTGAGGGGGCAGGCGGCGGGCGCTGGCGGGGTGGGCAGGTGGGGAGTGAGCAGAGAGCGGCGCATGTGGAGGAGCCAAAAGGTAACCCCAAAGCACGGAAGTCATCGCCCCATCACCTCTGGCTCTGGTGGGTCTCGGTCTCCCCAAGCCTTTCCTGGCCTTGCCCTCTGGAAGGGCACTGACCAGCTTTTTGTCAGCCCCCCTCAACCTGAGTGTCTGTGATGCCATCTGGGAACGGAAGTGACTGTTTCCAGCGGGGGCCCAAGGCCACGTCCCGCCCACGGGACCTCGTGGATCACACGCGATACGGGGGCTGGGGGGCAGCAACAAGCAGCCAGCTCTACTCAGGGGCCCCCTGGAAATGCCCAAGTCTGCACTCGGCCCCGGGTAGCCCTCCGTCGTCCGCGGTGGCCCGCTGGGAAAAGCAGCCGCAGGGGGGGCCGGCGTGCACCGGGCTGTTCGCGCCTGCCGGGGTGGGGAGAACTGGCCGCGGTGGCGGGAAGGGAGCCTCGCCCTGGGAGGGTGGCCAGGGGCCTGGAGGAGAACTGGCCGCGGTGGCGGGAAGGGAGCCTCGCCCTGGGAGGGTGGCCAGGGGCCTGGAGTCAGCCCAG
>NW_004567117.1:46736978-46737603 GCF_000260355.1 Condylura cristata | reverse complement strand
GGGTGGAGGGGCGTGGGGGTGGCAGATCGGGGGCTCTGGGGCCTCTCCCTGCACTGTAACAGAACCGCACACACTTGGTACCTGTTTTTCCACGACCGATATGTTCATGTGAGGGACCAGGCGGATGGAGAACTTGCCCGTGACGCGGCCAGGTATGACCGTCTTTGCCCCAGGCTCGTCAAATGCGCCCTCGATGCCGTGGATAGAGAGAGCCGGGTACCTCCACAGGTGCATCAGGATCTCCTCCTGAGTGGCCATCAGAGGCCCGGAGAATGAAGTCAAACACCCGTCTCCGCGCCTGTGCCACCTCACACGGCCCGGCCGCTGGAGCCGCCTGCCCGCCGCCCTGTGTGCCGGGCCGCGAGTGGCCCGGGCTTCGGGCCTCCGGCTCCCGTCTGAGCGCCCGGGCCTGGCCTGGCCGGACAGCACGTGCACTGGTTCCCGGGTCAGCGAAGCGCAGCTGGGCTCCCCGAAGCAGCCGCAGCTGCCCGGCCTCCCGGTGCCGCAGAGCAGGGAGGGAGGCGACGAGCCGAGGGGCCGCGGGCCGCGGGGCTCCACCCCGAGACGGAGCTGGGCCGGCCCGGTCACCCACGGCTCTCGCTTTTGCCCAGAAAACCGTCCGTCG
>NW_004567117.1:46734929-46736308 GCF_000260355.1 Condylura cristata | reverse complement strand
GGCCGTCCCTCCCACAAACTCACTTGGGAGCTCTGACCCGTCCTAACAGCAAACGGGAGGCGACATAGACATTACCCAGGAGGGCGACCAGGTCCGCCATGGGCTCGTGCAGGATCCCCCCGAAGCTTCCCGAGTGAAAGTCTTGGTCTCGGCACTTCACCTGGAAGTGGGGGCAGGGCGTGGGCGGGTGGCTGCCCCACGCCCTTCCCGAGAACGGCCTCCGCCCGCCCCCCCCCCACAGGCTGCCCAGGACGGCAGACCCCCGGCGGGGGGGTGCGCGGGTCACCCTACTCCTGGCAGGACCTCCTGGCTTCTGCCAAGCTCTCCCTGCTCTGTCCTCACGTCAGGACCGTGCTGGGTGACCCCCTTAACCGCTTCCTGCGGCGTGCCCTGCTCTCCCCACGTCTGCATCTGTGGGCTCCCGCTGACGCTCACCCGCACCCCTGCGCTGGGGTCGGGCTTGCTAAGGAGCAGGACATCGGGCGCTCCCGGCCTGAGATGCGGCAGGCGGGCGGTGGCTCCCCGGCTTGCCCATGGCCGGGGCCTGGGGTGGGGGGCCGTCCCGGCATCCCCGCCCTGGGGTGGCCTTGGCCCCTGCGAGCCTGCGTCCAGGAGACGCCGGTTTCTAACGTGGCGCTTTCGCTGCCCTCGGGCCCGTCCCCACCCTGTCCTGCCCCCTTCCTGCCCTGTCCACTGCGTTGTGAGCGGTCACGGGGCCCAGGCCGTGTTCTGGGCAGCCCCTGGGCGCGCTGCACCCCCGGGGCCCTGGCCCCGAGCCTCAGGCCCCGCGTCCGAGGCTGCCCTCAGAGCTGCGATCCCCACTCGCCCTCCCGGGCCCCGAGGTCCCTGCGTGGCCTGCTGCTTGCTCTCCCCCACCAGGGCCCGGGGCCACCACTCCGGTGTCTCTGTGGTCAGCACTGCCGCTTCTCCTGACTCGTCTCACCGTCCGGAACTATCGCACGCTGGACCAACCCTCCCGCGTGAGCGCAGCTCAGAAAATCTGAGCCCGAGCACGGGCGACGGGCACCCTCACGCAGCTGGCCCTCACCCGCTACCCGGCCCCCTCACCCCCACACCACTTTGGCAGCTGCTTCCCTGCGGCCAAACTCGCTCCCTACTCACAGGAGGCCCGCAGCCCGCCGTGGGCCCCAGAAGCAGCCAGGGCCTGGCCGCCTGCCTGCCCGCGGCCCTGCTGCCACAGACGCCCCCCAGCGGCCTCGGCTGCCCTCTGCCCCTCGCAAAGCTCCTGCATCTGCCCAGGCGGGGGGGACCTGCTTGCTCCGGGCCTCTCCCCTCAGGATCCAGAGCAGGGGCCTCCCGGTGGCCTGGGGGTTGAGTCCCAGGCTGTCCCCACCACGGCCTGAGCGCGATCCCCGGCC
>NW_004567117.1:46729761-46734280 GCF_000260355.1 Condylura cristata | reverse complement strand
CGCGGGAGCCAGGGCAACGCCCAGCGTCTCCACGCCAGCGGCACGCACCGATGGCACGCCCATGGTGAGGGGCTGGGGGCCCTCAGGAGACAGCGTTCACAGGCGCAGACGCCTTCCTCCGCCCCGGGGGGCTTCACAGGCGGGTGGCTCCGCCACACATCTCTCCTGTCCTGTGCCCAGCCTGCGAGGTGAGGGTCTTTGCTTTGGACGCGGTCTAGTGCTCAGGCTGTGGGCTCATTTTTCCAAGTATCTGTCCTTTTTCAGCCAGGAGTTCAGCCTGGCTCTTGGCTTAGCCAAAGCTTTGCTCTCACAGCAAATGGAGCTGGAGGCACGGAGCACCCCTGCGCGCGAGGCCGGGAGCGCCCCTGCCCACGCAGGGCCAGTCCCGGACCAGACACGCCCCAGCTGACGGTGCAAACTGGCCCAGGCTGGAAGCCCTACACAGCGAAGCAGGGGCCGCGGACCCCCTCACGCAGACCCCCGCTTCTCTAGGCAGCGCTCGGGAAAGCGCCTTGTGCTCTCCACGGCTGGGGGCGCTTTCAGCCAGCACCCGGGCCCACCCTGGGCCTTCTCCCTGGGCGTCCACCCTGGGCCGGGATGGCCTGCGCACGCTAGGTCCTCTCAGTCCCTGAGCCTGAAGGCCGGGAGACGCCAGCAGGGCACTTCTTGGGGAGGCCTTGGGGTCTTCTGCTCCCTCGTCCACTGCTGAGCCGCCTCCAGGCCTGGAGCGGCCCCCGGGAGCCTCCCCGCGCTCTGGCTCAAGGACGTGGGTGTGATGGGACGTGGGGTGCGAGAGCCGGGAGCCCAGGGCCGGGCTTCCTGCTCAGCGAATGGCCTTTCTGCACGTCTGCAAATGAGCCCAGTGTCGGGGAGCCGCCCCCGAGCCGCCCCCGAACCCACACGCTCGCTTTCGCAGAGGAGAGTGTGAAGCCCAGAGGGGTGGAGCCCAAGGCCGCACAGGAGTCCAGGCTTCTGCCGGGGTCTAGAACACCCATCGGAAGAGGAGGCCGCGGCCGGACCTGGCGGCCGACAGACGAGAGGCCCGAACCCGGCACCCGCCCCTCCTGCGAGACCCCTACCTGGCGCCTGAGGACACCGCTCGTCACGGGATCAGACCGCTACAGGCCCAGCCGGAATGCCCCGTGCCAGGGAGTTCTGCGGCAGGGTTCTCAAGTAACCGATGCTCTTAGAAAGGCGCACGTGTAATGGCAAGCCACACTTTGTGACGAGGGGCAGAGCCGAAGACAAACCGAGGTGAAGAAGGCAGAGGGCCCTCTGGCGGCCAGGGGTGAAGCGCTGCGCTAAGAAGCCAGAGCAGCCGACGGGCCCTCCTGCCCGCCCGCTGCCCGCCCGCTGCCCGCCGCCAGCAGTGGGCTTCCTCCGCCTGCCTGCTCTGCGCCCCGCTCTGTCTCGGGAGCCTCTCGCCCCCTGCACCTCTGTATGCATAAATAAATAAATCTTAAAAAAATATCTGCTGTGCCTTTGCTGCCTGTTTGTAAAGGTGCCCGAAGCCCCCGGCCAGGACAACCGAGACGTGGGCAAGTTTCCCGCCTTCCGGCGCCTCCTGCTCCTCGGGCCGGGCGCAGCGTGGGGGGCCGGGGAGGGCAGGTGGAAGCTGGAGCAGAGTGGCGAGCCAGGGCATCAGCCTTCGTGGTCCTTATCGCTGCCACGGCCACCACTGTCGCCATCATCGCTGCCGCCATGGTCACCGCCTCCGCACCGCTGACATCACCGCCTCACCCCAGCCTGTCTCCCAGACACAGCCAGCCACCTACCTGCCCCAGGGCTGTGAAGGCGCTCACGGCATTAATCCACGCTAAAACAGGACCTTTGTTGTCCGTGGTTCCCCGTCCGTAAAGTTTTCCTTGAAAGTGGAGGAGGACTTTTCAGAAAGCGTGGACACCGCGCCGGGCCGAGCGAGCGCCTCAGCCGTGCTGTGCTGGGCCGCAGCGGAGAAGGCGCCGTGAGCCAGCGCGGGCATCGGCCGGGCAGTGGACCGGGCCGGGGCCTCGCAGTCCCGAGCCTCGCAGTCCCCTGGCGTCACTGCCGTCTTGTGAAGCTGAACTCACGGCCTCACGCCGGCCTGCACAGCCACTTCCCTCGCGGCCGGGGACCCGGACCGGGCTCCGTCCTCCCGGGACGCGGGAGGAAAACTCAGCTCAGGAACAGGGCGGTGACGCCCATGGCCCGTCTGCGCGCCTTCCCGTGACTGCAGCGGTGGCCAAGGCCTGCAGCCAGGACGGGCCTCACCCACACTGCCCAGCCCGGCAGCCAGCCCCGCCACTGACCGTCCAGTTCCGTCAGCGTGTAGGGCTCGGTCAGCCAGCCGTCCTCCGGCCTGGCGGGCTGCACGTCCAGGTGGCCGTAGAAGCACACCGTGGCTTTCCTGGGGTCGTTGCCCAGTTCGGCCAGGATGATGGGCGGTATCGGCAGCTTCTGACCGTCGGGCAGCTGCAGAGGGAAGCCAAGGGCTGGACACGGCGCCGCTCGCCCCGGCCCGCTAGCGCACGGGTTTGCTGACGGCTGCTGTCCGGCCCCCCGGGACATGCGGACTCAGATACTGCTGACAGCCAGGACGGCAGGAGCGACCCGCGGACCAGCTGGGGGCTGGGGCTGTGGCAGACGGTACCTTCTGGAAAGCGCATCTGAGTTGAAGGGTGCGGACCCGTGGGGGAAGGCGCTGGGAGCAGGGTGTGAGAGGCAGGCTACCGGGTGACCATGAGAAGGGGGGAGGGAGGCCAGGGTCCCTGCCGGCCCCGCCCCACCCCGCCCCAGTCCTGGGCCCCGAACCCCACCCCCAGGCTCAGAGGGGCTCCGCCTGGCCAGGCTGCAGGTGGGGTGCTCTGTTGCCGCCACCAGGGCAGCCAGGGCAGAGGGCCGACGCACCGACTGCCAGCCCATGTCCACGGTGTCCACGCTGGCGCCCAGGCGCCGCAGATGCTCGGCGGCCACGGCCATCATCCGGGCAATCTCCTGTCGGAGGCGGGGGGACGGCTGCACGGAGTCGCTCTCGATGGCCACCCATTCCTTGAGGGTCTGCGGAGAAAGGCAGTCGCTCCATCAGCGAGGGGTGTCCCCGCGCCAGACACTGGGCGGAGCGCCAAGCCCAGCCAGCGCACTCCTCCTGGAGGGCGGAGCTGGGACTGGGCAGTCCCAGAGCGGAAGCGCTGGAGGCCAGCGAGGGCCGGAGGCCAGTGAGGGCCGCCCCCGAAACCCCTGGTGGTGCCCTCCGGGCCCAGGGCGCTGTGGAGCCAGACCCCGCCTTGAGCCTCCGCAGTGGCCAGGTGACCGGCCCAGAGTGGCCGCGCGGGCCCAGGGTCTCCTGAGAGCCCCGGGTCACACGTCCTGGCCTCCCTCTGCACCTGGCAGGCAGGCGGCCGCCGGCGTGGGCTTCGGGCCTAGCAGGCAGACCCCGCAGCTGTGACCAGGAGGCTGGGCCTGCCCTGAGCCCAAGACGCGGGGGCTGTCCACGCCCTGTGCTCTCGTAGCCTCAACTTGCTCGTCCAGGACAGTGCTCTCCCGAATGCAGGGGATGTGGCGTGTGGCCTGCCCAGAGCTCTGGCTCCAGCTCCCAAAGCTGCCATGGACCCGAGGACAAAGGGGCGTCCGCCCCCCACCCCAGCCCGGGGCCTGGGCCCGCCCCTGCCTGGGCTCCCCGCCCTTGTAGGCCCCTGAGTCTGAGAGCACCGGACAGCCCTGAGTGCCACCGGGCGTCCTGGCGCATCTGGGTGGTTCCCAGGGCCGGAAGCCAGGACGAGAAGCCGGGAGTTTGCAACGCGGCCCCAGCGCCGGGAGCCGGAGCAGCCTGTAGGGAGGCCTGCAGGGCTCAGGCGGGTGGGGGGCGGTGCACCCTGCTCCGGGCCAGGGCCCCCGCGTGCTCGCCCGGCTGTCTCGTGGACACGCGCCTAATGGCACAACCTCCAGGAAGTGGCAAGTGTCTCAGTGCTGTCCTGGACGCGCTGTTCTTGACTGGGGCCAGAGGGCAGTGGGGGTGGCTGGTGGCGCCAAGCGAGCCAGACTGTAGGGCACTCCGTGGGCACCCGGGGATTGGGGTGTTGCCTGGCGTGGAAGACACCCCGTTGGGTCTCTGTGGGTGTCCCCTTTCGGTGAAGGCTCGCGGACGCCCAGGCTCGGGCAGCGCGGCAGCCCGGAGGCCGCGTGAGAGTGAGCTGTGCTGCGCTGCCGGCGGGGTGGGGGCAGCCGTGGTTTTCATCCAAAACCGACACTCTGACGGCCGAGCTGGGCGCCCCGGCTGGCGGCGTGGGGTTTACCGCAAAGAACTCATTCTCCGGAAGGAACGCTGAGTCCACGTGTTACACTGTAGTTTAATTTGCAGGGCGGCTGCGGCAGCGGATCCCGGATCCCGCAGTTGAGCGCGTCAGGCACACGGGCACCTGCAGACCCTCCCGGCGGTCGGCATCTGACCGCTGTTTCCCGCCCACACGCCCCCCGCTCCAGAAGGGCCCTGGAGCCAGACACACAATGGGCCTTGCTGTCAAGCCACTGCCCACACGTGCTG
>NW_004567117.1:46725329-46729281 GCF_000260355.1 Condylura cristata | reverse complement strand
CTCGCGGTGTGGCTCAGAGCCAGGGCCAAGCCCTCCCTGGGGTGAGGCCCCGGGCGGGGGTCTCCTACCTGCACGAAGTCCCCCTGCTGCAGGTCGATGTGCCGGAAGAGCCGCTCCCGCAGGCTGGGCCCGGGCGGCGAGGACGCGGGCGGGGAGAACATGGCCCCCTCCAGCAGCAGCAGGAAGGCCAGGAGGGAGGACGCCTGCGCGGAGGGTCAGAGGGCCAGGTCGGGGCTGTCCGCCGGGCAGGTCCTCCGGGGACTCTGCGGACGGAGCCTCCGGCCCGGGGCCGAGGACGCTGGGGCCTCTCCTGGGACACCTTCCTGAGCACTCCTCGAAGCTAAAGCGTTTTTAGGGCGGAGGCCCCCTCACAAGCTCGAGCGGAAACTGTCGCTTTGTCCCGGCGGCCCTCGGGGGCTCCCTAACTGTGCGGTGGCTGGGCCTCCTGCTGGCCGCAGGCCGGGTTTGTCGGCCCCGGGCTCCACGGCTCAGCCCTTCAGGGTTTGTCGGCCCCGGGCTCCACGGCTCAGCCCTTCACCGGACAGCTTCAGGAGACCTGCCTCATGCCCTGAGGACCCGCGCGGCCTCTTTCCGTCAGTCCTCAAGGCCGGACTCAGGAAGGGCAAAGCCAGGACCCTGCAGGCGACGCCTAGGAGGGCGGGGCGCCCCAGGCCGTCCCCGACCCGGCCTGCCTCACCTGGCGCCCTCGCCGTCACTCTGCTCCAGTCCCTGGCCTCTGCGGCCTTCCTGAAGGGCACCTGCCTGCCTGCCTCCCCGACACTGACACCGAGGCCCTCCGGCCGCCCCGCTGCCTCCTCCTCTTTCAGGGACCCTCTCTTCATCCCACTACCATCCCCCCCCAGGCCGCAGGGGGCGTGGCCTGCCGGGGGCACCTGCCCGACCTGGCTCTGCCTGGATACCCTCAGGTGTCTGCTTGGAGAACTCCTCCCTGCCCCCAGCACTGATGTTGTCTGTAGCACAATGAGGGAGGCTGACCCCCAGGCCTGACCCCGACCTGACCCTGAGGCCTGACCCCGAGGCCTGACCCCGGGGCCTGACCCCGGGGCCCACAGAAGGCTCTGGGAGAGAACTCTCATCTGTAGGAACTGCCCATTCCAGCAGCTTCTGGCGGTGGGAGGGGAGGGAAGAAGAAGGGGACAGAGAGGCAGGGGCTCTGTGGGGGCTCCCGCCCCTGCCCAAAGCCGTGGGGGGGTGAGGCCCCCCTTCCCTGCTGCAGAGAGATCTGAACAGCAGGGCGCTGCTCCTGGCTGCAAATCCGTCACTTTTCGCCTGAAATCCCACATTGGCTATTTCAAACATTGGCGTTATTTTATGCTACAACATTAGGATTTTTAATCTGTGCCCTTTGAGGGTCTCCTTTTGGTGGGTGGAAGCGAGGCGAGGGCTGGGCCTGGGAGCAGGGTCCGGGAGGAGGCTGCTGGGGTGCCCAGATCCAGGTCCCAGCTCACGCATCCCCGGGCGTGCGGTCCTCCAGGCTCTGCAGAGAGCCGCCTGCCCGGCAGCCCTGGCCCTCAGGGTGCTGAGTGGGCCATTCGGGGTGAAGTCTCTGAACACCCCCCTCAGGAATCCTGGCCGGGGTTTCTCCAGCCCCTCACCCCAAGGAGTCACCAGCCCGACAGGGCGGGGGCGCCCAGGCCACAGCTCGCCGGGCTCGGAGTGCATTTACACAGTAGACGTTTCTTTTTAAAGCTGCTTCAGGCTGGGCTGGTACCCCCGACATACATTTCTGGGCCCCAAGAGAGCAAAGATGAGGCGTGAGTGTCCAGACAGACCAACATCCGAGGGTGAGTCCTAGAGACCCGAGATGGACCCGTGAGTTTGGCGCTTCCGGGAAATCACTTCCAAGCCCAAACCCAAAGACTCAGCTGGCAGCAGGGACCGTGGGCAGGAGGTGCCTGGGCTGGGAAACCGCTGCCCGCCGAGGCCAGCGTGGGCTCCGTCTGGCCCGCCTCCGCCGGGGCCCCTCAGAAGGATCTCAGGAGGCTTCAGCGCCAAACAGTTCCAGCTGACGGTCAGTCTGCAGAAGCCCGCGTCCACACAGACTCACGCCCGCATCACTGACGAGGCAAAGCGAGAGCCAGCTCTGGGCAGGGTGGCAGGAGCCCAGGCAGCACAGGCTGGCTCAGAGGTGGCCCGGCCACCCCTTTCGTGCTGCTCGGGAGGCCACTGCCCTGCTCTGCACCTTGGCTTCCCGGCTAAGGTCGGGGAGGGGGGGGCTCACGGCTGACCGGCCCGCTCGTGGGCACAGAACCTGCACTCTGACCGAGCATCGGCTCACCAGCTGCCACAGAGCAGTGGGGGGTGGTGTATAAGGTGTGGACTGTGCCCCCGGGGGCAGGGGCCAGCGCGTGGTCCAGGAGGGAGTCAGTGCAGAGCCGAGTGCGGAAGGAGGGGCCCTTGGGGAGGGCCAGCTGTCCGGAGGCACTGGCATCCAGGCAGACGTTGTGACCTTTGGAATTTTCTCTTTTTAAGTAAAGGAATGCATCCAAACACTCAAGCGAAAGGGGCAGTTTTGTTGGGAAACAGTGCAGAGAGCTCTGGACTTTAAGAACTATCACAAGGGATCAAGACAGCATGTTGCTGAGTAAGGATACGCGCGAATCAGTGGATCAGAGCTGCAGGTCCAGAAATCAGCGCTCACATTCACGGGGAGCGGAGTCCCAACAGCCTCCCCAGTAAATAGTTTCTAGCCCAGCATGGGTGCCCACGTTCCCAGCATGCAGTTGGACCCGTCCACCCACCACACACAAGCACTGATTTAAATGGGCAGCGACCCACAGGCGAGTTTAACGGCACCGGCACTTAGAAAACAAAACACGCGGGAGCAGCCACCGCCTCCATGTAGGTGATGACTCGAAGACAGGACAGCCACAGCCCAAGCAGCAAAATGAAAAACAGTTGTGCTGGATTTCATCAACTTTAAAAATGTTTGTTTTTCAGAAGACACTATTAAGGGAGTCGGAAGACAATTCACAGAATAGGAAAGAAATCTGCAAGTTATATATCTGACAAAGGGCTTATGCCTGGAAAATAAAAAGCTACTGCCACTCAGTAGTAAAAGACATACAGTTCGATTTTAAAATGGGCAGAGGGTTTAATAGACATTTCTCAAAAAAAAAATACAAAATACAAATGAGCAATAAGCTCATGAGAAGATCTTCAACGTCACTAGCCACTAGGGAAATGCACATCAAATTAGCAATGTCACAATTCCACATCCAGCAGCCTGGCTAAAATCAAAAAGCCAGACAATAGCAAGTGTTGGTCAGGGCATGGAGAGACCACAGTGGTGCGATATAGCATGGAGAACTGGAAACAGTTTGGCAGTTCCTCGAATGATTGTGAACAGAGTTGCCGAGGGCCCAGAAATTGCATTTCCAGGGATACATGCAAGCAAATCTGGACTAGCTGTGTGGCAGCGTCATTCAAGGCATCCGGCTCATCCTGGCAGGGGAGCAGCCTGGCAGGGGCATGCGGTGGAATATTAGCGAGTCATGAAAAGACCGCAGTTCTGACGGGTGCCACCACCTGGTGGACCTTTGCCCCAGGGTGCCAGCCGCTTATGTGAACTACCGGGAATGGGTGAATCGACAGACCAAGCCGGCGGTCCTAGGGCGGGAGCGTCGGGGAACGTGGGGGCGACTGCTAATGGGCAGGGGGTCTTCTGGGGTGAGGCAGTGTTCTGAAATCGTGGCCAGGATCGTGGCATCTGGAAGCCGGGGCTCTGCACATTGAGTGGGTGAAGGGTGAGGAGGGAGCGCTGGGGCCGACTGCTAGGGCCCAGGGCAACGAGCGTGCGCGCCTGCGCAGAGCATCTCTGAGCGTGAGAAGCGTGCAGAGGGCGCCAGGCAGGGCGGGCAGGCCCGGGCCTAGCCCATCCGCGCCGCCCGGGGGCCGTCCGGGCCCTTGGCTTCGCCTGGGGTGGAAGCCC
>NW_004567117.1:46723586-46725148 GCF_000260355.1 Condylura cristata | reverse complement strand
TTGCTGGGGGAAGCTCGCAGAGTTGCTGGCCGCAGCCCGGCCCTGGGCCCCCTGCTCCCCTCCCCCCCACAGGAGCCGCTCAGCCAGCGCCTGGCACCCCGAGGGAGGCCGGGCGTGGGAGGCTGAGGATGACCTCGGCGCCCCGACGCGGATTGCTGCTGCTGCTTGGGGACTAGCGGGGCGCACAGAAGTGAAGGCAGCTCTGACCCCACCAGACGGCGGGGATGGGGGCAGCGGGGCACAGCGGCGGTCACCCGCCCTGCCCACCCTCAGGGCCCGCCACGGGTGCCCAGAACCTACTTACCAAGTGGCCCAGGCCCTGGTCTGCCCGCTCAGCTCTGACGACTGGGTGGCGCTAGAGAAGGTGCCTCTCGGCCCAGCCAGCCTCCGCGGGCCGCGCAGGGAAGCCGGCGCCCAAGGCGCCTGGCTGGGTCTGTCAGCAGCCCCGCGGGCCCTGCTCTGTGGGCAGAAAGGAGCTGAGCAGCCGCAGGGTGACGGCCTCTGGCCACCAGCCCTGAAGGAGTGTCGGGGCGTGGTGTTCCGAGGCCTCTGGCGGCCTGGACTCACTCCAGCACGAGGGAGGCCCTTCCGGGGAGCAGAGTGCCCCAGGAAGTCCAGGGGGGCCGTCTCCGGCATCCGCAGCTGGTCTGCGGGGAGACCCAGCGCAGAGCTGTGACTGAGGTCAAGTCCAGCAGGTCCCCTCCCGGATCCAGGCTGGCCTGCAGCCCACCAGCATGACGGGGGTCGGGGGCCCATGGGGCTGCTGGGCGGCCCCGGCTGGGGGGCGCGAGGAGGGCCGGCCTCGGCGGGAGCCCCTCTGGGGGCTGGCAGGGTACCAGCCCAGGGCAGGCCCACCGGGCGGGGCGGTGTCTCTGCCCCAGGCCGAGCGCGGCAGGGGTCAGAGGGGCAGATGCCCGTCAGTCACCATGGCCCTGACCCCGGGGTGCACCCACAGGGGTCACTCTTGTTTCACAGCCTGAGGCCCACACCCCGCGGAGGAGGGCGCAGGGCCGGTGTGGGCTCGGGAAGGGGGAAGCTGCCTTGCCAGTGTGCGCTGAGCCCTGGAGGCCCGGGGCCCTTCCGGTCCCTCCAGCCTGATGGGGTCTGGTCTGCAGACACCCCAAGGGGACCCCAGTTTTGCAGGGGACCATGAGGCATCACGTGACAGCTGGCGGCAGCGGTCGGGACAGCGAGGGACCCGCACAGCCAGACGGAGGCTCCCCACAGTGGGTGACGCCGGCGGGGGGGCCCCCAGAGGCAAACCGGGGAGCAGGTCCCCACAGAGCGCAGATGCCAGCCCCTCCCAGGACAGAGCTTGTCCAGGCCCTGCCCCTGGAGCGGGGTGCACCTTCTGGAGGCACGGAGAGAGTGAACCCTGTGGCGTGGCCACCTGGAGCCCCACCCTACCCAGTGTGCCCCCCCGTGAGACCTGGCACCCCCGTACCCCCTCTTGGATCCACGGGCGCGGCCTCTGGTCGAAAGTCTAAATCTGACACACCCGCAGGGGTATCTGCTGACAAGGTGAAGTCAAAGTTTTCTGGCAACCCAGGGAGAGAAACAAC
>NW_004567117.1:46722312-46723326 GCF_000260355.1 Condylura cristata | reverse complement strand
CCGGTTTCTGAGAGTGGCCGGCTGCCCTGGGCTGCAGGCCACCCCTGCCTCCGCGCCCGCCTCCTGGGCGTCTGGGGTCCGCCAGTGATCTCAGCCCCGCCCCAGGTCCAGGGGCCGCCTGCAAGCTGGTGAGCGCTGCGCAGCCCTTTCTTCGGGAGACACATTCTGGGGCGCTCCTGGAGCAGGCGCCCTGCTTCCCGTGGGGTCTCGGCCCAGCACGGCCTCCGTGAGGCGCTCGGTCCCTGCAATCTGAGGGGGTCGCACCCGGAAACAAGGTTGGCCCAGGGCCCGGCACCAGCTTTGTTCCCGGTCTTGGCTCCCGTGGCCCGTCGGGGGGCCCGGCACCCCCAACAAGCGCCTCCCTGCAAACCAACGTTGGGTTCCCTGTGCTATGCCTGCTGGGGAGCAGTGTTCGGAATCCCTGGGAAACGTGAAACCTCCGAGTGACACCAAGTGAGATGACGGCTCTTTGCGAAGTGGCCGCTTCCCTCTAAGACAAAGTCTGGAACATTCGAGTCTGAAGCTCGGTTACTACTTCTGGCTTCTTACCCCGGATTC
The DNA here is from genome assembly GCF_000260355.1 of Condylura cristata. Classification (NCBI taxonomy): domain Eukaryota; kingdom Metazoa; phylum Chordata; class Mammalia; order Eulipotyphla; family Talpidae; genus Condylura; species Condylura cristata. The sequence goes on along the minus strand of NW_004567117.1, from coordinate 46,722,768 downwards.
TTGGGTGGCTCCATCCCGATTCGGATAAGCATGCAGACACGCAGTCAGGCTGGAGGGGGCCTCGCCGGGAAGCCGATACCGGCAGCGCAGCCTGGGGCTCTCCCACCCTGCAGCAGCCCGGCAGAAAACGGGCTCCAGTCCGGTCAGCTCCCACCTGGCCGCTCTGCCCCACGGGCCCGCGACACCCCCTCTTGGCTCCCTCAGTGCAACTTCTATGGCCCCACTGTCTCCGGGGGCGACCTCGCGGGCACAGACACGACGTGGCTTTCGCTTCTCCCTTGCTCTCTGGGGTCTCCCCACTGCGCCGAGCTTTCAGCAAGCTCGCTAGTGAATGTCTGTGCGTGTGTGACTGTCAGTCGCACTCGGAGGAAGCATGTGCCCAGGAACCATGAGGCGCTGTCTTCGAGAACGTGCCGGTTGGCGGGAGAAACGGCGGGCAGTGGCCGGGCCCCCCAC
>NW_004567117.1:46717283-46722137 GCF_000260355.1 Condylura cristata | reverse complement strand
AGGGCTGCATGCAGAGGTTGCAGGAAACGCTGAGGTTTTGGGGGAGGCGCAACAGTGTGAAGATGTGCTTTTGTCTTTAGCTTTTAGGGAAAAGGAGAGTGATTCTGTCCTGTTCTAGACTACTGAAAGGTCTGAAAAGGAGACTAAAAGAAAAACTCTTAAATAGGTATGAAGAGTTGGGAAAAGCTCAGCGCTCAGAAAAGAAAATCTTTGGTGTGTGGTCAGCTGGCTACAGCTGAGCGGATGTGTTACATGGTTATTTATTTAATTTGTTTTTACAAAGAAGATCTGGGGTACAGACCAGAGGTGCAGGGGTGAGAGGACCCCCCAGAGACAGCGGGAGCAGAAGAGGCGGATCCCCAGAAACAGGCCGCAGAGGGGCGGGGAGGGAGAGGCCTGCTGCGCCCCGGGGGGGTCACTCCCTGGCCCCGAAACTCCTGCTGCAGCAGCTGCAGATACTCCACTGAGCCCAGGCTTAACCCCTTGCGCCACCAGGGAGACCCCAGGCTTTTACTGCTTCGACTTTGTCTACGCAAAATTAGGATTTCCTGACCTCTCCTTAATGGACAGTTTTCTGGGGTCGTAAAAGCTTTGTCTTTGGAGATGAAAAATCTGCCTGGGGCAGAGAGGGTGACTGATCTCGACCATCTCCACATTTCACATCACCCTCTCCGACTACCTAAGTACTGACTCTTCTCTATGAAAGAACTGAAGGCCTGTTGTGCTTTTGCCCTTTGAAACCTGCAAGTTGTTACTTTGGTCAAGTGGGTAACAACGTTCTGTTTCACTGTGGCTGGAGATCTTCTTCGCCTTTTAAACTTTGACATTTTCCCACAAATTCTAACCAAGTCCTTTGGACCTGTAACCACCTTTGAGATTTCCCAGGGGTTCTCCTACAGAGATCCGTTCTCTCTCCTAGAAAGCTAGCTAGCCGTAGTTGTAAGTTACGGAGAAACACTGCCACGTAAAGTGACGTCCCACTTTGAGTGTGGGTGCGTATCTCTCATGCAGGTATTTCAAAAATTGCATCAAGTTCCTGGGCCTTTTACATGCCTTAGATTTATATGCCCCATGGAACTCACTACAACTTCAATTTTTATCTTAAAATACGGTATCTCAGAAATAACCATTTTAGCGATGTCACAATTCTTTTAAGTGTGCCGTGTGCAAGGCACTGGGTCACCGATAATTCAGAACACTGACGCTCAGTCAGTGCAGCTGCGAGCTGCGCGCCCAGGCGAACGGGGCTGCAGGGAGCTGCCCCCTGCGCCCGCCGCCCCCTCGGTGCTTCGGGCCGCCGTGGCCGCCCGCTGGCCTGCCCGGGAGCAGCAGCCAGGCCCTCCCTTCTAATCTCGCCCTCTATTTCCGCCTCCCCAGAACCGCTCCGTGAAAGGCACCATGCGTCATGCGTCTCACCTGGGGCTGCAGTGACTGGCTGGGCGACCTCTTCCCAGGACCCCGGGCCTGACTCGCTAAGCTGCAGGGCCAGGGTTAGGATTTGCCCTTTCCCCACGTCCTGACTTGGTTTTCTCTTTCCCCGCCTGTTTCTCATCTCACAACTTGTGACCCAACTCTCTCCCCAGTTCCCGCTGACTTAATGTGTGAGGCTTTCTGAACGTGAAGTTTCAGTGCTTCTTGGCCACAGGAGCTGTTGGGCTGAAGGGGGTCTGGGCAGCAGCGAGCACCGGAGAAGCCCGCTTCCTCCCGGCCCGTCGGTGCCCCCACCGCCCGCCATCCGTCACGCCGCACCGCTCGCCATGCAGGTGCCGTCGCGCTGGGTGGAGCCGCAGACGCCCTTGCCCGTCGCTCCCCGGCAGGGAGACAGACCGCCTGTCTTTGGCGACAAGGGCCCCCTGGAGCGCCGGTCACCGGCAAGCCCCTGAGGTGCCCAGCAGGGTCCTGGCTGCCTGGGCCGCGGCAGGCCGGGGAGACCTGCGGGCGCAGGCGAGGAGCAACCCCACAGCTGCCCATGCGAGGACGGACGGACGGAGTGCGCAGGCGCCTGGGCCCCACCCCCGGCGGCTCACTTGTGGCCGGGGGGGGGAAGTGGGGAGTAGTGCGCGAAGGGGGCACCTGGCCCCGGGGTGCCCCTCCACTCTGACACTCGCAACTGGGGTCCTGCTCTTCGGTCTTAGTAAATTTGCTCACACTGGGAAGGAAACCGGGAGCGTGGGCACCCTGGCCGGTGCCACTCAGCCCGGAGCCCCGGCCTCTGCTCGCTGGGCACTGCACCAGGCGCTGTGCCCCCTGAAGCCAGCCTCAGCCCCGCCGGGCGCGGGCGCCAGGCGCGGGACCCCACCGGCCGGAGGGGTCTACTCACCATTCTCCCCAGCGTGGGGTCCATGGTCCGGTTCTGGCGGCCCCAGGGAGTGCGCCGTCCCAAGGCCCAGCGGGGCGCGAAGTGCCCTCTGCCAATTGCTGGTCTGTGCCCCCGCCGCACCCTGGTCCCCGGATGGAGGACAGCCTGGCACAGTGGACCTATTCACATCTGGGAACAAAGATGCTTCACAGGCGGGCGTCTGTTTGCACGGCAGAGGACAACGGGCCTGTGTGCCCGGTGGGGTAGCGGCCGGAGGCCTCTGGTGCGACTGGCTGTGTGGGCGCGGGGCCTGGTGTCACCTGCGGGTGCTGCCCGGCCTGTGGGCGGGCACGGGCGAGCGGGTGGTGGCGGCCTGGGGACAGCTCCCTCTGCTCTGGGCGCTGCCCGGCTGCGGCTGCAGTGTCTGGGCAACATGTCTGCAGTCCGGCTGAGGTGCGGGCAGGGCCGGGCCCCTCAGGGCAGCGTGGGCGGGTGCGTTCGCCATCTGGGGCTGGGGCTGGGGCTCTCGGGCCGTCTGGCCCCTGCTGTGCGCTCACACCCCGCTTGGCCCCGATCTCCCCCCGAGAGCCCCACCTGATGGGGCCCCCGCCTCCTAGCTGCCTGCAAAGACTCCCGTGGTAGACCCGACCTCGCGCCCGGGCCAGGACCTGAGGGGGGCCCCTCGGCCCTGCCGCCAGAGGCTAAGCCGAGGGAAGCCAACGGAGGGCACAGGAGCCCCGAAGACAAGAGGTCGCGGAGGCTCCTTGGCCGGGCACGCGGGGCCGGACAGGGCGGCGCCGCGGCCTCCGGCAGCTGGGGAGAGGGAAACAGCCTAACTGCGTTGAGGGAGCAGTCCAGGCGCGACCCCGAGGCTCACTTCCTCCTTTTATTTAGCAGCAGACTGGACAGAGACCCCCAGGGCGGGGTGGGGGGCCGATCACAGCAGGGACCCAGGAAACAGGGCTAAGGCCTGGCACGGACGGGAGAGCACCGGCCAGGGACCCGAGCCCCGCGGCCCACGGCGGCACAACCTGTCCCCGCGACCGTGGCTCTTTTCTGGGGACCAAGCCACTGACCACCTCCGGGGCTCGTGGCATCGGGCTGTTAAACCCGGCTGGCGCTGCTGACCGCCGGGCCCAGGTGACTCCTGGGGTGGCGGGCGGCTGCCCGTTCCCGGAAGGCTGTGCCCGGCCGGGGCAGGGCGAGGGCGGAGGGCCGCTGTCCAGGCGCGGGAGGACGGGGCGTGCCATTCCTCGGTGCCCCGGGGGCGGCCCTCAGTTCTTCAGCTGAGACACCTCGTGCAGGTAGGCGGCCAGCATCTTGGTGCCTTCTATGTAGTTGTGCCTGCCGGGGAAGGCCACGTCACCGTGGGCAGCGTCTGGCGCAGCCGGCGCGGGGGCCCGGTGCGTCCTTCTGGGCTGCGGCCACCCGCCGTCAGGCATAGGCCGAGCAGGAGACACGTGGCCGCCCCGCCCTTCGCCTCGGCCCACGGGGGCCCCTCGCGAGGGGGCAGGCGGGCGGTCAGCGGGGCGGGGAGCCCACGTGGACACCCGGGAGCCCCCACCTGTTGAGCTTCTCGTTCTGGGAGTGGGCGCCGTCGTCGGCCGAGCCCACGGGCAGCAGCATGACGTTCTTGCCGGTGGCCTCCTGGAAGGTCAGCGTCACGGGGATGCTGCCGCCCTCCCTGGTCAGGTCCGGCTCCACACCAAACACTGGGGGAGAAGCCCAAGCGGTGGTGAGCTGAGGCCGGCGCAGGGCCCCGGGCTGCCGGCCGGGCTGTGCGCCGAGGGCGCCTGACCTGTTTTCAGGGCTCTTCTGCCCGCCATGTAGTGGGGGTGGTTGAAGTCGGACACCCAGGGCTTCCCGCCGTGGCCCATGTACACCTTGAACTTATTGGGGCTGTTGAGCTCGGCGAACTTCTTAGTCAAGTAGCTCGTGACCTGCGCCGCAGACGAAAAGGGCCGCATCACCTGGCTGGCACCTGCCACGCTCTGCGGGAGCGGCCGGCCCCGAGCCCACAATGGGCTGCAGGGGCCACAACCCCGGGCCGCAGCGAGTCTCCGCGGTCCTACAGTGACTCGGCACCAGGCCCACGGCGGGCCCCAGCGACCACATTTCAGCCACCAAACCCGGAGCTGTGTGACTGACGACAGTTTATCAGGACACGGGGGCCGAGCAATGACTCGGGCGAGGTCAGAGGTCAGAGTGGGCTGGCTCAGCAGTGACAAAGGTCACTCACGGATGGCCGCCGCCTGGCCATCCGTGCCCTTCCTGAATGACTCATCCTGGCCACTCCCGAGCCGGCAGGAACCCGGCGTGCAGCCGTCCACGCCCTGCCCGCCTGTCCCCGGCCCTGCCTACCTGCTCGCTGACCACTTCCGGGGTCATGTTGGGCACCAGGCGGATGGAGAACTTGCCGATCACCTTCCTGGGGATCACAGTCTTGGCGCCCGACCCCGAGAAGGCGCCCTCGATCCCGTGGAGGGAGAGCGACGGGTAGCGCCACCGATGCATCAGGAGGTCTGTCTGCAGGCGGGCGGGGCCCCGAGGGGCGG
>NW_004567117.1:46713652-46715854 GCF_000260355.1 Condylura cristata | reverse complement strand
GGGGCAGGGCCTGGGCCGGCTGAGCGGCCAGCCGGGCCCCCCCGACCCCCACCTGCCCGGCAGGTTCTGGCCAGCCCAGCAGCTTGGCTGCGGTGGACGGGCAGGGAGAGCAGGCTGGGGAGGAGGGCAGCGCCTCTGCCCGGCGGGCAGATACCTCGATGAAGAAGTAGCAGATGCCCCTGAGGCCGTAGGTGACGCAGGGCTTCTTCTTCCCCAGCCAGTAGTTGTCGGAGATGCACACGTAGTCCACGTCGCTGAAGAACGTGTCCTTCTGGGCAAAGATCAGCTCGTCCAGGCCTTCGGAGCCAGACTCCTCCATGCCTTCCAGACAGAAGCGGATGTTGACCGGGATCTCCTGGGGGCACGAGGGGGCACAGCTCGCAGGCGCTGGCTTTCTGCAACCGCGGCGGTCAGTGCAGGTCTTGAAGCCACGAGTTTCCAAGAAGCCCGTCTCCGCCCGCAACCGGTCGGGCCAGAGGACACCGCCCCGGGGTCGAGGGCCCGGCCACCCGCCCCACGCAGCCTGAGCTGCCTCTGCAGGGAAGGGCCTCGCCAGGGAAGCTTCCGGCCACTCTGAGCCCTGCGGAGGCGCCACCCCGCCGCCTGCCACGCCGCGCCCTGCAGTCTGCCCGTGCTGTGTGCCAAGGTGGCCGGCTGCCTGCAGGGACGGGAGTGACCCTGACCGAGGCGGCTTCAGAGTCGGCCCCGAGCGCCTTCAAGTCTCCCAGGCCCGGCTCAGTGTGGCGCCGGACGACACCCACTGGCCCAGTCGGGTGCAGGCTCAGCTCCGCCCTGCAGAGTGGCCGCTGGACCAGAGGCCGCCCCCGCCTCGTGCACGATGCCAGACACGCGGAGGTAGCCATGGCGCTCGGCCGCCAGGAGGCCGCGAGGCGGGACGGGGCGAGGGAGCGCGTCTGGGGTCGGACCCGTTTCTGTAGTTTGCACGCTCTGATAAGGAGCAGCTGCTTCGCCGTCGACGGATACAATTTGAGAAATAACATTTGGTTTTCGGTGCATAAACGCCGCGCAGGAGTGCAGCCTGTGGGCGGCCCCGGCCGACAGGTGGGCCCTGGTGGGCCGCGCCCGGTCTCCTTCCGGCTGGCTCCCTGCTGAGCCACCACGTGCCGCCCTGCGAGCAGTGGTGCAGCACGACGCGGACGCCTGCTGGAGCCGGAAACGACCTCTGATGGCCAACAGCCGGCCGAGCTCACAGGGCGGCCGCAGGAATGTGGCGCCACGGGGCCTGGCCTCCGGCCTTTCTAGCTGTCCCAGGGCAGCAGGTTCAGCCTGCGCCTGACGGCGGCTGACCGGGGCGCGCGGGGTGTGGCCAGCCCGTACCTGGTTTGTCTTCTGGAAGGCTTCCAGGGCGTTCAGCCAGCCGGCCACGGGCCCCTTGTCGTCTGTGGCTCCTCTCCCGTACAGCTTCCCTGCACAGCAGCCAGCAGACCCCCGTCACGATCGGGGGACAGCCACACCTCAAGCTCTCAGCACGAATTCTCCTGCTGGAAGTGTCGGGAGCCCCCCCGGGGACCACAGAGCCGGCCACGTGGGCCCTCCCGGGCCCCCCACCATCTGACCCACTGCAGGTTCGCCCCCAGAGCCCACTGACAGGGGCCAGTCATCATCACCCCAGCAATTCTGTCACCTAATTCGATTATGACCAGAACCCGCCTCTGTACTTATGCTCGAGGGCGAGCTGCTGCCTCTCAGTTAGCTGTGCCCAGAGCCCCGGGCACAGGTCTGGCCTGCTGCCGTGGGGAGGCAGGGCGGGGCAGGCGAACCAGCCAGACCTCCTCGCCCCACCTCGCCCTGTGCCAACTAGGGCAGGCCTGAGGGGCAGCCGGGAGCGGGAGGACGTCGGCCCGGGCGCCCCTCGGCCAGCCCCGACTGCACTTCCTCTTTCTTTGCTCCACAAGTCCAGGGTTTCGCAAGAGCCACCGGCCGTGGGAAGACCAACAACGGTCATCAGCCTGGGATGGTGTCTCGTGAACACCCTGGCCACAAGCTCTTCAGAGAGCCCTTGCCGTGACCAAACTGACTCGAGTGAGGGAGGCGCCAGCGGAAAACAGGGTGTAGGTGGGCCCACCCCCAGGGCAGGCCCTCGGGAGTGCGAGAGCTTCCCGGGCACGTGGTGCCAGGGTTCGTCCAGCCACCCCGAGCCCCACGTCCAGCGAGGGCGTCTGTGTCCCTCTGCGTGGGGGG
>NW_004567117.1:46707555-46712752 GCF_000260355.1 Condylura cristata | reverse complement strand
GCGGCAGGCAGTGCCCCACACCGCGCGGGCGCCCTCGCTGCGGCGCTGTCCGCGGAGCCGGTCAGCAACGGGGCTCCTTCTCGGGCCGAGCCCGAGGCTGAACTGTCTAGGGCGCAGAGGGCTTTTAAAGGCTGGCTTCTTTGACTTGTACATAACAAAACCTACGGGAAGGCTGCGTGTGACTTCCAAAATACCGGACTGCATCTACTGTCTCGAAGCAGAGCCGCTTTTGAGATTCTGTAGGCAGGCCACAGCCCTGCGGGAGAGGGCCTCCGCGGCGGACACCCCGGACGCACGGCGAGGGCCGGCGGGGCGCTGCTCCCACAAGGTGAGACTTGCCAGCTCATCTGCAGACTGGAGCTACTCAAGCTCAAAGCTTCCCAGGCGGCGATGTGACCCACGGGCTGACGGGTGATGAGGCTGACTGACGGCTACAGTTAGCAGCCGAAATGGACAGCGAGTCGGGGCGAGGATGGAGGGTCCTCCTGCAACCCCAAGTCCAGAGGGTCCCCGAGTGGACACGGACATGAGACTTCTGGATTCCTGCGGGCCAGGTTGGCGTGCCAGGAAGATCCGCTTACCAGTGCCCAAGCAGGCCACTCCCGACACACTCAGCCCTGGGCGCAAGGCCACCCGCCCGGGACCTGCATGTGCCCACTGCCCTGGCCACACGTGACGAGTGGCACTCGGGTGCAGTGGCCCTCAGCTGAAAAGTGACTTAAAGGTCAACAGATTTCACAAGGCAATTCCTAGTCAACACAGCATCTCTGAGACACTCTGGCATTTTTCTAAGAAGCCGTTTGGGCTCATGGTAAATGACACTAAAATTCATGCTGCAAATCCCAATCTGGGCATCGTTAAGTGCTCCGAACATGCCAGAACAAAGTCTGGCTAAGAAGCAAAGCCAAGCGAGTGGGGCCCCTGTCTGGGGAGGGTGCTTGGTGCTTGCCAAGGACCCCGCCTCCCCCACCTCCACGGCCCCAGCCCCCACCCGAGGCCGCCCGGACGCTGCTCACATCCACCCTCACACTGCTTCTGCGCTCGGGAGCCCTGCTTGGTCATCTCCTGGGCGCCTCTGCATGGAGGTCCGGCCCTTGGGGACAGGTCTCCCACCCCATTGGCCCCAGATAGCGGCCAGCCGGACCCAGGCGGGACGTGATGTCTCCTGCACTGGCCTTGGCAGGGAGGCCCCACACCGGCCGCACCGGCCACCTTCCCCGCCAGTGCCGTCCTGCCTGTCCCTCTGCCTTGCCCGCTGGGGCCTGGCTGGCCCCCCATCCGCGAGGAGGACGTGCACCGCCCCGTGTCACCCTTGGACACCCCCTGCATGTGCGACACCCAGCCACGCCCCACCCGCCCCGCCTCATCGTCGCGCCCCGAAAACTGGACGGCGGCCCAGGAAGAGCAGGTGGGCACACCCCTGCACAGCCAGGAGCTCGGCAGAACTCTCAAGGCGCTCTCTGATCCCTCGGCAAACCCGTCGGGCAGTTTGAAACGTGGACGTCGCTTTAGTCTGTCTGTGGAGGCTGTCCCAAGGACTCACAGACATGTCTGTGGAGACGGGACAAAGCCAGCGGTCGTGAAGGGCACGCCGCTGGCCCCTTGGCTCTGGGGGGCGGAGTGCAGGGCCAGCTCCTAAGGGCAGGTCCGGGGGGGAATCTGGCTCCTCCTCTCCAGCAGGGAGCAGTGTGGGACACAGCCTGGCCCACCACAGCTGCAGTCGGAGGCAATCTCCAGCAGAGCTGGACCTGCGGTCAGCGGCCTTCCTCCTCTGTGCCGCGGCCTCGGTGCAGAGGCTGCCCGCCGGGCCTGGCTTCTGTCTATGGGAAGGAAAGCTGGGGCTCACTGTCCCCCGAGCCCCGGGGCGAGGCTTTCAAGTAACACTCGAACCCTCAGGCAAGAGGGCCAACACGAAGCATAGCTGGCCGGCACCAGTCAGAGCAGGACGCGCGGACGCCGCCCGCACAGCCAGGCCCGAGCCGCGGAGCCACGCCACGGGAGATCTGGCCGCACCTGCTGCTGCGAGGCTGCCGCGAGGCTGGGCAGCGTCCAGGGGGCTGTCGCTGGCCGGGAAGGAAGCAGACCGAGCTCATCTTCCCCACATCCGCACCCAAAAGGCAGCCGAGCTCCCCAAGCCAAAGGACTCTTTGCTAGGGCACCGAGTGGGAGAAAGTGCTGGGCGTGTTCGCCCGGGCAGCACTGTGACTCCCAGCGGACAGCCGAGGGACTGCGGGCGGGCTGGGTGTCCGCGAGTAGCCTCTTCACCAGGCCGCCCTGGAGTCACCCTGCAGTTCCCCTTCCCGGACCAAAGTGCTGAGCATCGCGAAGCCCGGCCCGCGCCCTCGGGAGAAGCCGGTCTACCGTGGCACCAGGCTTTGCGGTGCGCCAGCGACACGCAGCTGGTAGGGCCGACTCCCCTGGGCGGGGTCAAGTACCTTCTGCTTCCCGATGTCCACCAGCTCCACCGAGCCGCCCAGCTGCCGGATGTCCCCAGCCGCCACCTCCATCATCCTCTTGATCTCGCCTCGCTTCTCCGGCCACGCGGACACACTCTGGATGGCCACCCATTCTGCGAGCTTCTGTGTGTGGGCAAGCAGACAGGGGTCAGGACAGGCGCTCCTGCAGGGAGCGTGCCCACGGCCGCCGGCCCGCAGGGCTGCACCGGGGCGCCGCGGGGCCTGCGTCGTTCAGGATTTTGAATGCGTCTGTATGGCAGACAGGAGCTGCAGCGGGAGAGAAAGACGCCAGGAGCTGCATCTTTGGCTGCTAAGTAGGAACTGAGGCAAAATGAAAAGTTCGGTGAGTTTCTGTCTGAATCCAAGAAGATCAGAACCAGGATATAGAAAACACCCAAACCTCCACGGTCCCACCTGCTCCCGATGCAGTCTGAGCGTGGCCCAGGGCTCCGAAGGCCACTTCTGAGTAAGGCCCTGCCAGCCGCCTGCCAGGAGGCTGCGTGCAGCATGTTCCCTAAGGCACCGGACACCACCTGGCCACTTCGGACGTGCCAGTAAGTGCCAAATCGTCCTTTGCAGTGCGTTAGCACTAGGAATGGCCGACGGACAGGAAACAGAAATCTCCAAACGCTTCGCTATTCCTAGAAACATACTAAGGCCACACGCGCGCGGGCGAGCCACACGCTGTAGCCAGAGGGCAGGGGCCTCTTCGTCACCTTCCCTCTGAGGTGAGAACAGCCCCCGGAGCCCGGGCTCAGGGTCCCCACCTGGATCCACCTGGGGCGCCTCCCCCCACGGGCCCACCCAGCAGGCCCCTTCCAGCCCTCCTGGGGGGCCCTCCTCCCCCCACTGAGTGCTGCCTGCCTGCTGGGCCTCCAGCTCCGTCCTTCTCTGCCGAGAGGGCGTTTCCCAGTCTGGGTCTAGGCAGCACGAGCAGTGTGCACAGCGGCCTCACCTTGATGTAGCGTTCCTGGTTCTCATCCACGTACTTAAACAGGGTGGCGAGGCCAGACATCCTTCCCACAGAAGCAGAAGCTGGAGTTGGAGAGCAGAGAGCAGAGAGCTGAGTAGGGCGGGAGGGCAGGGAGGGCGCTTTAAAGGGAGCTCCACCCAGCCCCGGCCAGTCCCCGGCCCAGGAAGTGAGCGCACAGACAGCCCCTTGGGGCGGCTCCTCCCTCCATCTCTTCTCTGTGATTGAGTGCACAGGTTGTTCCCACAGGCAGGCCGGAGCTGGGCAAGCTGATGAAAATCTAGTCTGGGCTCCCCCACACTGACACACCAGCGTGGAAACGACTTTTTAAGGAGGTTTTGTACGCCGAAGCCTCCTGGAGAAGCCCCGTACCCTGAGCAGTCCTCTCTTCCGCCCTGCTCTGCCCCCTCTGACCGGTCAGGAGAGCGGCGGTACAAAGGACAGGCGCTGGCCTCTCCCTTCCTCCCACTGACAAGCTCGACTCCACCTTGGGGCCTTTGAGCTTAAACAGCCCTGAGAAGCTGGGGGCGGGTCCCCTGGGCTGGAACCCTGGCTGGGGAGTCCCAGGACCCCAGCCGTGCTGTGTACCCACAGACCGTAGTCACAAAGCCAAAGTTGTTGCCTGGCACGGGGGTCCCCTGAGGTTTCTGAGCAGAGCTGCGACACCCCACGAGGGGTCAGTGGGCTGTGCCGCGGTTCTGGGGTGGGGGGCTGCTCCTGCCGCCTCTTTACTCACCTTCAACCCCCACACAGGCGCTCCCTGGCCACAGCCTCGCGGCCACAGCCCCAGGCGCGCTCGGTGACTTCAGCAGTGGCTCTTTTAAACCTTCACCCACCCAGCGCCAAAAGCGTAAACAGGGAACCTGTGTTCCAGACCGTAAATCCCGAGATTCCCAGTCAGGCAGCGCAATTAACTCATGACTTTCCAGCTAAGGTGGTTCAAAGGCCACAGGTGCCAGCTGCACCTGTTACCTGGGAGGGAGAACCAGGTACCTGAGGGCTCTCCAGGGCCAGCAGCTCCTCCTCTGAACCAGGGACGGATCCTGCCCAGGTCCGGCCAGTCTCCCTCCCACCCACAGTTCTGGGTATGCCTGGCCAGGACCCACCAGCCATCAGAACCACAGCCGTAAACCAGACGCCTGCACAGGCGACACCACAAACTCAGGTAACAGCCAGTGCTGTGCCACAGTGAGCGAAAGCTAATCGGACCATTTCACAGTAGGCACTGGCCTCACTCATGGCAGTGTGGGGGTAACAGCTTCAACCGTGACATTAGTTGTGGGGGGAAGGCGCTCTGGTAGCTCCTAGGGCCTTCTGGCAGGATCTATAGGTGAGTCTCCGAGTTCTTCAGGTCCCCACCCTTGTCCCTCTGCGCGGAAGGCATACATACTGCAGCAGGGCTGCAGGGCTGCGAAGAACCCACCAAAATGGGAGGGCCCCTCCATTTGCACCATCTAGAGCTGGTTCCGGAGGCACAGCTCCATAAGGAGGTCTGGCTGCTTCCCTCCCAGCCTCAGAACAGGGGATTCAGCAGGGACACAGATTCTCCGCCCCCCGCAGGGGTGGCCACGGAAGTTCCACATCCCCCTGGCAGGTGGGGCCCGGCCCTGGACCTCCACATCAGTTCTCCATCTCGGGCCCCAAGACCCGGGGCGGGCCGTCAGCACTAGCCGGAAGCTCCGCAAAGGCCTCTGACCAAGGGCTGCCCTGGGTCCCCGCGGCCTGGCAGACTGGGGTGCGCCGGGCGGGCCTCCGCGCGTCCCCGCCAGGC
>NW_004567117.1:46706065-46706901 GCF_000260355.1 Condylura cristata | reverse complement strand
GGGCGCCCGTCACTCGCTGGCCCTGGCCGCGCCAGCAGCGGGCCCGAGGGCCTCCGCCGGGCCGCCGCCATCCCGTAGAATTGGGCCCCTGGGCCTCGGGATCCCCCGGGCTGTTGCCTGTCATGACGCCTCGACGCTGCAAAGGCTGTAACCCCCACCAACCGTCAAAGTAAAGCCCCTGTGCGGCCGCTGGCCCAGCTTCGTGGGGCCGAGCGCGTGCGCACTTGTAAGGGCTGATGACCCCGCCAACGTCTCCGCAGCAGAGTCGGGCGAAGACCTAGAGCCGCCGAAAGTCTCAAGCGTTGATTTTCTTTCGGATTACTCGAATGACACTGTTGGGAGTTCCTTGATGGAAGTCACTCAACCATGTCCCGTGGTGGTGTAATGGCCCGAGGCTGGGCTGCCACGGTAGAGGGACATGCCCGGGCAGCAGAAAAGGCGATTTATTGAAAATCCCTGCAAGGGGGGCGGGGGCTAGGAGGCCAAGTCTGCAGGGCCGCTCAGAGGCGCCCTCTCTCGCTGTTTCCTGGGTCTAGTCCGCTGTGGCTACCTGCCTGCCCGAAACCTGGTCTCAAGCTGGGCTGCTGCTTCTGTTCAGGGTCTTAGGGCTGGTGTCCATGGCGACCTCATCAATTCCATTATCCTGCCAGCCTCTCAAGTCTACCTGCTGGGGGAGGGCCGGAGCCTCGGTTTTTGACCTTGTTAAATGATACCTCCCACCTATTATTTGTAAAGTTTTATTTATTCTTAAATATTTTAATTTATTTTGCATACAAGAGCTGGGGTGCAGGTCAGAGGTATGGGGTGTAGGTGAGAGGATTCACCAGAGACAGTGG
>NW_004567117.1:46702630-46704315 GCF_000260355.1 Condylura cristata | reverse complement strand
GCCTCAGGGTTCTGCTCTCTAACGTTGAGGCCTGCCCCCTGCGCCCCGTCTTGTATGGACTCACTGAGGAGCCGAATGCTAAGTTTAATTAAAAGCACAGCACTTGTAACTTCCTGAAAATTTAAAGTACGGGACTAGACCACAGAGACACGCGTGCGCACTAAGAACTACGGCCACTTACCAGAGCCAGACTTCTGCCAGCGCGTCTCGGGGCTGTCCTGGGCGCCAGCCCCGCTCCCGAGCTTCCTGGCCGCGCTGGTTATTCTCACGCAGGGGAAGCCTGTCAGGGCACAAGGGCTTCAGCCCGCTTTACTTTTTATTTTTTTTTACTGCATACAGAACTGGGTACGGGCCAGAGGCGTGGGGCCGTGAGAGGCTTTACCAGCGACAGAGTGGGGAGCAGCGGGAGGGTGGGGGTCCAGAGAGGTCTGCTACCCTGGGGGCACCTCTGGGGCGGGGATCAGACTCGCACTGAAGCGGCTGCTGCCACCTTGCTGTGCTGCGTCCTAACCTGTTGCGCCACCAGGGAGGGCCCCAGCCTTCCTTTCCTGATCAGCTGACTCTCCAGTTACCTTTTACTTTCTTATTCAGGCGGAAAAGTGCCTATTTGGGGACTTTAAAACATTCATTGTTTACCTTTCCTTGGCCATTTGAAGCTGTTTTCCCAACTCAGTTTTCATGTGAGAGGAAAAAAGCCCCTATCCTGTTTCAGAATATAAACAGCTTAAAAACCCTTGAATAAGCAAAAGGAAATTGGAGCCAGCTCATGTTGCAACAAGTATCCAGCATTCCCTGTGCTTAGGGTGATAGCATCTGACCCCCGGGATGGAAGGGTCAGCGAGTCTCGCCGTTGTGCGCGCTGTGCTTGCACCCAGCCTGCAGAGACCGCTGGAAGCCGCATCGCCTCTGGGCACCGCAGGCCGAGAGCGGGTGGGGGCCTCTGGTTGCAGCTGTTTGGCACCTTGGTAGCTCCAAGGTTTTCAAAACAGTGGCCCCCAGCGGCAAGGGCAGCTGCTCTGCATCACCGTTTCACCTGCTCTGTTTTGCAGGTTTCGCCTCCTTCGTGAAGCAAAAGCAATGTCAAAGCGGTCAGGCATCCGAGTGCAGTTGAGGGCCTGTCTCCTCCTCCGCACACACCAACCTCACGCTCCACACTGCCCGTTCACGCGGCGCGCCCCGCTGCTGGAGCGCAACCCTCCGCAGCCTGGGCGCCTGACCAACGCGTCTCGGTGGGACAGGCCCCGAGGGGGTAGGGCACCCGAGCACAGAGTGGACAGACTTCACCTGCGTTGCCAGGCCCCTCACCCTCAGGGCACAGGTGGGGAAGCAGAGTCCTAAGGCCACGCGTGGCCGGCTACCTGACCTGGAGAGTGTCCAGAAGTCCCACACGCCAGGCCCGGCCCCTGAGAAGGCCCTGGGCTTCCCCTTCCCCAGCGCAGTGGCGGGAGCTGCCTTCTCCTCGCACCTTCCGAGGCCGGGAGCAGCGTCCATGAGGCCCAGTGGGCCCTGCCCGGCCTTACCTCCCCTTCCCGGGTTCCCGTCCACAAGGCCGGCTGCCCATTTTCAGTCCCGTGGCCGACCGGTGTCGGAGACCAGCTCCAACTATTGAGGTGTCTGGAGGCAAGACAGGCAGGACCCTAAGGTGGGAAGGCGTCGGCGAGTGGAGAGTCCTAAAAAAAGGGGAG
>NW_004567117.1:46696953-46699510 GCF_000260355.1 Condylura cristata | reverse complement strand
GCCGGAGGGCGGCGGCGGCGCTCCCAGGAGGCGCTGGGAGGCCCCGAGTGACCGTCTTTGCAGACACAGCTGCAGTTGCTGTTGCTGAAGCCTGTGGGCAGGAAGGCGGCTTCCGTGGGCAGCGCTTATGGCAGGGCGGCAGAGGGGGCATGCGGGCACCTGCCTGCTTTCATCGCCTCCAACTCCGGCAGTTTAGTTTTTCCGCCAGGAGAGGCCTGCAAGCAAAGCGCTCCAGCCTGTCCGGGGCGCGGGGTCCACCTGCCTGCTCCCAGGGCAGGGGTTCAGTCAGTCCCCCCGCCCCCCGGGGGTGTCTGGAGGCCCCTGGTCTCAGGACATGCGCCTTACAGACACGTCCTGGAGGACGAGTCCACAGGGCGCGCAGGGCTTGCTGAGGTTCCGGAACACACATCTCACTCCGCCAGCAGGCAGCGAAGGCGCTGCTTGGCACCCGAGCGGCCGGCTGCTGGCGGCACCCTCACCGCCTCCAGGCAGGGGGAGAAGGACAGACCCCTTACAGACACCCAGCCCGCTAGGCCCCTGCCGCCCGCCTGCTCCCTGGGCCCCAGGCCCGCGCCTCTGACTCTGAACCCGGCGCCTCCCAGCTCCACGCTCGCCTCAGGGCAGCCACCGTGCAGCTCCTGGTAGACAAAGCAGCCCTGAGAGCTGGGTGTGAAGCGGGCGACAACCAGTGGTGGCGCTGAGTCATTTCTGATACCATGACTTCAGTTTCAAGTTTGGGTAAGGAACAGGGAAGGCACTCTTGGACTTCACACAGCTTTGGAACAGACTCAGAGCTTCCTCAAGGCGACTTGATGGGAAGCGGGCACCATGCCAGGCTGCGTCCTGGCTCTGCCCCCACCCTTAAGCCTGACCCTCGGGCCCCGCCAGGCCCCAAGTAGGTGGCTAGTCCTCGTGGGTCCCCAGCACAACACAGCTGGGCCTGCCGAGGCCAGGAGGCCTCGCGCAGGGACGAGACCAGGCTTGTTTTCCTTTGCTCTTTAAGTCAAAGCTTCACGTTTTATTGTGAATTTGATTATTTGTTTGCCTTTATGACTTTGGGGGTCTATCTTTAGGACGAATGGGCCAGCTGGACTGTACAGCACCTTCCTGCACTGGCCCCCGAAGCCCCTTTTGGACAAGTGACTGAAAGGGGTCTCCCTGGTGGCACAGGGGAGAGTCTCAGCACCGTGAAGCCGTCCGCAGCCACCGCAGCACGAGTCCATCCCCGGCCAGGGAGTGACTCACAGGGCGCGGCAGACCCCTCCTGTCTCCCTGCCCGCCCCTCAGCAGTGACTTCTGCTCCCCGCTCTGTCTTCTGGTGAATCCTCTTACCATACTTCCTCCTGCCCCCCCCACCTCTGGCCTGCACCCCAGCTCTTGTATGCATCAATAAATCTTTAAAAAAAAAAAATGAAAGGTTTCCGCGGTCAGACAGCCCCACTCCCAGAGGCTTGCCAGCGGCGCAGCGGCTCGGCCCCACCGGCACGGCCCCAGGTGGTCAGTGTGCAGCCAGCCGGTGGGTGCTTCTCCCTGGGCTGTCTGGCCACTGGCCTCAGGGTCCTCTGCAGTAAAGCGGGGGTCCACAGCTCTCCTGTGGGCTTGCTGCCTGGCTTTCTCCGCAAAATGCCAAAAGAAGCGTGGTTAATGATGCTTTTTGTTCGTACTTCTAAATGACAGGAGGGGCGCTCACCTCGAGAACCTGGAGTTGCCTCGACTTCAGGCTGTGTCCCGGTGAGCTCCGGTCCTGGTCCGGAGGGAAGTTTCACGCCCCTTGGGAAAGGGAATCAACTTCTCACCAGGATGATCCCGGGAAATGCTTGGCTGGGAGCTGGGGGTGGGGAGAGAGGGAGAACTCTCACAGAATTTCTCTGCTTTTCTGTGATTGAGTGAACCCCAAAACCAAGTGTCCCTTGGATTGGGGCGCAGAGGGGTGCCCCCAATAGCGCTTTCGTTAGCCTGATGTTTCATCACTCCCAAGAGGTGAAGCCAAGCGCTAAGCCAGGAAGCGGCAGAATGGACAGCGTCCGAGTGGGCGAGCCCGGACAGGGTCAGAGTGACCCCTGCTGTCCCCACACCGGACGGGTGTGAAATTCAGGCACAGGAGGTGGGAGGACGGACGAGCCGGCGCCGAGGGACTGAGCTGATGCTGCGGCGCTGTGGGGCCAGCGGGCGGTTCCGGAGCCCTTTGGCCCAGAGCTGTCACCCAGCGACCCCGAGAGCCACTCAGTCTGCTGCTGGAGAAAGCTCTGGGCACTGTGTCCGGTCCCCAGGCTCTGGCCAGCACCTTCCTTTCATGGACGCCTGGGATTTGGCCACGGAAGACTCCTGCCCCAAGAAAGTAAACATGCAGAAGTCACCCGCGGGCTCAGCGCCCTTTAGAGAGGGCTTTCTCCTCACCGGGACTGAAGAGACCTCGAAGGGGCGCTGAGGACAAGGACACCCCCAAGCTTTGGGCTCCTGGGGGTGGCCTGCCAAGGGGGGGCGGGAGGGGCCTTCACCAGGTCCCCAGAAAGTCTGGACCCAGATGCCCCCTGGAGCTCACCAGAAAAGGGCACGA
>NW_004567117.1:46690353-46695968 GCF_000260355.1 Condylura cristata | reverse complement strand
GGCGCCCACTGGCCCCTCGGGTCCTCCCCTTGCTCTGCGGCGTCCTGAGGCCCATCTGGCAGCACCTCGCTGCGCTGCGCCTCACCGCACAGCTGGAAGGCCGCTGCTGTCCGGTGCCCCCAATTCCAGCCTTACCGGGGAGTGTGTGAGACCCCAGCACCCTGGGAGTCCAGCCTGTGGAGGTGCCAGAGACGAAGGTGGACCCCTGTCCTGGGGGTGGGTGGGGACAGCTGTTGCAAAACCAGGGAGGATGTGGAGGAAGCTCCTTAGTTGGGCCCGGCAATTAGGGAGAACAGGAAACTCCCAGGCTTTGCGGGGCTGCGGGCTGGGCCTAGGCTGGGGGTTTGTGTGGTGGGGTGGGGGGGTCCAGCGTGGCTGCTTCGATCGAGAGGGCGCGCCTTAGACTTGCACCCAGGTGGGGATCCCACAGGGCTCCAGGAAAGGCAAAGGAAGCAGCAGCTGTTGTTGAGCTGACTTTTTAAGTGATTATTCTGTTCTCAAACAGCGGCCATCTAAGCACTTGGGTTGAAAAGTGATCTGTTTTCTAAGAAATGCTCAAGAAACGCATGGAAAGTTTTCGCTGCAATTGCTTACATATGGGCGCGCCTTCTGAGACTGTAGTTTTCAGACTGGTAGCTAGCAAGGTTCCAGGGCACTATTTTTAGCTAGTGACAATAGTGAAACATAAGCTAAACCCAACTGTTTTTTCCTACTTGACTCTGACATGTCCACAGGGGTCGACCAGTGCTGTGACACTGTCCCCGCGGGCTCCCTCGCCCTCTCCTCTGTCTGCCCTCCGTGACACCAATGTCCTTCTCTGTGACCTGTCCAAAAGCCCCTTTCACCTATAAAGATTGGGGGAACTGACTTACCCATGACAGCAAATAAAGTTAATGTATTTGCTATGGCAAAGAAAACTTAACTCCAGGATGGAGTTCCTGTTTCCACAATGGCATAGGATGTCCTGGCGAAGAAGGGTGGCCGTCATTTAGTGGGAGAAGACCTGGCAGCCCCGTGAATGAGTCATTGCCCGTCACAAGCACGGGGCGCCTCTGGCGGGAGGGTGGCCGAGAGGTGTGCTCTGTGCTCCTGCTGCGCAGTTCTTCTGGGGTGTGTCCACGTTGCTGGGGCGTGCCCTCCGGAGGCCCTCTGCGCTGTTCCTTCTCCTCAAGCCCAGGACACGCTCCCCCCTGCCCGCACTCTGCTTGCCCATGGCTCGCTCGTCCAGTCTCGGAGCGAGGAGGAGGCGACCGCCCCCCTGCTCAGCCCCGCCCGCTGGCCGCTGGCCGCTGGCCGCTGCCGGGATCACGCGGGGCTGGTGCTGTGGCCCCTGGGCCTCAGCTGAATCGCGCCTCTGTCTCCCGGCTCCCAGCGCTTTTCAATTCATCCCGCCTGCTTTTATCCCCTGCATGAAACCGGCTGTTATTTTTCTGACGCCGCCAGACTCATTAGCTTTCACACTGAATGCGGGCGCACACACAATGGCAGCCCCTCCGAGGCGGGCCGGCTCTGGAGGAGCCCAGGAGGGGCGCTGGACACTGGGGGCCTGCCCGGGCCCTTCAGCGGCTGTCGTGTGGCTGGGTAGGCCTCCCCCCACCCCCGCTGCCAGGGGCCTCCTCCCTCTGGGGTCTGGAGGGCCAGGGAATTGCTCCAAAGTGCGGCTGGCCTGTGAGCCTTGGGTTCCCCTCAGCAGAGGCAGCGCCCTCTTCGCCGAGGCTGTGGGGCACACCAGGCCTCGCCCCTGTCTCCTGGCCCCAGCTCCGGGCGTTTCTAAATGCGCTTTCCAGCCAAAGCCGCAGAGGCCGTGCGGGGCACCCAGGGAGGGTGATTGACAGCCGGCCGCTCTGCAGGGCTGCGGCCAGAGGCCGGCGCGGGCGAGGCAGCTGCCCCGGGGCGCGTTGGTTGTCTCCGACACCCTGTGGGGTTGAGCCCTCTGCAGAGGGCAAAGCCGAGCCCCAGGGTATGAGGCCGCCGCAGTGGGCGAGCCTGGCGCAGGCAGGGACGTGCTGCCCGCAGCTGAGACCCTGAGGGCGCAGCCCCCGAGCACCCCCGGGGATGCGGCCGAGCTGTCCCCTTCGGACCTCCAACATATTCCCCCAGACTGTTATTCCGGAGGCTGAGCTCGGTAGGTCTCGTGTGGTTCTGTTTGGGGGCTCCCACTGGGGGGCCCTAACCGGCAGGCTTATCTCTCCGCTGTGACAGAGACCAGAGCCGGAGGACACAGCCTCGGGGCTCACGCCTGGGGCGGTTCTGCGTTTTCCAGAGGCTTCTGCCCTGTTGTAGAATGTGTCTGGGGGCCCGAGGGCCAGACCCAGGCTGCACGGGCTCCAGACTCCGAGATTCGGGCACACGCTGTGCCGAGGGGCAGACTCTGCCCGGGCGTGAGTGCTGCTCGCCACCTAGGACCTGGTGCTCCGAAAAACTAAACAGGCACAGAAGCAGGCAGGGGCGGGGTCCCAGGTTATGTAGGCAGGTTTTGTGGTCGCCTGAGAACCCCAAGACGGCTGGGGTGTGGCCTCAAGGGGCCGGTGCGGGCCGTGTGCGTGCAGTCACAGGAGGGGCAGCCACCCTGGGGTCACTCTCTTAAGAGCACTTGGCAATGCCCAGGATACTCCATCACGTGGAGTTTTTTCCAGTTGACTTTTAAAGGTTTCTTTATACTTATTTATGCATAGAAAACTGGGGTGCAGGCCAGAGGTGCGGGGGATGAGAGGATCCACCAGCCACAGAGTGGGGAGCAGTACAGGCGGATCTACTAAGATGCACTGCCGAGGGGAGCAGCGGGCGGCTGAGGAGGGGTCTGCTGCGCCCTGGGGTCCCTCCCTGGGTGGGGATCGAACTCGCGCTGCAGCGGCTGCGGACAGCTTCCCAGTGCTGAGACCTAACTCCCACCACACCACGGAAGCTCCCAGTTAATTTTCACTCTGATCCCCGCGGGTTTCAGACACAAGCCCCGGAAGGTGCAGACAGGTGCCCGTCTCCGAGCCGGGGGCGAGGACTGCGTCACGTTCAGAGAAAATCCGCTCCTCAGCGGAGCAAAGCAAAGGAGCTAACATCACGCTTCTGCCGTCCTGCTGCGGTGGCTCAGGGGCGGCTGCTGGTCAGTTTGCAGACTGTCGCTTGTCCTTGAGGTCACCGATGATGCAAACTCGTCCTAACCCTGCTAGCTGGGACCCCCCCCCCGCCAGCTGACCTCACACCTGCCCGCCTCCGCCTCAGCTTTGCTTATGTGAACTGTCCTCCTGTGCATGAGGGGACCCTAAGCTCAGGTTAGAGGCCTGACACGCCTGTGGCAGCTGGGGGGCCCAGCGGGGGGGCAGGGGACCCCCGCCCACGCCGCCTTCCCCCCATGCTCCGCTGCAGCCTTGTGGGCGGGGCCAGCTGTGTGGCAGACACGTGCACCTCAGCGTGCCAACCGGCAGCAGGAAGCAGCCAAAGTGACGTCCCCGCCAAGGGGCCCCTCGCCATGAGGCTCGCAGGCCGTCCGGACTGTCTCCCGGGTCTGCAGCCCGGGCCGGCGGCTCCCAACTCGACCGCAGCCCTGCAGACTGTCAGGAGAGGCTGCGCCGGGGAGGGGTGGGCGTCACTTAATGAGAGCTGGGGACAGGCGCAGCGGCTGCCCCGGGAGGCTGAGGCAGCTCCCGAGGGGGCGGGCGCCTCCGAGTCGGCTCCACGCCCTCCCTGGTGCTCCGGGCCCTGGCGTGGGCTCGCCGCTCCCCCACAGGTCTTCCGGGCTGGCCCACCTCCCTGCTGCCGGCCGGCGGGCTCGCACTCGTCTCCCAGAACTGAGCCGGTGCCCCCGGCCACGGCTGTGGCTCGCGGCAGCGCCCCAGTGCCCCTCGCCCTCACCGACCTCCGTCCTGAGGCTGTCCTGGGCCGCAGGCCGGCTGCCGGCCGCGGTGTCTTCCCCGGCGGTGGCTGAGGTGACGACAGCGAGCGGGTCCCAGTTTCAAGCCGTGACCCAGGCCTGGAGAGAGCCCGGGGCCGAGAGCGACAGGGCTCAGAGGTCAGCGCTCGCCGCAGAGTGCGGTGGACACAGCCCAGGGCGCTGAACAGGCGGGCCCTTGCGCCTTCACCGGCAGGAAGCGCCCAGGCGAACGGCGGACGCCTGACTCCCCAGGTCGCCCGCAGCCCGGAAACCAGGCCCGGAGGGCGGCCCCGCGAGGAGCTCACCCAGGAAGCCCGGCTCGGCCCATGCCCCGGCCCCGGTCTTTGGGGTGTGGTCCGGGAACTCGCGTGCTCTGGGGAGTCCAGAGCCTGTTCAACAAACGGGCAGTTTCCTCCAGCGCTTTCAGATAAGCCTTTGGCAGCCCTCGCTAGGGTCAGCCTTGCAGACTGGCCACGGCCCGAAACCCCTAGCCTGCGCGTCGGGGCGGGGGCTTTGGAGCCTCCCCTTCTGGGGGAGGAAGGGAGCGCGGCACAGGCACTTGGTATGTGCGAGGCAGAGGCGGCCATCAAGCAAATTAATAATTCTGCAGCAAAACGTGTGCACATCACTCCACCCGCACTCACACTATCAGCAGCCGCCGTGGGCTCTCTAGTTCTGTTGGACGCCACGGGAGGCCCCGGGCCCGTGGTTCTGAGACCATTCGGGTTTGGGACTCACCCGTTCGCAGGCGTCCCGGGGCGTTTTCTGAGGTGGGGCAGTTGCTGGAGTTGCCCCGGGTTAGCGAGGCCGACAGCCGGGGGCGCGAGCAGCGGACGGGGCTGCCCACGCGCCTGCTGGCCAGGGGGCTCGTGAGGCCACGCGGGGACATCCAGAGGCTTCTGTCCACTGTCCACCCCGCCTGGCCTGGCATGTGAGCCGGGAGGGGGAAGGGCGTGGTGGGAGTAGTCGGGGACCCCACAGCGCCACCCCAGAGCTGGCGCTGGGCCGTAGCCACCCGCTGAGTGAGCGGCTGTGTGAGCATGGGGGGGGGGAGGGCGGACGGGCAGGCAGGCGGCAGCCTTCTGACTGCCCACTGGGAACAGGTGACCCTCGGTTCTCATTCTGGAAGGAAGAGCGCCTGACTTTGCTAATGGAACCTGGGGAGTTAGAACTGGGGGACTGGAAGTTAGAACTGGGGGCCTGGGAGTTAGAAATGGGGGGCCCGGGAGCTAGAAAGGATGCGCAGCCCGAGCTGGGCCTGGGCTGAGAGTGATAGCCCTTCAGCCATGCCACGCCAGACCCCATACCCCAAGGACGGTCTTGGAGACGTCAGTGGCGTGCTGGGGGGTCACCCCGCCCCTCTGTGGGCACTCAGCCCAGAGGCCCCCACTCGGGGCGCCGGGAGGACCCCCCAGCACCACCAAAGACCAAGCACCCGCCATCCTAGAGTCTACTCACGGGCCCTGCTCTCGCCCGCCCCCCCCATGCCCACTCGGCAGCCCCGTGTCCGGGGTCCCCGGGGGACCCAAGAGCTTTGAGAGCTGCTGCCCCGGCGGGCCACACCCAGGGCACCTCCCCGTCATGCCGGGGGCCAGCGCAGAACTGTGGGCGTCGAGGCCGGCCGGTGGGGCGGCTGGGCCGCCTCCAGAGGGCCCCAGCAGTTCCCGGATGGGGGTGTTCTGGGCGTGACCCGAATGCATGGCCAGAGTGGGAACTCAGGGCCCCCCGTGGAGCAAAGCCCGCCCGG
>NW_004567117.1:46685119-46689883 GCF_000260355.1 Condylura cristata | reverse complement strand
CTGTGGGCGCTGCTGCGGCAGGAGGAGTTCGTGCTGTTCAGCCTGCTGCAGGGCTCCAGCCGCCACGCGCTGCCCGTGCTGGGCTCCTGCGGCCACTTCTACGCCGTGGAGTACCTGGCGGCCGGGAGCCCCCAGCACTGGGCCCTCTTCCCGCTGGACCGGGATGCGGGCGCCCCCCGGGGGGGCCGGGGCCAGGCCAAGGCCGTCAGCGACATGGCCCTCAGCTTCTTGGACATGGTGAGCCACTTCGACAACGACTTCGCCCACCGCCTGCACCTGTGTGACGTCAAGCCCGAGAACTTTGCCATCAGGAGCGACCTCACGGTGAGTCTGGGGCGGCCGCGGGCGCCACGGCAGAGCCCCGGGTCGAGCCACGCAGGCCTCGGTGGCGGCCGCCGGTGACCCTGGCCCCTGGCTGGGCTCTGACCTGTCCACCACTCCCTCTCGGGGTGTTAACGTCACCCCCGCCCCAAGAGTGGGGCCACACACACGGGGGCGGCCAGCTCGCACGCCGCCGGGGCGCTGTGCCCTGGCTGGGTGTGGGGGCCATTTCCCCAGGCGAGGGCGGGCCCTTGTGCTGCGGCCCCCAGGGGCCCCGTCTGCAAACCGCCCATCTGTCCCGTGATGTGGGGGTGTCCTGTGCCCGGGAGTGAGTCTGCTGGGGCCGGGAGGGCTTGGCGTTGGCGATTGTTGGTGGGTGTGTCTGTCCCGCCTGGCCGGAGAGGGCAGATGACCTTCTCCCTCTCGGGTGCAGGTGGGGTGGGAAGGAGGGAGCTCGGGGGTGTCCTCACGGCGTCCCTGCCCCTCCTTGCCGGGTTGGACCCAGCATGGAGACCTGGGGTCCTCGCATGGGTGCGGTGCCCGGGCCAGGGCCGGGCCCGCCGGACGCAGGCGGGGACAGGGGGGTACGGGGCGGGCTGGCGCCCCTCGCGTGGGTCAGCGCTCTCCCTGCAAGGGCCGGCAGGGGTGGGCGGGACCCTGCCAGCAGCACGGGGCTGGTCCTCATCTGGGAGCCCGGGGGACGAGGGGCGGCGTCACTTCTGCAGCGCTGGGCCCCGCGCAGGAGGCCTGGGCCACCTGCTTCACACAGCCTGGAATCTGGACAAGGACATTTGCCACCAGTGTCGCCCCCTTCTCCAGACAAGCCCTGGAAAGGCGCTGGCGCGCCCCGTCCAGGCCCCTGTGCCCTCACGTCCTGCCCCGGCCCCTCCGGGGAGCTGACACACCGGGCATGGATCTGCGGAGGACAGGAGGCCCTGCCGGCTGCGCGCTCGGTGGGACGTGCCGGCCTCCACGCGCCCTCCCTGGGCTCGGGGGCCTGCGGCGCCCACTCTGCAGCTGTGTCCTGGGGCTGGGCCCCTGCGGGCCGGCCACTGAGCGGGCAGGAGGCCGTTAAAGCACGTGCAGGGCCACGCTCTCGGCAGAGAGGCCGGGGCCATGGCCGCCCTGGGCCACCTGAAGGACGGACGCAGGCCTCATACCGCTGTGGCCGGCGCGGGCCAGGTCCGCTCATGGTCGCCGAGCGGCGTTAGAGTGTCGGGCGTGGAGGCCAGCGACAGCGTGGGCCGGAGCCGCAGGACGGGCCTAGGGGACCGCGGGGGCCTTCTGGAGAGGCGGGCAGCCTGGGAGGGCGTCGCGGCGTGCAGTGCCCGCTGGGCCTTCCAGGAGCTCGCTCACAACCGGGACGAGCCGGCTGCTCAGCGAAGTAACGACGGCTCCTCACCAAGCCCTGCTGGGCAGTGTGGACGGCACCGGAACTCCGCCCTGCACGCTGGGGCTGCGGGGGACGACCGAGGGCCCCTCTTGGCTGACCCTGGACTGTGGACCTTCCCCACAGGCGCCGAGGCTCCCGGCCCACAGCTTCGTAGCTGTGGACGCCCTCGGGACAGCCCCACCAGGCACCTTGTCAGGAGGCCAGTTCTCCGGCGGCCCGGGCTCCCGCTTTGGGCTCTCGGGGTGGCGTGGCCACCTGCCGTGGACCGCGAGCCCCAGGGAGGCTGACCGCGGGTCTGGCGCTGAGGGCCGGGGCGCCCTTGGGCTGCAGCGCAGGGCCGAGGCCCCTCACTCGCTGTCGGTTCGCACCCTGGGGGCCGAGGCTTCGGCGGCATCCAGCACCCCCAGGGGTGCTTCTGTCAAAGGGAAGCGTTCTCCGAGGGCAAGAGCGAGACAGCCTCCGCTCGCCGGTCGCCGGTCAGGCGCTGGGCCCGGTGCGGCCGGCGCGGCCGAGTCCCGCACACAGCAGGTGGCCACTCTCGGCCTCGCAGGTTCCTGCTGCTGCGTGACCGTCCTTGGCTGAGGTGACAGTCACTTTATCCTCGCCTGCAAGTGAAACAGGGTCCAGCTGTCCCTGGGAGGTGAGAAGGAAAAGCCCAGGAATGAGTGGGAGAGAGAAGTTGCGGGGATTTGGGGTTCCCGCAGGGGCCTCGCGGCACTGGGCAGTCGAGGACCGGCCAAGGCGGGCTTGAGCCTCCGCGACCCGGACCAAGGCCTGGGGGCCCTGCGCGGCCTGCGGAGGCCCGGCGGAGCCCGGTGGTAGGGAATTAGCTGCGTGTCCCTAAATAGTAAGGTGGGGCACTTGCCTGAATGCCCGCCCTGCCCGCTGGGCTCGCGCTGTACCGGGCAAAGCTCCTACGGGACGTGCCCTGCCCTTGATTCTCGTTATTCTCCCGTAGTCTGAAGCAGCCAGCGGCTGTCTCCTCTGGCTTGCCGGACGCCCCCAGGCGGGGGCCGCGTCCTAACTGAAGGCGGCGCGCGGCCAGGGGCGCTGGGTCGGGCCCCAGGAGGAGGCCTGTGGAGGCGCCCCGGGCGGGCGGGGGGACTTCAGCTCTCCGCAGCTTTCAGCTCCTCGGTTTTAAGTTCAGGTGGTGGAGGAAATCTGCATAAATTAGAGGTTATTCTTTCTCTGGTTTGAAGCCAACTTGGGAGGGAGCCAGGACGGTAAATCTGAGATTCTGGGGCGTTGCGCGGACATGGGCTCAGCGGTTGGGGCGGGGGGCCCGGCCCATGTCTGTCCCCCAGTCCGAGAACTTTGTCTCAGCCGCCCCCATCGTTGCCTGGCCAGTGGCTGATGGCGAGCTGGTGGGCTCAGGGGAAGGCTATGGGGGAGACCAGGGGTGCTGCCGCCCGCTCCCCACCAGTCCCAGACCTGCCCTGGGGCCTGGGGGCGCGCACCTCTGAATCTGCAGGGGCCACTCCTTTCTAGGACGTGCCAGGCGACTCCCGACGCCGGGCGATCTGTGAGGCTGGAAAGTCCCCGATGCCCGGCTCGTGGTCGGGCCCTTCCCGGGCCAGCGGGCTGCGTGGTCAGTGCCAGCTGTGGTGTGGAGGAGGGAGCCCCGGGCTGCCCAGCGCAGGGCCCCGGCCGCCCAGGACGCCGGCTGGCGCGCTCAGCCCTCGGGTCCTTCTGATTCCAGGTGGTGGCGATCGACGTGGACATGGCCTTTTTTGAACCGAAAATGAGGGAAATTCTCGAGCAGAACTGCACGGGGGATGAAGACTGCAACTTTTTCGACTGCTTCTCAAAGTGTGACTTGCGAGTCCACAAGTGTGGGGCCCAGCGTGTCAACAGCAACCTGCAGGTGTGGTGCGCCCCGGGGGGGGGGTGCGGGGGCACAGCCCAGGCTCCCCGGTTCCTCGCTCCCTGCCTCCAGGTGTTGGGCGAGCCCTTCGCTGCCAACCCTTGGGCTGCTTGCCAGGTGGCCCCCGGGGCCTAGTGGGTGGGCGCCCACAAAGCCCTTTCTGGGACTCCGCCCCCAGCTCCGGGGGCTCAGGTGGGGCCCTCAGTGGGGCGCTCAGGCAGCCTTTGGGGAGCCTGCCTAGAATCCATGGCCTCTTGTGAGCTGTGGACAGCGCTCACCGCCAGGACCTCGGTCACCTAAGCCACCCAACACCTGCCCTTTGCAGCAGAAAGAGGCGCGGGCTGTCGCCCCGGGCACGCAGTTCTTGCAGGTCCATTGCGAGCCGGGGACACACACACCACTGCCACTGGCAAGATAAGAACATTCACAAGTAGACAGAACCCAGATGGCCCGAGGACCTGGACGGTCAGTTAACTTCGTCGTTCAGAGACACGCACGTTCAACACAGCGATAACGAATTTTCATGAATGACGGCCGGGGCAGTTCTTAAAATTCTATTAACTGACGAGTGCGGCTCCAGGAAAACAGACTGGGGTCTTCTGTAAAGTCCGCCTGTCCCCGGGAGAGCAAGCAGGACAGTCCACTTGCTCACGGTCTGGGCCCTGACAGTGAAACCACACTTCCTTCAGCGACGGAGGAAAGGCGAAGCGCGCCGGGCGACGGAGGCGGGCTGCCGGTCTCCTCGAGGTCTGGCCGGGCTCTGGAGGCGGGACGGGACGGGACGCATCCGTACCGTCACGAGCAGCCACCTGCACATGGCATCACAGATGCGTCTCGGTTTCTTCTTTCCTGCGTTTTGTCGGCTTCCCGTACTGTCTGCATTTGTTTCTTCCATGATGAACAGAGCTGGAGACAGGGTGATGGTCACAGCAGATGATCAGATTAAGTCCTTTCACCTCACGTCCACCCAAACTCCAGATGATCGCAGGCCTCCCTGCCCTCCTGCCCGCCACCCCTGCCCCCCCGCCTCGCTCCTCAAGCGCTCTGAGTGTGTGGGGGTCTCCAGGCCTTCCGCGGGGCCCGGCCCTCGCTGCCCCAGTGACCCTCTGTCTCCCCCTCAGGTCATCTGCGACAAAATCTTCCGGCACTGGATTTCCTCGGGCCCCTGGAGCGCCGCCGTGTCCCT
>NW_004567117.1:46651995-46684739 GCF_000260355.1 Condylura cristata | reverse complement strand
CCTGACCTCTGACCTGGCACCCTGGGACAGACGGGGCTCGCAGCTTGCCCTGGAGCCCGGGCCAGCAGACGCTCTGACGCCCGGCGCCTCGCGGCGCCCTGTGAGCCCTGGCTGCCGCTCGGTCTGCCCGCGGGCCGGGCCACGTTTCTAGCGTGGCCTGGTGTGCGGGACACAGGTGAGTGTGTGCGCGCCACCGGTGTGCGGGGCGAGGTCCTGGCGAGTGTGCAAGCGCCTCCTGCCTGCTGGTGAGCGAGCGAGTGGGGTGCGCCGGGGGCTTTCTCTAGCGGCCTCCCCGGCTAGGAGTCCCCCCCTTTCCCGTGGACTTAAATGCAACGAGAAACCGCGCCGCGGGGTGCCTGCGGGGCTCCAGGCGCCTTCATCCTGAGGAGCCCGCTGACTCCCTGGGCGGTGTTGGGGGGCCCTTCGCCCTTGGCCAGCACCCTCGTGCTGAGCAGGGAGAGGCGCTGTCTCCCTGGAGACGTAAAACAGCGGGGCCAGGCGGGCAGGCGGGCAGGAGGAGGCCGAGGCTGGGGGGGCAGTGCAGCGGGTCGGCCCGGCGGGCTCCCGGAGAAGCTTCTCTGGAGGAGCCCAAGCTAGCGCCCGCCTCGCGGTCACTCCCCAGCGGGCAGCGGGGCCGGCAGGGGAGCTCGGGTCTCTGCCGCGGCGGAGGCAGCGGGTGCCAGCGCCCGGCCCTTCTCGGGAGCCCCCAGCCTGGAGGAGGACGCCCATGGGGTCATGACCGCAGCAGAGGCCTCAGGCTGCAGTCACACGCCGACGCCAGGGCCACGCCGCCTGCCTGTTCCCGCCGGGAGAGGGGACCTGGCTCCGTGCTGGGCCCTTCTCCAGGTGGAGCTCGGCTCGGCGGGTCGGGCGAGCGAGGGCAGGACGCCTCAGACCCCCAGTGCGGGCTGAACGGCCCGGCCGCTCCCACCCACCGCCGCGGCTGGTGCCCCTGGACGCGCTCAATGCCTCCGGCTGCCCTCGGCCACACACGGGCTGCCCCTCGCACCGTGCTCTTCCCCGAAGGAGACCCCACGGCTGACTCTGGCGCCAGTGAGTTCGGGCGAAGGCCTCGGACAAGCGGGGCTGAGACAGCCCAAACTGGCTTTGTCTGGGGCCCCCTCAGCCCCCTGTGCTTGGGGCCCGGGAGCCACCTTCCCAGGAGGACACTGAGGCCCAAGGGCAGGCCGTGGGGGCAGGCCGGCGGGCGGCTGTGGGCTCGCCCGTGGGACGCTGGCCAGGGCTGTGAGGCCAGCGGGCGGGGCCGGCCCAGATCAGCCTCTAGCAAGCTGAGTGGCAGCTGGTCTGGCTCAGAAAAGCGAGAAGACTCATTTTCATTGAGAACCCAAATGGAAATGACGGTTTCTGCTCTCACGAGACTGTAGCATGTAATTACCCGGCGCGGCCCTGTTTTCGTTGCTGACAAGGAGCGGTTCTCTGTCCCCGCCTGACCGCGGCGCCCGCGCCCGCCTGTCCCACCCCGCAGCGGGTGCCCGTCTGCAGCCTCCCTCGCGGCTCGGAGAGTCCGGGCTTCCGCCTTTGGTCGCAGGCCCTCGGAAAGTGCCCCTGCCCGAGGGAGCTGCGGCGTCCTGCGTGGCCGCGCCTGCTGTGTGTTCCCACTGCGTGGACAGCGGCCGGCTGAGTCTCCGCGCAGGCGGGGCGGAGCTCAGAGACGCTCGGGCAGAGAGTCCAAGCGCAGGCGGCTGTGGTATCTGAAGTTTCGTGGCAGAACAGCAAGGGCCGGTTTCTGGAGGCCGCCCCCCGCCGGCACCGTCCCGCCATTGCCTTGATACGTGTAGCTAAACTCGTGTTTCCGCGAACGGCTGACTTGCGGCCCGTTGGTCACCGCCGACCCGCCGCACAGACTGCTGCTGACCCGGGACCCCCGAGCTGGCCAGCCGGGCGGGGTCATGCGCACCCAGGCTTCTAAACCCGCCCCTCACTCTCACCTCTCAGTAGTCGGGAGCCGCTTACAGCTGCTCCTCCTCCAGGCAGTGCTCCAGGCTTGACCTCCGGGTCCGTTACAGGCCCCCCGTCCGGAGCTCCCAGGAGGGACCCTCAAGACAGTCATGCTTTTGGAGGGCAGCTGGCTTGGGACTGAGTCGGAAGCATCCCTAGCATTCGGGGCCGGGGGGTGTCTCAACGACGCCACGACGTGCAGGCGGCTGGTGGCAGATGTCGCCTGGCCCTTTCTGTCCACATCCCGTGGGAGGAAGACCCCGCCTGCCCACGCTCGCTCGGGCCTCGAGGGGCTGCCAGCGTCAGGACGGACGCTGGCGCATCTGACTCGCTTTCGTTTAACAAAATTACCTCTGGGAGTTCACGGCCCAGGCGCCGAGGCCGGCTCCCCACCTGCTCGCCGGCTGGGAGGTCCACTGGCCGCAGAGCGCAGGGCCCGCCTGGCTCAGGGAGCACCGTCCCGGGAGCGCGGCCGGCTGGACCCGTCCTCCCGGCTGGGGCCGCAGCTGTGGGCCATCGCCGGTCAAATGCCGCTGCCCCCTCCTTGCTCAAGGGCCACTGAGTTGCCTTCGACGCTTAGCGAGCGGTCAGGCCACAGTATACGCGTGAGCTCTGGGCTCCGCCTGCAACGCCCCTAACTCCACTGGGCAAGACACTGAATCGGGCCAGCGTCTGCAGCCCCGGGCACCATGGTGGGCGGCCACCCCCACCCGCATCACCGTGGCCTCTGCCTGCAGCCTGAGCCCTGAGCCCTGCGGGGGTGTAAAGTGCCCCCGCCTGCTGCTGGCGCTGCCCACACGTGCTTCGGGGGCCAGTGAAGAGCAGCCAGTGCCAGCCTTGCCCCGCAGCTGCGAGCCGGGGGGTCCTGGTTTCACTGTCCCCCACTAAGTGTGTGATTTTGGGCAATGCACTGAGCTCATTCTAACTCCCTCTGCTCCACCACCTGCCAGAGCTTGGTGTGCGCCAGGGAGCTTCCTCTGGGCACGAGGCTCCGGCACCTCCGAGCTGCCAGCTCGGAGCTCCACAGACACTGGCAGCCGCGCGGGGAGTCACCGTGGCGCCCTCGCACCCCTTCCGTCGGGCACACGTGCTTGGGCCTCGACGCCGGAAGGTGCCGGCCTGTCCGGGGCCAGGGCCGAGGCCCCGTGCACTCTGGCCTTGGGGCAGGCTCCCGGAGGTGCTGCAGGACTGCCCGCCACCCCGGTGCGGGAGCCCCAGCCAGCCCCACGACCCCGCCTCAGCCCCCGAGACGCGGGTCTCCACCTCTTCCTTCTCTGCTCCCGTTTCATCTCCCGGCTCTTTAATCACGCTTCCTTTCATCCCGATGCCTCCGACGTGCCTTTGAAGGCAGCGAGACGAGACAGGCAGCCGAGAGGCCGTGACCTGCAGGAAGTGGGACATTCCCGAAACGGTGCTTTTGATCGTGTCCATGCGCTCCACAGCCCGCTGGGCTGCTCCGTCTCTGGAGAGAGGTGGCCAGCCATTCTCAGATCCCCAGCTCACCCTCAGGAGCCAGCCCGGGTCCGAGTGTGTCCTGGGAGCCACAGGGCGGGCTGTCCAGTGGCCTTCAGGCCTCCCACCCTGGAGTGGACAGGATGTAGCTGGGCATTTTCCAGGTGGAGAGGGAGCCCCTTGCGTGGACGTGCAGCACACCGCCCGCCTGAGGCCCCGAGCCTGGCTGCGCTGGACATTTCATACCCGGCCAGTTACTGCTGGGCTTCAGCTCTCGGGAGGCGGACTCTGGGCTTTTAAAAGCAATCCCGGGGCCCTCCCTGGTGGCGCAGCAGTTTAAAGTGCAGCACTGCCAGCCAGCTTCAGCGGGGGTGACCCACAGGGCACAGCAGACCCCTCCTGTCTCCTGCTGCTCCCCTCAGCAGTGTACTTCATCGATCTGCCGGTTCTGCTCCCCACTCTGTCTCTGGTGCATCCTCTCACCACCCCTGCACCTCTGGCCTGCACCCCAGTTCTGAGTGCATAAACAAATCTTTTAAATAAATAAATAAAAGCAGTTCTGATATGCTGTGTTTCTAGTCCTTGCTTGCAACCGGGGGCTGTGCCCGAGATTCAGGACTGGGCGCTCGAAGGGCCACAGAAGCCACAGAGCCACAGATCCCCTCTGCAGGGAGGGACGCAGACATCAGGAACACAGTCAGGGCAAACTCCAGGACATGCCAGCGCAGCCCTGAGTCCGCTGTACTGCCTGAGGGCACTGGCCGGCTGGAGTGCGCTCAGCCCAGCCCGGCCGGCCAGTGGCAGGACACTCGTGGGCTCAGAGGCCCTGCGGCAGGCAGCCCGGCCCTGCTCCCTGGCCAGGACAGAGCATGTGGGGATGTGGCATACGCCTGTGACTGGTGCCAGGCCAGTGACGGAGTGTGGCCCAGCTTCCAGGGCGACTCCAGATCAGCCAGGCCGGAGGCAGGAGAGGCCGGGGACTGCTCCCCAGCTTTGTTTGGAAGAGTGAGAGAAGCGCAGCTGAAGCCCAGCCCCCTAGCAGATGTCTTCTTTGAAGGAGGATCCAGCTCACGCAGGAGCGTGGCCAGCGCGGAGGCTCGGCCTCCCCGAGAGGGCCAGAGGGCTGAGGCGAGGCCGTTTATCCCACGCCAGAACAGCGACCCAAGGCGGCCTCACCTGCACAGCAGAGGCGTGCTTGCCCCGGAAAGATCACCCCAGCGGCCCCGGGAGTCGGCTCTCCTTGCAGGGAGCAGGTCAGCTGCTTGCTGGCAGGGCGGCCGTGGGTGGTCAGTTCCGAGGTTGAGGGTGTGGGTGTGCTCTTGGGCCCCAGGGCCTGTGTGAGGTGGGGCTCACAGGGCCTGGCTCGGGTGGGGCATAATCTCTTCCAGAACCACCTCGAGGCAGGCCTGCAGCCAACACCTGGACCCCTGACCCCCGGGGTCAGTCTGGCCTCCGCCCCCCCAGGACTCACGTCCTTGACGAGCCCTTCAGTGCCAGCAGTAAGCTGTGGATAGTGGGATCACATGGTTTCTTGTTTGCTGTCTTCAGATTTTGAAGGTGAAACTCAGGCTGTTACAGGGCAGGGAGAGGGGGCCCTGAGCCCCCAAACCTGCCTGCCCTAAGTGGGTTCCGCCATCCGCCGCATCAAGACAAAGCCCGTCAGACTTTAATGAAAAGGGACTTTAGTACAGGCAGTTACACCACGGAGACAAAGAAGATAGTTTCTACATCCAACACCCGAGGCGACCCGTCCCCTCGTGGGCAAAAGTCCCCCCAGGAGGGCCTGGCCCGGGGCAAGGCCCCACAGCCCGTCACCGGCCGAAAGCACCTTCTGGCCGGGGCCGCAGGAAGGGTCAGACGTGGCCAGGCACGTCCGGGAGGGAAAGAGCCCGGCGGCGACCGAGACACGCGCGGCCGCAGCCGCCTCCCCGCGGTCTCGCCCACGGCGCGTCGGCCAGCCGGGCGGCAGCGGCGCGGCGTCTCCGTCACGCGCTCGTGCTCCGCGTGGCCTCCTCAGGCCCCTTCCGGCTCCGTCCCGCTCCCTTCTCCTTCGGCTTCCTTCCCTCTGTCCCCTCCTCTGCTCGGCCCCACCCGCCTCCCCTTTCCCCGGGGACCCCGTTATGGGCCAGCGGGCCGCAGTGACAGTGCAGCAGGCCCGGCCAGCACGTCCACGCGCCTCCTCTGTTTGCAGCGGGACCGTCAAGATGGAGTCCCTTAGCGACTTTCGTGTGATTAACGAGCCAGACGCCTGTGGGCACCGGCCTCCGCCGGGTGTCGCCTACCGCTCCAGGTTCCTAGCGGGAGCCACCAGGGGCCAGGCAAGGGGCTGTGCGCGTATTTTCTGCTGCAGAACATACTTCTCATTTTTGGGGCGATAATCATTTTTGGAGATTGAAAATCACAATATTTATTTTTCAAAGTTAATTTTTTCCAAGTTTTTCAAGGGTCAGTTTTCAAATTTTCCCAGGGAAATTATTTTGAACTGCTAAACTTAATAAGATTATGGGCCGGGACCTTGGGAAAAATGCGTCTATAAAAACCGAGGTTATTTTTGCTCCGTCCTCAGGACAGACGCGCTCTGAGTGGGAAGGGACACGGGCTGTTCTCAGCCCGCGCCGGCTGCTGGCCGGGCCCGGCCCCGCCGCCCTGTGTCCCCGCCCGCTTCCTTCGGGGACCGACGCGGTGCCCGTGACAGCTCCGCTCAGCCCTGGAGAGGAAGCTGCAGGCCCGTTTCTGAAGGCTCCGACCGCGCCGTTTCCCCGGGCGCGGCCTGCGGGTCTGACCGCCGTTCCAGCCGGGGCTCTGGGGTTCTGCAGCGGGTTTGCTTTCATGACACGGAGACCACAGACCTAAAAACAGAGACGATGACCGGCTTTGTCCCAAACCCTCCCTCCCTGCATGGGCGTGGGCAGGCCCTGGCTGCCGTCAGGGCACCGCTGATGGGGGACCCTGGGTCCTGGAGAACCCGCGACCGGGCGGGCTGGGCGCACGCAGCCCGCAGCCTGCAGACGGCGGCGGCGGCCAGTGTCCCTGGACTCAGTACTGTTGGGGCTTCGGTCGGCCTGCAGGTGCCTGGCCAGTGTGCCGGCCCTGAGCCCCAGCCGCGGCCACGGAGCGTGGAGCCCCTCCCCGAGGCGCCCCGAGCCGTCGCTCCCACGCGCAGGGCGTGCAAGGGCTGCCGGGAGCGTGCAGCACATCTGTGTCCGGCCATACCTTCTGTTCTCGGACTCGTCTTTGTACTCTGACGTTTCCCAGAATGGTGACCCCGTACCTGCCCCGGGGACCACAATGGGGGGGCAGGAAGCGCCATATGGCGGCTTGGCGAGTTCACTGGGCGGGCGAGGAACCTTCTATGTCAGCTCCGCAGAGAAGCTAATTTCTGGGCCCACTGGCAGGGCCTCGGGGGACAGCTGTTCCTGCTGTGGCTTCCAGAGTCCTGTGGACTCATAAAATATTCTAACGTGGGTTTTGGGGAACAAACAGGCACGAGATCCCTGATGAAGCTGTCAACTGTCTCTCCAGCTTAAGTGAGCAGCTGAGTCTGAAGATTAAAATACGAGGCCTGTTTTCAACGAGCAAACAGCCAAAGGTCTCAGGAAATAGCTGGAATGTGTTAGGTTTGGAGCGCGGCTCGACGATCTATCAACTCACCAGTCCGGAGGGCGGTGGATCCAAACACGTCTCTGCTTATGGTGTTTCCTTAAAAAAGAAGTAGCTTGCCAGAAACAGAAAAGAAAGTATCGAGCGAGATGGTACAGTTTCGGGCAGTCATTTCAGGAGACCTTGAGGCTGTCCAGGACTGGGGACTGGGGCCAGAGGCAGCGGCCCGAGCCCCCCCCCCCACAGCTTCCGCGGGACACGCCAGCTCCCCCGCACAGATGCAAGAGCGAGGGACCCCGTCTCCCCGCCCCGCTTCTCGCCCTCAGCGGGCTCGGGAAGCAAAATCTAAGGTTTGCGGGGAAGGGCAGAGGCCAAGTCCAAGCTGAGAGTGTGCTCACTCCCTCGTCGACATTGCCCCTAGAAATCTGGGGTTCTGAGGGGGATGCCTGGGGCCCTGCACTTGGGTGGGCCCTGTCGCTCCTCACCGAGGCTGAACTTGGAGCGAGTGTGTGCACCCTTGGGTGTAAGCGAGCGTGCCAGCGGGAGGGTCCGTGAGTGTGTGCGGGGCTGTGAGCCCTGCTGGTGCCGGTGGGAGACTCAGAGGGCACAAGAGGGCCCTCGCCTGACCCTGGCCAGCAGCCCGGGGTTTCTCAGGGGCGAGCCCAGCAGGCTGCAGCACCCCTGGGTGCGCCCTGCGATGCGGGAGGGGAGCAGCCTGTGGTCTTGGCCTTTGCTCCCTTCTCTTCCCTTGGACTGTGCGGGCACTCTGGGGTGTGGGGACGGTGCCCCCTGCCTTGCTGGTCTGTCAGCGGCTGCTCCACCCTGAGGGGGGCTTCAACTCAGAGGCGGCACACAGGCATGGTGGGCTGGCAGGGAGCAGGCTGCTGCCACCCCTGCTTTGCCTGGGGGGCACACCATGCCCCTGAGGGTAGGACAGAGTGCTGGGT
Source organism: Condylura cristata (assembly GCF_000260355.1). Lineage (NCBI taxonomy): Eukaryota > Metazoa > Chordata > Mammalia > Eulipotyphla > Talpidae > Condylura > Condylura cristata. The sequence continues at coordinate 46,676,781 of NW_004567117.1, read as the reverse complement.
GACACCTGGGGGCACCAGTGGAACCCCACACTTGGGTGCAAACGTACGGCTTTTGGCTGCTGGGGAGAGGACCCAGTGGTCATGGGGTGCCCACGGAGGCCAGGGGGTGCCCACGTCGCCCCGCACATGTGGGGCGCCCACGAGGGAGGCGGTGGCTAGGTGGGCGGGCAAGCAGCAGGCACAGCGGCCCTCGCTCAGGGAGCGTGGGGTGCAGCGGGGTGCGGCCTCCCCAGCGGGCCCCCGCCCTGGCCGGGGCTGCCCGCTCCTCAGTTCCCAGGAAAGTCACAGCAAGCAGCGGCTATCGCGCAGTGTCCAGCCAGCGAGCCTCGACTAGGCAGAGCTGTTCTCGCTGGCGGCCGATGTGGAGAGTGAAACAGACGTGAAGCTCTGAGTCCCTGGAGGAAATAAAAGGGGATCGGGAACAACACGAGCGGAGGCCTGAGCCGAACGGACGGGCAAGACGCGAGCCAGTGAGCCGACTTGCTGGGAACAGGGGCCGGAGCCGGGCTCAGGGCTGGCCGGTCCCAGCGCAGCAGCAAGCTGGGCCCGAGGGCTCCCACTCTGCGACTCGCGTGTGCAGCTCCCCCAGCTCGGAAGCGGGGCGCCAGGGCCTGCACTGAGGAGGCCCCGAATCCCCTGAGGCCATGTCTGGAAAGCGCTGAGGGTAGAAGTTTCGGGAGCAGTGAGGCCGGAGGGGCCCCCAGTCCTGACCCCCCGACCCCCTGAGTGGACAGTGTCCCTCTCGCCATCCTCCTAGCGCCCTGGCGGCCTTCAAAGCCCGTGAGCCTCACCGCAGGAGCGTGCTGTCGTCCTGTGCGGGCCGCGGCCGGCTCGCTGGCTCCTGAGGAGGGTCTGCTGGGCGAGGGTGGAGGCACCCGGAGCCGCCCTCGCTGTAGCCCGCGCCGCTCAGGCTGTGGGTGACCTGCTGGCTCGCAGGCCTGCATCTGGGAGATGCCTGCTGGCAGCCTCCGGGTCCCCCGGGGCGGGGGGCAGAGCTCTACACACCGAGCGGCTTTGTCTCCTCCAGCCCAGCAGACCAGAGCCCAGCATCACCCTCACAGGGCTGGCTCCCCCAGAGCGTCAGCGGACGGTGCTCCGGGGCCGGGGCCCCTGCCTGTCTCCCCCCTCCGCGGGCCCTGTGTGGGCAGAAGCCTCCCCGCTTGAGGCCGGGCGTCCACGCTGTCACCTGAGCCGAGTCAGCACCTGCAGTGACCCTGAGCCAAAGCCGGGCACCCAGGACCAGCTGCTGGGCTGGCTCTCGAGGCCCCCACGGCTCCACCCCACCCCCTTACCCCTTCTCCCCACTTCCTGCCCCGATGAGGGCGGTGACAAGGCCTGGTGGGGACAGGCAGGCCTCCCTGCACAGAGCTTTATCCTGACCATGGGCTGCCGGGTCACCTGCAGAGAGAGCGCCCAGTGTCCGCACGGGGAACTGGATACGCCCGCCCCTCCCCACCACCTGAGGGACAGGCCACCTGCTGAGAGCTACTTAGGCTGTGTGGGGCATCAGTTAGCAGAGTGTGGATTACTGTTGCCCCAAGACAGGCCCGAACAGCTTCCTCTGCAGCCCCAGGCTCCTGGCGTCCCGGAGCCCCGAGTCCTGGCGCCCAGTGTCAGCGCACCACAGGGCACTGCTGGAGCCAGCCCTGACCCTGCCGCGGCCAATGGTTCCTGAGCTCGGTTGGTGCCCAGAACGTGGCACCCTCAAAGCGGCCACACTGCTCGGCCACCCCTGCCCCAACAGCCATCACGAGGCGGCAGCTAGGGCTGGTGCGGCTGTGGGAACGTGGGGCTGTGACTGCTGGCAGGACGTGAAGGGTGGAGTGTGTGGAAAACTGCTGGCTTTCCCTTAAAAAGCCCAACTCGGAATGTGCCCAGACTGCAGCTCTACTCCAGGAACATTCTGGAAGGAACCGGAAACGGCGCCTTGGGTACTCGCAGCAGACTCCACAGGGCTGCCGCCAAGCAGCCGACCCCCCAGCCGCCGAGGAACAGTGTGTCCGTCTGGCCATCGCCTGTCCTTGCACAACGGAGTGTGAGCAGCAGGGAGGCAGCCGCACGGGCTGCCTGTGGGTGACCCCGAAACGTCCACTGGGGGAAAGAGCGGCTTCCGCTTACACAGCCTGTCCCTGGCTGGCGGCCACACACCAGTTAGAGGACCTGCGGCACCTGCACCTCCTCCCCGAGCCTCTGGCCCCTCGCTGTCACGGGAAGGAGCTCTGCTCTTTGGCCAAGAGCTCTCTGTACCGCGACCTCCCGTCACGTGGCAGCAAGCAGGCGGGTTTGAAGGGCCCTTCAGAGGTCATCTGTCTCTCTCCATGCTTCTAGCACAATTACCAGTTAATTAAAACCAGTCCAAGCAAAAGTGAACCGATTCCACTCGGAAATCCCACTCTCACTTTCCTCAGGAAGAAATTACAGTCTTGCTAGGTAACTAACTAGCAATGTCCGTCTTCCTTCTGACCTACAGATGCTTTGGGGGCTCTTCAGAAGTGACGACATCTGCAAGAGTGGGAAGCTCGGGAGGCCACAGAACAGGGGCCGCCTGTCGGGGGCGTCCATCCACTGGCAGCCCCGAGGGAGCCGCCTGCTCCCGGGAGCCCTTGGTGGCGAGGGGCAGCGGGGATGCGGGGCCAGTGTCCTCGTCGGCCAAATGGACCGTCACGGCGACGCGCACGCAGTTCAGTGCGTCTCGGGGCCCCTGCGGTGCGCAGTGGTCCGTGGCAGGGACTCAGGCCGCGTGCTCCGTCCGACACGAGTGTTTCCCGGTGATGTAGCGCCAGCGTCCTGCTTCTCACTGCCCCAGAACTGAGCTGCACTTGAAATTAGGTTAACTGGAGCCAGATTTAATCAGCGTGTGACCCAATGGGGTGCATGCAACCTGGGGTATCAGATATCCGACTTGATGCTGTTTTTATTCTCCACTTCATCTAGTTATTTCCTTGGGGACCACAGAGCAATAGTAGGCGGCAAAGTAATGAAATGTGGTAAATCTGGTTAAAGAGAAATATGACTAAAAATACATCCCTGTGTTTCATCTCTGCAGCCCATATATAGTGGGGCTAACTTGAGTTTCCTAAGCACTAATGCTAGTTTTTACGGAGGAAAAAGCAGGGTGAATTTATTGTTCTGGGAAACAGTGTGCTCAGCTTGAATGCATGTGGAGTTCTTTGTTTTGCAGGTATGCCCCGAAACTCTAGGCACAGGCAGCCACTGCTGCTCCCATTGGGCGCCACGCCAGCGTGGCGAGCTTCATGGGGCCTTCAGAAGGGGGTGTCATCGCCTGGGCGACCGGCAGAGCCTGGGCACCTGTGGCCGCCACCGGGGCGGTACGGCCTGGGAGCTGGGAGGTCAGCAGGGAAATGTGCTTGCCGCGGCCAGGCTCTGAGCCTTGACCCCGACGGCCGTGGGTCAGCTTCTCCTGTTAACTGGGCCACTGCAGTGCTGCTCAGCGTCCCTGGGGAGTCCTGGCCTCGACCCAAGCCAAGTAAGCTGGGTCTCAAGGGACTCCCACCATGCCCCTGCCCCACTGCCTGAAGGGCTTTCCAACACCCCAAGCTGGGCACGACCCCACCCCCCATCCTCCGTGAGGAACTGTGTGTCAGGCATCCCCGTGGGTGAATAAGAGGAGAGGGAGAACCGCTGACTGGAAGAGGGCTCTGGAAGGAGTGTGCGACAGAGATTGGGGCACCCATGGTCACGTCACGCAAGATTGTCTTCTGAGTCCTCTGCAGCACCGGAAACAGGCCCCGCAGGCATACAGCAAGGACTTTCTAGAGGACCACAGGCCATGAGCAGCAGAAGCTCCCAATCTCTGTCCTGAGGTCAGTGAACTGGCCGCAGACAGGTCACCTGCACCCCGGCCCAGTTCTTCCCAGCAGGCAGAGGAGGGGCTGCCTGGTAGAAAAATGTGGAGTCCAGCAGGCAGAGAGAAGTAAAAGAGATGCAGGAGCTGCAGAGACCCAGGAGATGAGCCACAGAGAACCACGTGGCCAGGGGGGCGTGCGGCCCAGGGTGCGGGGGCCTCGGCCGCTCCCTGAGGGGCGCCTGTGACCGGAGGCCGGAGGTCTGGCCCGGGGAGGCTCCGTGACTAGGGGGCCTCGACTTCGCTGTCCTCAGCGCTCAGAGCGATGAAAACCTTTGCCAAACATCTGCCCACCCGTTCTCTGACCCGGAAGCTTCTTCGCGAGGGAAAGAGGCTCTTGGGCATAAATCACGTCCCGTGAGTTCATCTGAAGAAAATGCATGCCTGGCCTAAAGAAGCAGCTTTGAAGCCTGCCCAGTGAGCGGGGGTGGGGGAGCGGAGGCAAGGCTACTGACGGGACAGGCCACCTGGTGCCCTCGCGCCCGTTGCTCTCCACGTGGGGACCCTGGGCGACCACAGCGCAGCGTGGAGACCTGTGAGGAAGCGCGGCCGGGAGACACACCCCAGCGGGGCAGGCTGGCGGGTCGGTCTTTCCGTTCACTGTGTACAGGCGCCGCGAGGTTTTCATCACCAGGTGCGGTCCGGTGGGTCCCACAGTCAGGAGGGGCAGGACACTGAACCCAACCCACGCGCCGACAAGCAGGACCGCTGCGCCGGCGCCGCCTCGGCCTTCAGTGCGTGCCAGCAGCGTCACTGGGAATCACCATCCTCCCCGTCTCTCCTGCTGGTCTCTGGGGCCGGGGGCGCTCCACCTGCCGCAGCTGGCCCCAAAGGGCAGGGGCACTCTCAGAGGACTGCCAGGACACCGGCTCACAAAGCCACCAAGTGTCCATGCCCGCCTGTGTGTCTGTGATCATTTCAAAAGCATCCGAACAATAACCTGGATGGATAAGGCACTCGCTGCAGGTAACATTTTTCAGCCACCAGGCTGAGGCTCCTTTGTAATGCAAGAGCCTGGCTGCCTGTCCCCAAGGCAATGGCCCAGGAGTAAGGGGCGCTGAGCTGAGCTGCCTGACTCGAGAGCTCACCTGCTCACCAGGTGAGGCTCAGGAGAGCAGGCCCCTGGCCACCCCCCGAGCTGTGGGAGAGGAGAGCCCCGGGAATCTGCCTGGGGCACAGCATGTGTTCCTGGTTCCTGCTTCGGACCCTCCTGGGCCTGGGCCGGCCCAGCTAAACGGAAGCCAGGAGTCGCCCGCAGGGCGCCACCCGATGGGGAAGGAACCAGCCTGGGAACCTGAAGGGGCAGGCACCAGCCCTGGAGAAAGGGGGAAGATGCTTTCTCGCCCCAAATAGAAGCTTCCACTGCAAGCTACCTGTTCACAGATCCGAAGTTGAGATGTGTGTAACCCCCGACTGCATCCTCTCCCCAGCGACAGCCGTCAGGCAGATGGTGCCCAGATGGCTTCCGGGGCACGCAAACGACAGTCAAAAGCCGTCCCCATTACAGGCCACTTTGCAACTTGGATTTGCCACCGCAATGGGCGCCACAACTGCTCATGAGGGGCGTGGGGAACCCTAGGCGCGCATCAGTAGTGACCGTGACAGTTTGAAACACTTATAAATAGAAACCTGAGTATTAATAAATGCATCGCCAGCAAAGGCGTCCCACCAAATGACACACAACTTGAAGTAGAGCAAAAACTGGTCAGAAAACTAGTTAGTCAGATAAACAAGTGTTTTTCACCTACTTGTGGTAGTAAGCAACAAATACAAATACATCATAATGTCTGTCAGAATAACAATAAAATGTAAACCAAGCCACACACGCAGTAGGCAACAAAGGCTTAACATACACAGGACAGAGTGGCCTTCTGTTTCTCTGCAGGAGGCTCTCAGCATTAACTGGCTAATAGTTCAAGCAACTTGAGCCAGGCAGACATTAATCACTCACTTCTGGTTTTAACATGACAATGGCCCTAAAACTACGCTACAGTCGAACAGGAAGAATAGCCAGGGGCGCGGCCCACACGCAACAGACGACTGACCGCGGAAATACAGTTCGGCTTTCCTGATTACAGCTGGACTCCTGCGGGCCTTCGCGTCAGAGGCTTTAAGGGAACCACGCTCTTCGCTGGTCTCTGGAGAATCTGGGCGCAGCACACTCGTCTGGACTCTCTTCCCTGGGCGTGGAACAGTAGACACTGGTCAGCTGCCCGGCGAGTCCTTCGCAGGGCTCGGCAGGGCGAGGCTGAACACTGCGCCCACGGGCGCACAGACGCGTCCTGGGTGAACCGTCTAAGGGAAAGCAGGCCTGCCCCAGAAAAGCTGATCCACAGAATCAGCTGCTTCCATGTAGATTAACATATTTATCCAGGCGAAATCCCGCACAGAAGTCGTGCTCAGACCTGGCAGCTACGCGAGAGGCTGGCGAGGGGCCGCACGTGGCGGGCGCATCAGTGGTGCTTTCTTTACACCGTCCTGCTTGGTGTCATGAAGTGCTCCCCAGGAGCAGGGGGTTGGGGGGTGGGGGGCTTGAGGGGGGCTGGGGACACTGAGGGACAAACCCAGCCAGGGCGGTGCTTTCCAGAGCCAGAACATGGCGGCTGGCAGGTCGCGAAGTCACCAACAAGCCTCTTCACCTTAGCGGCCTCACAAGCCCCAGACGCATCCTGCTGCTGCAGGCTGAGGAGTGAGAGCCGCACTCACTGGGCTCCCCCAGATGTGCCGCCCCTGAGCATAGGGTGATGCTGGGTGACTTCTCTGTAAGATCGACCTTATGGTAAGGTTGCAGTTTCCATCTTTTTGAGTATCATAATTTGACAGCAAAATTTCCTTCTACATGGTGGAGGCTGAACTCAGGTTTAGTTTGCTGCTGAACGGCCATGGTTTAGGGAAGAGGCAAAAACAGTAGCTGATACTTAAAAATCAAAGTTCAAAAGATTCCTGGTTTTCTGCCGGTCCTTTAATACTTACTTCCATTTTTCTCCTCCTATCTGCTAGGCCATTTACTTGTAATGTGGACAAAGACCCTTTGATAGACTCCTACGTCTTTGCCAGGAACCTAAATGGGCTGGCTAGAGACCGGTCTATGATTGGCCAGTGTACTTTCTTCTTGAAACTGTTTTGTATCACTCACATTTCCCCCGCACAGGGGCATGCCCTGATTTTATGTTTGGGGGTACGACGTTCTCTATCGACATCCTGTAATGTTACTCACTAAGGGGTTGTTTGTGGAATGACTTCAATCCTAAACACTATTTCAGGTCTTCAGTAATCCAAGGCAGGAATGTGTCATACGCATGACCTGGAATAACGACTGAATGCCTGGGAGGCACTTCTGCCCCCAGTTCCACTTTCCCAAATGACACCCGTGTGCACAGAGGGGGGGCGACTGTAAATTATACTTGAATTTTCAACTGGGGGTTTGGGGTCAGCCTCTGACCCCTGCATTGTTCGAGGTCAACTATGCTTCTAAAAATATGAAATCTGGAATAGATTTCATTTATTTATTTAAAAATGAAAAATTTTAAGGCATTCTATCATACATTTTTCTCCTCAAACACCAACTAAATCATCGGAATGGAAGATGTCTAAAGCCACAGGAGACATAATATTATAAAATATATAGAAAGACACAAGTGTCTTTCAGCTAATTCAAATCAGCTTAAAAATTCTATTAATTAAAGAAAAAATGGCAGTTGGGAAGCAAAGTTGTTTACAAAGGGTTGAACTGAAAGTATTCCAGTCATTCTATGTAAAAAATATTTGTGGGTATTTTAGTAATGTGTTTGCTCTTAGAATAGAACAGATGGCAGAGTGGAAGAAAATGTAATTTCCAGATGCACAGCTTTGTGAATTCAATGTCACAGACCCTGAGTTATCCGTGCGATCTCAACTGGAACCTTGGCCAGGAATTTCAGAGAACTGAGATCTTTTTAAAGTCAATGTTACTTAATAGTTAACCTCTGAAATGCCACCTAAGGCTAATTATCTTGGGTGGGACTCCCAGAGGGCACGCTCACGTGCCAGCGACCCTGGGCCTGAAGCGTGTGCGTCTGCGGTCTCAAAGCCCTCCCGTTGGCGGCAAAGACCCCAGGGCGGAGTGAGAGGGAGGCAGCGAGACACAGGCCCTCACCGTTCCTGGCAGTGGCTGTACCTTGTCCAACATTTTCTATTTCTGGCAGATTTTAAAGCATCAAGGAATTTAAAAGTCGCCCTTTACAAAAGGTTGGGAATCCCTAAACTTGGCAACCCTGCTTCGCGTAAAGAAGAAGAAACGAAAAGATGCCACCTGCCTTACCTGGTGGGCATTTCCTTCTTTCGCACCACAGCAGCTTTCGGAACCACCCTCGAGTTCTTGGGCTTTGATCTGGTGGAAGCTCGTACCTGTAATCAGAATGAAGAATGGTATCTTGTTCTAAAGCAAATGGGTACATTTGCAGTTGGGTCATGACAGTGTGTCCCTTGATAAATGTTTCTAAGTGATTTTGAGCCAGTCATGTAACTCCTTACTGGGGGAGGTCTGCGCCGCGCAGAGTTGTGCGTGGCAAGCCGACCTTTGCCTGGCTCCTGCCAGCACGGCAGGGGCTGCCCTGAAGGTCGCGAGGCTTCCTGCCATGACTGCCTTTGGCCCTGCGGGCTGTTTCGCTCGGTGTGGACCTGCGGCCACCTACATCAGCTTCTTAGACGAGCTACAGATGGCTGATGCAGTAGTTAGGACTCGTGTTTTTCACGGGCTGTAGCTCGCGGCTCTCCCGAAGCATGCGCTGTGCACCTGCAGGTTACCCCTTCAATCCGCTCACCTGGGAGCCGGCGGCACTGCCCATTGCACCCGAATCTGCATTTGACACAGGCAACGCGGATCCACTAGAGAGCAGCTTACTCCCAGACGACAACTTCCCATTAGAAGGGTGATGTTTTGCCATGCTTTCACAGGATTTTGCATTTTTTTCAGGCAGAGATCTAGACGGCCTACTTAAGTGCCCAGCACTTGTCTGCATGTTATGGTTAGATTTGTTTTTAGTAGTCGGATCAAACTTCAGCTTGTCACACTGGCTCACACTGCTATGAAGTGAAAACAGCTTAGGTTCCTTCATGACGTGTGATTTTCTCTTCTGGTGGCCAGATTCGAAGATTCTTTTGCTTGACAAGCCATTTTTGAAAACTGGTACAAATTTAGGGCCGACAGTACTTTGGGAGCCAGACTGTGTGTCTTGCAGCGGCGTATTTCCCCTGCTGGGCACTTCAACTTCCAAGTGCTCTCGTGCCTGGCTGGACAGGGGTCTCTTCCTGCTCTGAGCAGATCCTGGCTGGGCGGGAGGCGGCCAGGACACGCGCGGGCTTTGCTGGCCGGCTGACAGCGCCACCTGGCGGCCCGCTTCTGCCCAACCCCGCGGCAGAGTCTGCGCCCAGGCGGGCCTGGTGGGCGGGGCCTGCGCCGGGGTGGGCGGGGCCTGCGTCCGGGAGGGCGGGAACAGTCCTTTAGTGGTCAGGTTGGGCAGCCTGGCTTTGTTTTCCTGAAATGATAGCGATGAGGGAAAAAGAAGTTTTAATGTTTCCCATGGCAAACAGATGGAAAATATCCAATACTATCCAGATCGTCTGTACAATACATGAAAGTACAGCAGACAAAGCGGGAAGAGACAACAGCAAGAACGCCTGCTCGAGGACAAGCTACCCCACGCGGCCCTCCCGTGACACCGGCCTCAGGTGAGAGGAAGCCCGGCCGAGGTAGTGGAAAAGCGCCAACGCTCAGCTGCCGCCCATGCCGTGGCCGCTTTCCTCAGAAAGGCTTTCCCTCGTCTCCAGCCCCAGCCCCCAAGGATTGCTAGCAGCCTGCGCCAGACTGGGAAGCTCTTATCCTCCAGGGCGTGTAGAACTGCAGCTCATCTATTCTTAGACCCTTCACTGTCAGGAGACTACTCGTGCGAAGAAACTCAACTGATGGAGGAAGTTGCCGACAATACCAGGCCTTTGAAAGCAAGTGGGATTCCTGACTAAGGCAGAGGTCTCTGTCATCTGCATCCTCACTGCCTGGTTCCTGCGAGCAATTCAGTGAGCATCTGGCAAACTGATCTGCCAGATGTACCAGAGCAAGCCAAGAGTTTATAGCCTTTAAAACACTGGTGATGCACATGCACCTAACAGAAAACAGAATTCACTTTATTTTCAGGGGCCCCAGTCGATGGCATCAAGCACACCCTTCACTGTACTTGTGTCATGCAACCAGCACCACGATGTTTCCAGAACTGTGGCTTCATCCCCAACAGAGCCTCAGAGGACGCGAGGCAGCATCTCCCCTGACCCTTCTGCTCTCCGGGAGCCCTGATGACACCACTCTGCCGCCTGTCTGCGCCCCGCGAGGCACTCTGCACATGTGGAGTCACCTGCGTGTCCCTTCGCGAAGGCCTCACTTTACTGAGCATGTTCTCAAGGTTCACTCATGTTGTGAGGCGTCACAATCTCGTTCCTTTCTACGAATGAGTAAAACTCCATTCCAGGGCCATGCCGCCTCTGGTTTACCCTTAACCTGCTCAGGGGAGGTGGTGACAGTATTTTAAATCCACATCTAACGGGTGCAGAAGAATGCAGTGGGGTTCCTGGCTGAGGGAGCTGTTAACAGAGGTTAACAGCTACAAGAGCTGCTTTTTCCCCTGGAGACTGCGTGGCTGAGGGAAAGGCACCCCCAGAGGGGTCTGCACTTGTTTGCTAAGGCTGCTGGCATGGAGCCACAAACCGGGGGGTTATGCCGAGAAATGCATTGTCTTGAAGTTCTGGAGGCTTCATTCCAACAGAAAGGAGCTGGGGAGTGGGGTTGTAAGGACAGACCCTGCTCCAGGCCACTACCCCAGGCCCGTTAGGGGTGAGACTCCACGCCTATGACGTCTGTCGTACCGGGCTCAGGGCCTGCCCGTGCTAGCCCGACCTCATCTGAGGCGCCGGAGCCTCTCCATCCCCCCAGTGCGCCTTCTCGAGTGGGAAACCCAAGGTGGACACTTTCTCTTCGTAGCTGGGATTCAGGATGTGACTCAGGACCAGCCAGATGCACTCGCCCCACAATGGGAAGAAGCGAGGTGAAGCCGGACTTCTGCACTGTTGCAGCGAGGCTTCCTGAGGAGTTAGGGTTTCCGGTCAGAGTGAGCAGAAGTCTGGTGTCCAGGCTTGCAGGTGTCCAGAACCCAAGCCCAGGGTGCTGGGTCACCTGGTAGCCCCCACCAGACACACGCCTCACTGCCCTCACCCTCCACGGCTCTTCCCCGTACACCCATAGCTGTTTCGTCACAAGTGACCGAATCATGTTCAAGTATCTAGAACTGAACTTTTTCCCACCTGACAAGCACAGAATTAAAAAATGATGTTGAATTCAATTACAGAAAAGCAAAGGTCAGTCATGTTTTCGCGCCCTTGGGTTTCATAAACCACAGCAACTGTTAGAAACATACATGCTGCTTGAGAGTGGATGAAAAGTCTCTGCAGGCATCTCCCGTGGGAGTGGCTGACCTGCCTCCAGACAGCACTGGGCCGGAGCCCATTCTCACTCTCCCTTTCAGGCTGGGGAAGATCTTGGGCAGGGCAGGTTTTGCCCCCAGCCGGGACCTATCAGTTATTGTCTTTCCACTTCTAGAACAGTCAACACCCAGAAGGCATCACAGGTTGACAAAGGCTTATACTTAGTGTAGAGAGACTACAGAAGGACCTGTGTGAACAGCAGATGAGATCATAAGTAATTCACAGGGCCTCAAACGCAGACAGAAGCTTTGTAGAGTCATAACCAAGAAAGCAGCCTTCCCTCCATTCCAGCCATCAAGCGGCCACATGCGCCAGCGAGCTGGCTGGGGGACTTGACTGACTTCAGTTTTGGCAATAAGTACACTCTGAGACACACCTCCTTACTTAGTAACAGCTCAGCAAAGCTCTCCACGCATTGAAACGGTATTTAAATAGGAACAGTTATCGAGTGGTGTGCAATGAGGAGCCACTCAGAGCAAATGAGGGACCAGGCTAGGGTGTGTGCGCCCCCTGGGCGGCATTTCTGGCTACAGCTGATCTCAAGGAGTGGAGGACATCGGAATCTGGAAGAGGATGCTGACTTTACATAATGAGATGCAGGAAGTAGTCAGGCACATTCTCCAGGGCAGTGCTCCAGCATTTCCAACAAAGGCACAGCTAAGGGGAGTGAGTCTGGAGCAGCACAGAGAGAGGCTGAGGAGACAAACCAGCCAGATGAGGTGACATGACCCTGCTTGGGCCTGGTAAACGACCCCTTCAACAGAATCTCGGAGATAATGGAGAATGGGGATGAGCTGGCAGCAGAATTTTGACCAAACAAGTTTTTTATAAATTTTTGTAAGCTACAAATGCACGCTAATATCTTTACAGATGGCATAACATTTCCTGGCTCTCTTTAAAATACGCCGACTTGCCTCCCTCCCAGAAGTGTGTCTGGAGAAAGCTAGGAGCTGGGTGGCGTCACCATGCTGACTTCTGTCGTGTGTCTGGTGTCTCCAGATCCTTCTTCAACCTGCCTTGTAAGGGACAGTGCTAAACCCATGCCCGAGTTATGGCAGGCAGAAGCAGGCCTGGTCCGCTTGGTGTTTTCCTCACACGAGAGTCTCACCAGAAGCTCAGGCAGTTCCTCAGAAACCCAGGAATGTATTTGTTGAGGAGCAGGCACCCCCTATTTCACAAATGCTCTTACTCTCTAATAGCCCAAGTCAATTCTATCTTTGATAAGGGTGAAATCTTTCAGAAATGTAAACCTTTTTTGATCGATGACTTCTCAAGGCTGCCTCCGTTTGGGCCCTCGCTACTGTCTGTCCAGTCCAGCACATCTGGCTGTGGGCTCAAGAGTCTTATTGCTATGTGAATAAGTTGTGCATTCAACAAGGTATTTTTTAGGTCCATTCTTCATGCATGTAATTTCCACACTTAAAGTTTTTCATCAAAATAAAGACAACATAGGGGCCTCCTTGGTGGCAAGGGGATAAAGTCTCAGTGCTGTCAACATTTCGCCAGCCACTGCAGCACGAGCTCCATCCCCGGCCGGGAGTGACCCATGGAGCAAAGCAGACCTCGCCTGTGTCACTGCTGCTCCCCTCAGCAGTGGACTTCAGTACATCCACCTGTTCTGCTCCCCACTGTCTCTGAATCTTTTTACCCCTGTACTTCTGGTCTCCACACCAGTTCTTATATGCATAAAAAAATAAAAATAAATCTTAAAAAAAACAGTAATATAATCCCATTCCTTTTCTTTGACTTATTTTGAAATACTTACTTTGTAATGCCAGGATTTCCACTGTGTATCAGTCTATAGTTCTGACGTATACAGTGCATGAATTTGGTAAAACTGCTGAATAAAGTTTCATTTAAAAAAAGAAAGATCACTGTTGAAAATTTAGATTAAATATCCTCAGATTTTTTCAGAAACTTTCAACTTTGTGTTCTTTTGCCTAGAAATCTTATAGTGTATAAAAAAAGCAAGTCATCATATTTTCTTTATTAGCACTGCCTCATTGCTACCTGTTCTTTTTTGAAAACAAATGTCACTTGGCGTATCATCATACAATGCAAACGTTGAATTAATTTCATTGCCATAAATGGATTATTCAAAAGTTTTTTCAGTAAATCAGACTCAACTGAAGAAAAGTTCAACGTGAACTTGGATTTGTGTGAAGCAAATGCTTTCCTTTTTTTTTTTTAAGATCATTTATGCATACAGAACTGGGGTGCAGGCCAGAGGTGGTGAGAGGATTCGCCAGAGACAGAGGGGGGAGCAGAACAGGCAGATGGACAATGTACACCGCTGAGGGGAGCGGCGGGCGGGTCAGGAGAGATCTGCCCCGCGCTGCATCGCCTACGGGGATCCAGCTCACGCTGAGGGGACTATGGCCAGCTTGCAGTGCTGCGCCACCGGGGAGGGCCCGAGCAAGTGCTTTCAAACCACGCCATGAGATCAGTAACCATCCATCCAGTCAACAGGTACTTACTGAGCACCTATTCTCACAGCTTGGGAAAGGAAGGCAAATACCCTGCTCGACAACTGCCACGACCCCATGCTGACTACGAGGCCAGCAGCTGGCGGCGGTGACAAAGAAAGAGCAGCCACGAAACGGGTCAGGGCAACAACGCCAGCACCGCAGCCCGTGCAGGTGGCGCAGGCCCAGCAGGGCCGGCTAAGCAGGGCTTACCTGCGCAGGCGGCCTGGCGAGCTCGTGCGTGTGGTAGCGCGGCCTGGCTGTCATCCTCACGGGAAAGCCGCATATGTGGGGCAGCGTCAGTTTTAAATCCGAGAGAAAGCGTTTCAGCACGCCCTCCAGATCCACCCTGGGAAAGAACTGCACGGGCTGGCTCCTGACGCAGCTGAGAGGGTACGTGGGGGCGTTAAAGACCAACCGCCCAGCGTGCCCAGAGGAAAGGCCGCGGCTAAGCGGGTGCACAGCCGCAGGTACAGAAGCCCGCCCAAGGGCCCGCCCGCTCCGCCGCTTATTCCGCACGCGGCCCGGTGGGCGCGTGTTCTCCAGGCCCTTCACGCCTCAGGCCGCCAACCGTGACACAACCGCGACAGCCCGTTGCCTCCTGACAACGTCGCCGTCTCCTCCAGCTGGCAAACCAATCGCCCCGGAAACGACAGTAAAAAGGCCGATGTGCGCATCAGAGAGGCTAAAATAAGTGCAGCAAACAAGAAACAGGGCGCATCTCCAAGAGCAGCACAAATCTGGCCGGGAAGCAGCATGCGCAGATGTGTTTGCTGGTCTCGGAGAAAGGCAGCTCTGTTTTCTGATGAAAAATTTTCTCAAGACTGAGAGTAACATCCTGCCAGCTAATGAAAAAGAATACCTGGAGTGTGCCAAGCCCAGTTTATGGCAAGATCTGGGTCAGGAAACCCAGCGCGAGCAGCAGGCTCATAGCCTTCACCCCAGGGGTGGGGGTGGGGGCTCGCTGCTCACTAAGGCTGAACAGTTTCACCTGAGCACTAGTGCCCTTGTGAGCCAGCTTTTAAAGCAATGCTAGGGAAGCTATTTTCTTAATGGGGTGCATCGAGCCAAGTGAAATCCTCTAAACTTGGCCTACAAAATTAAATAATCTGGAAAAGAAAAAAAATCTTTAATTCCCACTCCTCAGCGATATCCAAAATGCCACTGGGGGGCGCCCTTGGCTCAGGAGACCCCCTATACTCCTGTTGGTGCTAGGAATCTCAACAAGTTTTTTTTTTACCTACTCTAAAATTTCTTTTGCTGTCCAAATTATATAACAGTGTTTAAGGGGGGAAATTATCATTGCTAAGCTCACACCCAGATGATGGTAGGGCAATCTCAAGCCAAGTAAGAACATTCGTTTAGATAAAAAGCACAGGGAAGCGGCTTCAGGCAGGCGCAGAGAAGCGCAGACAGGACCAGAGCAGGGCAGGCGGGAGACCGTGCACAGGCCGGCCGCAGAGGCCCTCGCACAAAGGATATGTAAAGGTCCTTTCTCCTATCATTTTGAAGTAGATGCTGCAGTACACTTCTGAACTTCTGCTATCTTCTGGAAGTTTATAGCCATACTAAAATTTAAGAACAAAGTTGAAATCCTCTTGAGAGAAAGTTGAACTGAGGTTAAGACAAGAAGCAAAATCAAATAACATCTAAGGTAACACATAGTTCTATTCCTTACCAGCTGGTCCCAGTGCATCTGGAAATCGTGGAAGGAGTGAAAAGGGCAGTCAGGGGGGATGGTGTGAAAAACACTTAATATTTGTCCCATTTTCATACTGTGAAAGACAAGAGTTGGTAAAATGTTATGAGCCCAGACTCAGTATAGTTTGATAATTTTAACTATGTGATTTTGAAAGTGTTAAAAAAGATGAACCGCCACAGACATGGACATAATAAACTAATCATCTGTTTTGATTTCAAACACACATCATAGGACATCTTAACAAGGGAAGTTTATAAGGAAAACTAAGTCATAACCACGACAAAAGGCTGATAAAATGTTGCTATACAAAGCTATGCCTGTGAATTGTTAGACTTGAAGAAAATGTCTACAGAGAGTTGAATGAATCAGAGTCAAATATACGGCTGTCTGCCTCTGCCTGTTTGATGATGAAATACTGTGTCTGCTACCACTTAGAGTTCCAGCTCCTAAGCTGCTTACCATTTCGCCTCTATGATATTACTGGTAACAGCAAGCCATTCTTCCTTGAAGGCTGTACAGACACATCTAGCGCAGATGCTAATCAATCACTAATTATGACACACAAGTTGGTGGGGTTTTATTGATATTATGATGAGAGCAGACATTTCCAGTGAGATCACTACAAAATTTTAAATGAGACCCATTTAAAAACGTGTAACACATTATTGTGGTTCACTCAAGCGTTGATGCCTTCTGCAAGCGTAACTTCTGCAAGTGCACCTTTTAAGCAATAATTCAGTTTCAAAGATTCACAACAGCGGATGCTGAAACAATAGAAAAGCAGTGTATCTGGGACCCTAAGCACTACAAACTGAAATCTCACCTTGGCAAAACGTAGCACCATTTGTTTAAAATCGAATGTCCCTCAATGACAGCATTCGTGTTAGTTTCAAAATCCTTTATAACTCTTTGAGAAATACCAAAGTCGCTTAGCTTTGAATAGAAATAAGATTGACACATGAGTCCTTGAAAGAATTTGGTAAAAGACAATACGCACGCGCGCGCACACACACACAACAGCGATTCATCAGGCCCAAGTCACACCCGCATCATCACTTGACTGTCAATGTTCCACCTCAAGCTGCTGCTCCCCCAGTGTATCAGCTGCCACATGCCTGCCTTCTTACCCTCCCAACCCAATCTCCCATTTTATACGCATTTCAATTGGCGCTCAGTTTGACTGTTAATTTACAAGAAACGGAATCCCTTCCAGAAGAAGTTATTTACATCTAATAAAAACGGCATCTTACTAAATGTCTTTTAAACTTAAAGACGAGTCTGGGAGTGGCACCTCTAAGGCTTTGGAGGGACACGATAGCCCTTCTCCTTCACACCCTTCCCCACATCCTGGATGCTCCCTGGCTGGCCCGCAGCGTGCGTCTGCCGGGGTCATGGGCAGGTGGCGCGGGATTTCCTTACAAGGAGTAAGGAAGGATCTTGAGTGGGGAGGACTTATTTTCACACTAGCAGTGCTGAAGTAGTAGAACCATTTAGACTGGGGCCTCTTGTTTTAGAAAGAAAACTCTGTTGACGCTGAGGAAGACTTGGTGAATAAGAGAAGGCCCAGCTGGACACAGTTTTACTAGCCAGGGCCGAAGAAGGGAGTCGAAATTAGAGCAACCGCAGGGGAGACAGAGGAACAGACTTCAACACCACGCAGTGTCAGGGATGTGAAATCATCTGCAGAAAACTCAAAGGGCAGGAAGACGCAACATTACCACTTAAGGACCTTGTTATGAGGTAAGCTGGGGCACAAAAATGAGTACAACTCTGAAGTACAAGGAAAATGCATGACTGCGGTGCAGAACTGGGCGCCGCTACAAAGGTGGGGGTGGTCACTTTGGGCCTGCAGTTCTGGGAAGGTTCCAGTCAGTCTGAGGTATTCCTGTCAATGCCTCCATTCTAGTTATCTGAATGCAGGTCTGCAAGTTTTTGATGATGGAAAAGAAGATCCCATTCAAATCTGACTAGCTAACGACTCAACCTAACAGGTCATCAAAAAAATTAACCCTGAAGAGAAACATGAGCAGAACAGCACTGAGCTCACTGAGCTGGCTCTTAAGGGTTGGACTGAAGGGCAGAGAAGGCAAGCAGTAGGCGCTGAGTCAGGACAAGATTCTGGAGCCTTGAAGGTTGCCCGAAAGACTGCTGAGCAAGGGAGAGTAAGATGAGGTCTGTGTTAAACTGACAGACCTGGGTAAACAGACTGAGAATGGGATCAGCACATGAACACTGAATAGCATGAGTTTTACTATAAACATAGTTGTCACTCTTCTTGTTCAAAATGAACCCCATGTTGTAGCAGTATCAAGTATGTTAGGCTGTGGTATCCCCTCAAGTGCCCAGAAAACGAAGCAGCAGTACCTCAGGCGGCGGCAGCCTCACTGTGTAGACCTCTACGCTCAGGCAGGTGTGAGTTTCTGTGACGCTGATATCTAATACTGCAAACAAAATACTCAACAGTGAACTCTTTGGAATTATTACTCCAGTCAATCAAATGAGGAACTTTAGTAACAGTTAATTACCTCAGCAGTCTATTTGAGTTAGAAACTCAGTTTGAAATGCAGTTTTTTCATGCAAGGCAGAATAAAACAATGTAACATCTGACAATCTGCATGAGGGGAAGCTAAGAGCAGACAGACTGACCAGTTTCTCTCAGGGTTGAGAGAAACTCAGAAAGTATCTTTTGCAGATTTAGCTTTCTTGAAGTGTAAAGAGAGAGGTACACGGCATGCACCCCACACTTTCCTTCGCTACTGAGGAGTGCACAGCCCAGGCCTCCTGGGCCCAGAGCCTGCACCTGCTCTTCGGAGGCCTTATGCAAGGCTGGCGGGGGAGCCGTTGTGAGGGGCACGGCCTGCAGGCCGGGGACCCGAGGTACTGGGAAAGCTCTGGTTCTAACTGCAGAACCATTATGAGGATGTGCCTGAGTTTGTATGCTGCGGAATATTTTGATGCACTAAAGGATTTCTGAAAAGGCCCCCACGGGATGCGGAAATACACTCTCCCTTACCGCCACCTGCGTCAGAGTGCTGGAGTGTTGGGGCGTCGGGATGAAACCCACTAGGTGCCAGCCCACTGCCCCAGCACCAGGGTCCAGGCCCAGAGACTGCCTCTGACCAACCTAAACAGAGGCCAGCACGGGCGGGCCCCTCGTGCAGGCCCAGGGGACGACAGGCTCTGCCTGGCAGGTGCCTGCCCAAGGCTGGCGAGTGATGCCATGGCGGGCTCAGGGTTTCTGCCCACCTGTTGCATGTGGACTAGTACGTATGCCACAGCCACACACAGCCACACACAGCCACACATGTCCGCAAGAGTGATCAGGCGATTTCACCATATATTACCTGGTGTCTTTAAGGTCTTTTTTTTTTTTTTTAAAAGAAAATAACGTTCTGAGAGAGAGAAAGGTTTTACTTACATATACAAAGGCATTTTTAGTATGACTCGAAACTACATTATGTCTGCAGAATGAAAGCCCTTAGTCATACTCTTCTTTAAGTAGAGATATTAAAAATACAGCTTTTCTTCCAGTTAGAAGTGGGTTTTGTCTTCTAAGTAGAATATATATTTTGAACCAGAGATGACTTCCCAGATGTAACTGTGATTATAATATCTGATTAATCCCTAATGAGCAAGATTCAAGCAGAACTCAATCTGTAACATGTTTTGTAAACAAACGTTAATTAGTATTTTATCTATTGACTTACATATGTTCACACACTTTTACTTACCAACAGCATTTTGCTTTCCCGCTTGAGAAAGAAAGTCTTTTCCTTAAAAAATGCATAGGATATATCACATTATTATTAGGACTCATCAATCATGTTTGATAAATATCACCTTTTTACTTGGAATTAGCCAAGCCGAGGAAAATGCTCTAAAATGCAGTTTTGGGAGCATCTGATGACAACTCAGGGAACAAATATAATCGCTCATAAAGTACCTCTTCAATGAAAAGGAAGGAAACACCCAGTTCTTCCCTAAAGTTCTTTCTTCCTGCTGTAAACACCTGCATTCCCTCTCCTACTGCTTTACCACTTCTATTGCTCCCTTTCTAGATACGGGGTGTCTTGCAATAAGCATTTCCCCTTAAGGAAACAACAGGCCTCTGGACAAACTGAAGCAAGGAGGCATTTATGTTGCTGAGGATTTTGCTTGAGACCGAGCCTTCAAATGCTGCCCCCCAAAGTATGTGTCCCCAATCAAAGCAGATGCACATAACAGAAGGGGCCTGGGCAGAAGGCCAGGGCAGCGAGGGCATCACCTTGCACCAGGAGGTGGCCAGCTTTATTCCAGGTTGGCGCAAGCCTGACCGTGAGTGAGTAGGAAAGGCAGCTTTGAAGAATCTCAGGAGTCACTCTTTGGGCCGACTCCGCCTAAGAGCAAAGACAGTAAGGTTAAGGTGCCAGTGGGCATGCTCCCCTGGGGCTGGGAGCGCCACCTGCCAGCCCACCCGCCTGGCTAGTCTGCGTGGGAACTCCAGTCACCACTACAGCCAGTCTCCTGGTTCTAACATCCGGGGACTGTTAGGAGCTAGTCACTTTGAACCACGCTGTCGCTGCAGCACCGAGTCCGTGAATAAAAGAATTCAGAGTCTGCGCTCGGGGGAGGGGACAGGAGAGGCTCCCCTAACTGCAATGAGGAGCCAGGCCCCAGGGTGATGGGGGATACAAGTAAATAAGGCTAAAATCTAAGCCCTCCCTGCCCAGGGCAGCTATGCGAGGCTGGAGTGGGTAAGGGAATGGCGACGTGCTGGGGACGAGGCCAGAAAACCGCCCACAGAGGCAGGAGCCGCTGCACAGCTCTGGAGTGCAGACACAGGGCCAGAACACGCTTCTGTGTCAAAGGCCAGCTATGAGACCAGACAGCCCAGCAGACCCTGGTGCAGGCTGGCACCCCAAAGGCAGCGTGAAGAGAATCCCCAGTCCTCCTGTGAGCGCACTCCCCCGCCCTGCCTACTGCTTCTTAGCAGAGTCTCCCAGGAAATCCACTTGCTCTGTTCCCCACTGGCTCTGGCAAATTCGGTCACTCCCCAGAGCCCTGAACATGCTCCCCCACCCTCTAGACCTCATTGTAGCCCGGGAGATGTGCCAGTTCCAGGTCTTCTAAGCAGCAGCCCCGTCTTCTTTCCAAGTTTCCTGACGGCTACTGCTGCGGCATCTTGCTGTCACAAGGACCCTAGTCCACTTGTAACAGCACCAAACAGACCTTGAAGTTAAAACACCAATAAGACTGCACTGTCCGGGTTCCGGGAGAGGGCAGCAAAGGGGTCTGTACTGGCCTGCGAGACACGCCCTGCCCCACTGAAGGGGAGACTCCAGGGATCTCCGCAGGGCACTAGGGCAAGGAGGCAAGTAAATTTGTCCTCACAGTTTACAGAAGGCCTTTGCAGGAGAACCAGAATTCTTTAATGATTCAAGGCTTCTCTCCGAAGAAGATTTAACTGAAATCCCTCCTCATCACCCTCAAGGCCACTCACTGCTTCCCGAGCAGACGGAGCCGTGAGGTTAGTGCTCAGCGCTGCAGGGCTGCACTGGCAGCTTCGACCTCCTCCAGGCTAGAGAAAGCTCAGGATCCTGAACTCGGCAGAGGCAGAAAGGGCCACAGAGACGCCCCGAGGGCTGCTAGAAGAGCCAAGGGCCAGTGCCTGCGAGCACAGGCAGAGGCGGCGTGAGGCCAGTCCAGGCTCTGGGCCAGAGGCAGGAGACATGGGAACTGGGCTGCACAGAATCACTCGTGCCCTGGCTGAAATCCACACGCATCCCCACAAGGCACAAAACCTATCAGCTCTGGTCACTGCCGATACTTCTATCTCTCTGGGCCTCATCACCTCACCGTCATCAGAACATGATTCTGTCACATAAATTGCCTGCAAAAAGTACTCAACAAAAGTTAAGCCTCTCGTCCTATCTTCACTAACATGTACAAGATAAATTTGGAGGGCAAAAAGTTGGGCTTTCTTACACTTGGATCAATAACTAATAACTTCTGAGGGAAAATGCTATATGCTTTGCTGACAAAAGAAGCCGAATACAAAATGAATATAAATAGCATCTAAGTTATTTTTGAAAATTTACCTTAGCTCCATATTTTTCAATACAGGCATTAAGTTTTCCAGCTTTATAAAATGAAATCTATAACAGAAAGTCACATTGATAAAAATGACAATACAAATGTATTATTAAGAAATACAATCCATAAAAAGTGAAAATACCCTACAACTGAGGGCACTAAATTGTGGATATAGAATCTGTGTATAGTCTGCAAGTGACAGAGGTCTTTCTGGAAGGGGCAGGAGAGCAGAAATCATAAAAAGAAGGTCAATACATTTAACATGATAAATAGTTAAGACCTTTTTTAATATACAAATTCTTCAGCATAAGAAAAAGTGGACCTAAGTGGAACATTTAGAGAAAGTTCAAAAGGCCAATATGCTCCAACTCACCACAAAAGAAATATAAATTAAAAGAAAATGTAATTTTTAACCTAAGAGATTGGCAGAGTTTGGAAAGGCAGGAATTAACCAGTTCATAAGGTGCTCTCACACAATTAGTTAAAATGTAATCTAGTAAAGCCTTTCAGAGAGCAGTTCAGCAGAGTTTAGATTACAGTTTAAAATGCACTTCAATTTCATTTCAAAGAATGTAACCCAAAGAAACTATCAAATAAGTAAAACTGACATCATTTCAATGACATTTCCTGAAGCAGTTTCTGACAGCCTTGGGCCCTGAGACCACGTGAGCAGGCTTAATCACCGCACACCCAGACAGCCAAACATCTCAGTCTTAAGAATTAGGAAAATACATGTATTGATACAGAATAACAGCCAGGAAAGGCTGTGAAAGGGGCAATAGAAGACAAGTTTCAAAATATAAAGTATAATCATTCTACTTTAAATATTTATAATTTTTAAAAACAGATTTGCTATCTTTATAAGAAAGCAAAACACATTTAAGCTGACAACTTTCTTCTTTTTATGCTTGCAAAGACTAGGATACTTGAATTTATGAGAAGTCTAAAACAATGTCCTCCCTTTTCCATAAAGATTTACAGGAGAAAAAAGACCAACAAATAAGAGGTGTGTTCTTGTTCACAATCAGCTTGTTTTTTCTTAAAAAACTATATTAAGGATGAGAAAATAAAAGCTGGATGGAACTTAGAAGGAAAATACAACCAATAAGAATAATAATGTAAGGGAGTAATAACCTAGAAGAAAAACAAAAGATCTGAGGGTTTTAAATGGTTTTTAGTACTGTTAACTAAATACTGATTTCACTGGATTCTGGGGTATTAAAATTTCAATATAAGGATTTTTCAAACCAAAAAATCTCAGAATAATATAATATTTTATAGAGTTTTGGCATTAGTTATTCCCAGTTATCATTTTATATATATATTAGAATGAGAATATATATATATTTCTCATTCTAATTTTACTAAGTGTAAAAATTTCTTAACAAGACCTCCAAATTAAAAAAAATTGAAGTTCTGTAAAAACAATTGGGAATATGTAGAAATGAGAAGCTTCTTTTATTTTATGTGTAACTCTCAGGGATAAAATATGAGAAAAGGATTAAAGCCCATGCTATCCTAAAAATTATGCCATAACATAGTATTCATTGTCTTTATCTTAGCATTTATGAATTAAATATAAGAGTCATAAAAACGGATTTCAAAGGCCACAAAGTTGTCTGTTTCTACACTTAGGTTCCTTGTGTCATTATCCTTAGGCTGTGTTACAGTTACACTTAGTTACTGTTACACTTTTGCTATAACAAAGTTAAAGCTTATAAACTGTTGTATCAAACTAGAACACAGTATAACTTGCTCTCATAAGCCACCCCAATTTGAACTACAACACCTGAATTAGTGCTTATCACTATTTCCAATAATTCATAATAAGACTTGGCCAAAATGTTAAAGTACTAACCGCCATCACCACCCAAATTTGGTTTGCTATTCCAGGCCCAGGTGCTGTGAGAATGTCTTGGTGCAACAACAGCAACTCCCTGTGGAGAAGAAACACTCACTTTAAGGTGTGCCTGCCCGCCGTTTCCACTTTTTATTCTCCTTTAAAAACTGCTTACTTCAAATCAAAAGTTGAAGTTTTTTTAAACAAGGGGGGTGTCAGAGGTCCCTGTAGCACTTGCACGCCTCCAGCAGGCAGCCACCGAGCCAAGGCTGGACTTAGGAGCTCACCATGCCTTAGCTATTAGATTAATACGACAACTGGTCCCTGCGCTGAGGGGCCGGCCTCTTCAGTCAGGGAACCCACACTTCTGAAACGTCCTCGCCCAGGCGCAGCCTTGAGGAAGGCTCAGCTCCATGAACAATCAGGCTTTCCACCCCCGCGAACTTCATTTTCCTTTAGTTTGTGTTGTTTTTTCACGGTGGCGGGGCCGTGGGGCCCAAGGATTCTACTCCGAGGGTGGTTGCCAGCCGCCTCAGTCAGTGCTACTGCACAGCGCTGAGGCGATTCTTTTCCTTTGAACAGATTTTTCCGTCAGGTGGGTCTCAGTGTTAGCTGCGGGTCCAAGGCCAAACGAGTGTACAACAGAACTCATCACACAAAACTCACGGAATTTGCCTCAGAGGCCAAGGGAAACCAAGAGGGAGTATAGCTGGAACAGAAACTTCGCATTCAAGGGTACAAACTCCAAGGGCCCCAAACGTCACTTGCCACGTGTTGCCGCCCCGAGGAGGCCGCTCGGGGGCCGCGTCGGGGGGCCCGGTGCGGGCTGGGTTTGCAGCTGACCCAGGCGTCTGCCTTCCCGTCCCAGCCTCGCTGTCCGCCCGGGAGGCCTGGCCAGGCGGCCCCTGTCGCTTTGCCTTGAGGGCCGGCGGCCAGGGACCCGACTGCGCCTGCCGCTGCCGGAAGGCCCCAGGTAAGTAGAGGAGAGGCCTGAAAGCGCACGGAGGGAGGCCCGGGCTCCCGGGGGCCACGCGGGAACGCAGACGCGGGGGAGAAGGCAAGCGAGGGGCGAGGCCCGCGGCCACCGAGCGCGCCTCACGCTGACACTCGGCCGCGGTGTCGCTCCCGCCACACCTTTGGTTGGAGGTTGCCGCACCTCACCGGGGGGCCCCAAGTTCTCAAGGGCTCCAGTGTCTTTCGAGCCCCCACAGCGGGCGCTGAGGCCGGGAGCCCCGCGGCGGGAGCCGGCTCCGGAACGGTCAGCAGCGACTCTGTTGTCCGCAGACTGAGAGGCCAGAGTGGCCTGCGTGTGCGCGATGTCCGCCCGGTGGCC
>NW_004567117.1:46624918-46651760 GCF_000260355.1 Condylura cristata | reverse complement strand
GCGCAGAGCGCGTGCGGCTGCGGCAGCGTGAGGAAGAAGAGCGACTGCGGCCGGCCGTCGGCCATGGCGCCTGCGGGCCCTACGGACAGACCGAGGGGTGGGAGTACGGCCAAGGCGCTCAGGGCCCCCCACTTTCCTCGCGCGGCCTGGGGGCGCGGCCCACGTGCTGCGGGACGACTGGCCTCGCAGGGCGCCCCAACAGCCTCGGCGTCTGCGGGACCCCGCCTGACCCCCTGCCGGACCGGACCGGCTGCCACACGAACCAGCGCTGCCAAGAGCCCCCCAGCCCCGCCCCCACCCCGGCCCACACCTCACGTCCCCCAACCCCCCAGCCCCCGCGCCAGCCCAGCCCGGGCCTTAGCGTACAGCTTCAGGAGCCGAGTCCCTCCCTGCCCCCCCTCAACGTTCCCCGCCACGCTAGCCCTGCCCTCGAGTGGGGCCACCTCAGGGAGGCGCGGAGCCTCCGCCAGCTTGAGGAAAAGGCGGCAGGGGGCGCCCGCCAGCCCTCCCACCTTTTCTCACTGCCCCTTCCGTCCCCCATTCTCTGTGGCTGGGAGCCCCTGCCCGTCTGCCCACCTCACCTCACCTGGCGCGCCTCACCCCACTCGCTCCTCAGGACGCTGTCCCCTCCCTCACAGAAGCTCACTCCCAGCCTACACCTCAGCAATGCCCTGCGCACGCCAGCACGCCCCTCGGCCACGCCCCCCAGCTGAGGCTGCGCTCCCAGCATGCCCTGGGCTCCCCTTGCACATGGTGTGCAAGGCCTTAGATCCCAGCATGCCCCGCACCCCCAGCATGGCTTGTGCATCCTGCACTCCAGTCACGATCAGTGTTCCCAGCATGCCCTGCTCTCCCAGCATAGACTGTGTGCAAGGCCTTACATCCCAGCATGCCTTGCCCTCCCAGCATGCCCTATGCTCCCAGTGTACTGTGTGCAAGGCCTTAGATCCCAGCATGCTCTGCACCCGCAGCATGGCCTGTGCATCCTGCACTCCAGTCACGATCTATGCTCCCAGCATGCCTTGTGCTCCCAGCATGCCCTGTGCCCCATGGGATGCTGCTACGTCCAGGACTCCCAGCATACACTGCACATCATGCACTCCTGGGACCCCCAGCTTTCCGCATGAAGGCTGATAGTGCACCAGTAGCACAGGAGGTCCCTTGAGATGATCTGAGAGAAGAGTTGGGACCCAGGCACAGGCCCTACCCTGGCTGCCCTTGAGGGGAAGGAAGGTTGTACTGGGTAGCCGCAGGCCCTGAAGCCCCATGCTGGCTTGCTCTCTTAACTAGATACTCATGTCTGCCCTTTCTGTCTCCTGAAAGTCCTCCCATGGCTCAGCTGTCCATGACTGGAAATCTATACTGTGGTGTGGTACTATGGGCCTGGTGCAAAGCATGTTCAAGATGCCGCTCATTATTTGTAAATACTAAGCCCTGCAGGTTCTTGGAGGTAGCCTAGGAATTAATGATAGAATACTAAAGAAGCAGTAGCCCTGTCCTTGTGGGATTTACATTTGTACATGGATGTCAAGGGACAGATCTATGAGCAACAATTTAGTATGGTAGATAATGACAGGTACATGGAGAAAAGTAAAGTGGATGGGTGGAGACAAGAAGTGTTGGCAGGGGCCATTACAGAGGTCAGGAGGTCTCACGCAGGTGACCTCTGAGTAAGCAATGAAACACTCGGGTGTGGGAGACCCCAGGGCTGCTGCTGAGAAAGTGAATATTGACCACACAGCCCAGAGGCAGCAGCGTGACCAGTTGGCTAGAGTGCAGAGGGAGCATGACCCAAGGTTAGACTGGAGTGGGGCAGTTTTAGGCCTCTGCGCTGTGTCTGTTCCAGCTGGCCCTCTTTGAAGTGACACTCTTGCATCAAAGCTTAAGTTACACATTTGCAACTCTTTGGGTTTGCACTACTGTTTTTTTTATGGCATATTTTTACGAGTAACTTCAAGAGTAGGATGGGTTTTCAAACAGTTTATAAAACCTTATTTCTAAGGAAAAGTCAGGAAGAATTTGTAAATAGGTGTGTGCCTTTAATTTCTGAGATTTGTCTCCAAATATAGGAACATCTGCCAGATAAGCTACTTCCTCATTCCTACCCTTTAGAATAAGGAAGTCTGGTTGAATAATAATGATGATGATGCATTAGTTAAAATCTAGTGATTGTTTTTTATGCACCAGGCCCTATGCTGAGCATTTTTGAAGCACCTGGCTTATATTTAGTGAGAGCTTATTGTCATGCATCTGCTAACTCACTAAATCAGTGATGTGATCCAAGTCACTGACACCAACGCTTTGCCTTTAGTCACTTTCAGAGTTATTTGGAACTGAGACAGACAGTCTTGTCACCGGACTACAAAGGTGTCCGGTCACTCAAGAGACTCGGTGCTCTGTGAGTGGCTGTGGTGATTTAGTAGTCCTGAAATCTATTAGGTATACAGTATAACCTAGCTTGCTATTTTTAACAAGCAGAGGAAATTTACAATGTAAACGCAAACATTTGAAAAGAGGAAAATCTGCAACATTCTAAATGCCCATTTTGAGAATTAGAATAAGATACACAAAATAAACCTTAAGCAAACGGAAGGAAAAAACAAGGATGAAAGCAGGAATCAGTGAAATTGAGAAAAGAAAAATAGAGAAAAGATTGATAAAATTGACAAAACTACCAAAGCTACAACATAAAAAGAGAAATCACAACTAACATCAGGAGTTAAACAGAAGATATAATTATAGACTTTGCACATATCAAGAAGGTAATGGGGGCTACTACGAATAGTTCTGCACACACAGATTTCAGAATCCAGATGGAATGAGCCAATTCCTCAAAAATGTACAAGCTATTACAGATCTTTCAGTATGAAACATAATTGAATACATCTCTGTTATAGGAACTAAATTCAAAGTTTAAAACCGGAAATAGAAATCCACAGGCCTATATGATTTCACTGGGGAAATCTACCAAACTTGAAAAGAGTTAACTCTCACTCTATAGTCGCTTCCTGAAAAATAAAAGAAGGGGAGATACTTACTGACTCATTCTGTGAAGCCAGCATTACTCTGATATCCAGACCAAACACATACAGCACACAGAGAGGAAGCTGCCCACAGCATTCTGGACCTATGCGGAGCAGCTTGTGTCTGGAAAGGCCCCACCCTAACACTTTCTACCCATTGCTTCTACTCAATAACCTTTTTGGCAACATGGGCATTCTTGAAATTTCTGTAAAACTTGTCGAGTGCCCTTGCTGTCAGGAGGAAGAAGGTGCAGGACCCCACGCTTGACTGGTCAGGGCTGGATTATAAGGCCTGTGCAGATGGGCCAAAAATAACGATGAGTGGCTGCGGACTCAGTACCGCACTGAAGCCCTTGCCTCTGGGTAGGAGTTGACCTTTGCTCGCTGAACATGTCAAGTGTGAGGCAGGTATAGTAGAGCCGCACAGGTGCCAGAGAAAAACTGCCTGGAACAAATGAGAAAGACCATTTAATTGTGGTGCTTTCTGTCTTGTTTGCTTCTTGCCAGAAGACCCTGAACTCTCTGTAAATAACGTTTAGGTTTGATCCTTAAGTCTCTTCTGTTAGAAGGCCGTTCCCTGGGGCTCTGTCTCTTGCTTTATCTCTTAGAGTAAACCCTGGTGCTCTCTCCTCTGCTTGGCGATGGAGTCCTCGATGAATTCCGGCAAGGTTCTCGAGGATTCACCAGAGGGAGCTGTTGGCACATCTAGATAGGAAAATCCTTAATAAAACTTTAGACATAGAATTCTGTAATATTTAACAAGTATTCTATATATAAACAAAGGGTGTATATTCCAGAGATGCAAGGTTGACTTTGATTCAGAAAAATGAATGTATTTCATCATGTGAAAAGGCAAAAGAGGAAAAATTCCAGGCCATGTCATTTGATGTAGAAAAAGCATTTTATAAAACTGAACTCATGCTAAAGATTTAGAAACAAGTATAGTGGATAACTTCGACTTGATCAAGAACATGTACAAAAATCTACATTATCATACTTAGAAGTGAAAGACTGAATACTGTCGAAGACTGAGATCAAGACATGCTATCTGCTCTTACTACACCTTATTCAACATATTACTGGCTGTTCAAGCCAATGTGATGCAAGAAAGTGAGTAAGTGCAAGACAATACAAAAGGAAAAAAAGAAAGCTTCTATTTGCAGGTGACACATAAGTCACCTGCAAATCCCCAAGGAATCCACAAAAAGCTCACTCCAGCAAGTTCATAAAATACAATGTAAACATATGCTAGCAAGTAACATGGAAAGAAAAATAAAGTGCCAGATATAATCATTCATAAATTGAAATACTCAGGTGTAAGTCTAACAAAACATGCACAGGATGTATATGCTAAAAACTACAAAATGCTGATGAAAAATACTGAAGATAATCTTTCATAGAGAAGTGTCTGAGTTTATGGATTGGAAGAGTCAACAGTAGCTAATCTTTCTAACTTGGCATACAGGCTTAACCTAATTCCTATCCAAATATCAGCAGTATATTTACAAATTTAGACATGATTGCTCTAAAATTTAAACGAAAAGCCAAAAGAACTAGAATAAAATGATAATGGAAAAAGACAGCAGGAGGAATCAGTTTACTTGATTTTACTACTTAAAGTCATGATTTCACTGCCCCTGTGGAGCATGCATGGTGCTGGGAGAAGGAACGATACACAGGTCGATGCACAGAACGCAGGGCTCAGAAATAGCTCCCTATACTTACATCCAAGCGATCTGAGCAGACTAGTAGTGCAAGTACGTCAACAAAGCAATGTAATGAGGGGAACAGACTTTTCCGCAATGGTTATCTGAACAGCTAGATCAAGAAAAAATGACACTTTTTCTAAGTCTCAGACCTTATATAAGAAATAACACGGATAATAGATATAAATATACAACTGAGACTTTTAGATTTAGAGCAAATATTCAGGACACCAGGCTGGTGAAGTGTTCTTAGACATGGCAGCAAAAGTATATCCATGAAAGAAAAAAGTGATGAACAGGAACAGCCTCAAAATGAAAACCTTTGGCTTTGAGAAAAAGGGTGAAAAGACTGGGAGAAAAAATATTTGCAAGCTACAGATCTGACAATGGACTCACATCTCATATATAAAAAGAACTCTCAGAATTCAACCTAAAAACCCGGATTTTAAAAGACGAAGACAGGAAGAAACAATGTACTGAACAGAATGTACAGATGGCAGGTCAGTCCATGAAATGGAGACCATAAAGCACCACCACATAGTTACTAGAATACCCAAAATAAAAGTAGCAGTCGTACCCAGAGCTGGGGAGGGTGTGAAGGAACTGATCACTCAGGCATGATGCAGGGCATGTAAACTACATATGCTCTGCAAAATTGGCAGTGTCAAAAATTAAAATTAAAATTGGTCACCTCCTAACAATCACACTCATGAACATTTACCCTACAGAGATGAAAACTTATGTTGACATAAAACCTGTACGTGACGGTTCTTTATTGTAATGGGCAAGAGTTGGTTCTAACCAAAAGGCTCCTCATGAAGTGGTCAAAGTAACAGCCAGCAGGAAGCAGCCAGTCTGGCACTCCGCACTGTGGGTGCGGCTCCAGGGGACCATCACACCCCTGGAAAAGGCCAAACAGAAAAGGCCACACACTAATTCATTCACATAACATTCTTGAATTACAGAGCTGTGTGGATAGAAAGCAGATTAGCGGCTGGCAGCCAGCAGGACAGTCAGGAGGAGGGAGATCTTTGCCATCAGGCTAGAGCTCCGTGCTTGACGCAGAGGGGCCATAAATCCCCGTATGTGATGGCAAGTCACTGGAGAGGGCACGCTGCCAACGTCCACTTCCTGATTCTGATACTGCGTCCTAGGGACACTGCCAGGTAGCCACTGGGCATAATTGGGTGAAAGGTTCGTGGGCTATAGACAACTCTGAGATTCTACAGCTATCTCAAAGTTAAACGCTAAACAGTATAGAACTTTCCTAGAGGTTATTTCAACATTACACTTTTATTGACTGCTGGGAAGCAAACATTTATTGATATATGTGACCTGGAGCCACACGAGGAGGCCGTGACAGGGCGTCTACCTTCGTTCACTGGGTTCCGAAGTGTAGCCAAGTAGCAAGGCGTTACCCTGGAAAACGGTTGCTGGACTGTTCGCTCCCTGGCAGGTCAGGACACCCCGGGGATGCCAAGCAGGAGGAAGAGACCACAACCCTTCCCGAGCACTCGATGGACATGCCACACAGGTGGCCCGGGTGACCCACGCGTGACCTGTTGTGGACTTTCAGGCATTAAGCGCCAGGGCTGCAGAGGGCTCTGTAAGGACCCGACTTCCTAACTCGCTGGAGTTGTTCTTTCACACTCCCCTTCCCCCAGGCGTGCAAGTCCTGCCCAAGCCCGCTTGGGGTGTCGGACCAGGCTCCAAGGCAAGTGCTGAGTCCTTCAGATTCACCCAGAGAAGGGGTGTCCACGAGCGAGGGGCCCGCACGGGGCGGGGGTCCAGGCTTCAGGCGCCTGCTCAGCCTCCCTCACGGCCCTTGTCGAGCTAGAAGTCACCCCGGAGCGTCGCAGCACCACTGCTTTCGTGGCACATCATCGCCCAGGTCCTGCTGACCAGACTTCACCAAGCAGTCACGGTGCCACCGCCAGCACCAGCGAACTCCGCAGGGACGCGTGCCCGGCCGGCTCCGCCGCCTTCTGCGCAGGCGCAAGCAGGCCTCGCCCCGCCCCGGCCCGGCCCGGCCCGCCCCCTGGGCTCGTGGCCAGCGGTGATTCTGAAGGGCACCTGTCGCAGCCAATCAGCACCCGCGCTCCGGGCGGGGCCGCTCTGGGGCGGGCTGAGGCGGCCGGCCAGGGGCGGGCCCCGTGAGTGACTCGCCTCCTGCCCAATCCACGGGCCCAGGCGCCGGCCCGCCCCTGCGAGCCTGGGCCGCCCAGTGCCGGCGCTGGGCCGGGGCCCGGGATGTCCCGGGTCGGCTAGCTGAGACCGCGTTCTGCTTGGCCTGGCTCGGTTGCTCTCCGCTGGGCCCGAGGCTCGTCGCGATCCGAAATGGCCGAGAAGTCGGACAAGGCCGTCAAGTACTACCGACTGGAGGAGATCCAGAAGCACAACCACAGCAAGAGCACCTGGCTGATCTTACACCACAAGGTGTACGATCTCACCAAATTTTTGGAAGAGGTGAGTTGGCGAGGCGCGACGAAGATCGGGGCTTGGGGGTTCCTTCTGTGGCAGCGCGGCGGGGTTAACGTGCAGCGCCGGCGTCTACGCTGTTGTGCTTAAGTATCTGGGAGCGCCCCAACCTCACCTGCCTGCTCACCCCTGTGTGCACAAGTGAGAGCCTCCCAGTCTCACCTGATATGCTCACTCCCAGGCCAGGGAGCGCCCGAATCTCACCTGAGCCTGCGCACCCCTTTGCGTGTACCTGGGAATATCCTCAAGTCTCACCTGAGTCTGCTCACCCCCTATGTACACTGGGGAGCACCCCGAGGCGTGGGAGCGAGCTGCTCCAGCAGCCAGAGGTGCACCCAGGTAGGTCAGGCGCCCCGGCGACCCTGCGGGGCACGTCGAACGTCACTGAGCGCTTGGGGAGCCACATCACCCCTGGAGGTGCCTTCCTGGGAGAGGGCCTAGCGAGGAAGAATTTGAAGCTCCCTTTCATCTTTGGGTGTGCGCAGAATAGGGTCCGCATCTTGGGCGGGGGTTGTCCCACTTCTGTTGTTGCTGGAGCCGACTCCCGACCTGAGCCATCGAAGACCACAGAGAGCTCCGCAGTCCCACCCGCGGGCACGCTGTTGGAAGGTGGGACGGAGTCTACACCTGCTTTCTCCAGGGCACCAACCTGTCCACCTGTCCCTCGCCTCCCCCCCTGCCCACCTGCCTGTCACTAGGAGGAACTCCTGGCCGGAGGGGATGGAGTCTTGATGAAGGAAGGACCTAGAGACTGAGGAGTGAAAACTCTCCCAGGGAAATTTGATCTTCAAGCTGCTTTGGGAATTGTCATATAACTTTGCTTAACTTAAACAAAACATTCCTTTGGTAGAATTCTTTACATGAGGTCTCAATTTTTGCAGCAAACTCTAAGTGGCTTTTTTTTTTTTTTTTTTTTTGCTACCCCTGAATGTGCTTTACCACTGTGGGGGAGCTTGGATTATATATCTAACTCACCCTCCTTCCTTCTCCCAGACAGTAACTGAGAACATTTAGTGATGGGAATTATTTACATAGTTTGAGGGAAAAAGGAAAATAGAGACCTGGTCTTAACTGACCTATCTCAGTTTACATCAAGAGACTTTTGTTGTGCACACAATACTTTTTTTTTTAATTAAAAACTTTAACAAAAAAAAAAAAAAAGAAGAAGAAGAAAGAAAGAAAGAAAAGAGGCCAGGGCTGTTTACTCCTAAGATATTTCACTGCTAAGTTGTCATTCTGGTGGTGCGCCAGAAGACTGGGTCCAGAGTGGCTTGCAGCCTGATCAGACACGACGGCCTTGGCCTGCGCGGAGTGGGGTGGCCCGCGCCAGGGTCTTCAACAAGCCGCAGCGCAGTGTGGGCTCTGGGGCTGCCAGGTCCCCTGGTGTTCCTCCCTGGCTCCCCAGATACCAGAAGCACCTCTCCCAGAGTGACAACTCAAGTCTCCAAATCTGCCAAATGTTCCCTGGGACAAAGTCCTTCTCCGTGGCGTCACTGGCCTAGCCTGCACTGTGCAGGGCTTCTAGAGACTTTTCAGAAGGAAGAGTAAGGCAGAGAAGTTGGTTTACGAACCATTCACTTCCATGAGGCTCCCTTCTGTGTGCCGGGGGTACACCCCGGTCTCGTTTCTGTGAGGCAGGAAACCTCGTAAGCTGGAAACCTGGGAATACCCTGGTGGGTAAGCTAGCTGACAACACATTCCTGTACCCTCTCACTGGCTTTTCAATACTTTTCTTTTTAAGAGTAACGTGGGAAGAATGTGCCTGTAGTCAGATGAGATGAAATGAGCTTATTCATATTTGGTGGCTGGTGCTCATGGTGACGTCACCTAAAGCCACTGTTGATGGTCAGGAAAAAATCCCAGCCCTTCCTCTGTACTTGCTATGTATGGAGTGCTCCCCATTATGAACTCCCTGGAGCCCGAGGGAGCACTCCGCTGCCCTTGGGGGTTCACTTCCTGCCTCTGACCAGGTGATCCAGGATTTGATGTCTGCTGAGCGCTTGCCTCATACTGTGGTCCTGGCAAGAGAGGCTACCCTGATTCCAGCAGCTTCCACTGGAGGAAGCTGGAATGACACAGAAAACAATTCAGGGAACAGGAATAATGACCCAGAAGGCCCTGATGTGGGCTGGACGCTCTCCGTGTGCAGAGGTTGGTGGGAAGGAGGAACTGCTAAGGCAGGGTTCAGATAGGGAGGTGGCTGACCTTTGAGATTGGCTCACCTAGAGGTGACAGCCTGCAGCAAGTGGGAGCCTTTGCACCGGTCATCGGTCAGCCTTCCACCACATCCCATTCTGCTTTTTTTTTTGGAAGATTTATTTATGCATACAGAACTGGGGTACAGGCCAGGGGTGCAGAGGTGGCGAGAGGATTCACCAGAGACAGAGTGGGGAGCAGAACAGGCAGATGGATGAAGTCCACTGCTGAGGGGAGCAGCGGAGGGGGGGTTCAGGAAAGGCCTACTGTGCCCCGTGGGTGGGTCAGAAAAGGTCTACTGCGCCCTGTGGGTCACCTCCCTGGCCAGGGATTGAACTTGTACTGAGTGGCTGCTGTAAGCTTCACGATGCTGTGCTTTAACTCATTGTGCCACTAGAGAGGGCCCATCCTGCTTTTTTGAAACACGTTTTCCATTTGCTGTTACTGTTTGTGCCCGTGAACCATCTCTGTTGAAATGCCCAGTAAACTTTGGCTTCCAGCCTCCAGCACACGCGTGGGTTGTGTGGGGCTCTCCACACTACAGACACCCCCTGCAGGCCACTTCCTGCACCACAGAGGCAAATCTCGTGCTGAGATTTTCTGCAGGGTGTTCTGCCAGAACCTTCCGGCCCCTCCTGTTCCCATGATTTTGTTAGGCCAGGGCTGTTTGCCTGACCCGCTACTGACAGCGAAAGCACCAGGAGAGCTGCCTCTCCCCCATGCCCCGGACCTCCCCTTTTTTCCACCCTGTCAGCGCCCCGGGAATCCACGAGGCCTTTGCACATTGGCGGGAGTTTCTGCTCTCCCTGGTTTGCTTAAGGATGACCGCACGGCTGGCCTCCTGTTGCTGTGGCCCTGCTTCTTTCTGCTGTCTGTTGCCGTGGCCCTTCCTGTGGTGGCGGCCCCCGGCTGGTGTCAGGGCAGCACAGATTGTGCCGTCCGCATTCGTGCTGGGGACATGCACAGCACGGTGGGTGGCAAGGGGCCCTGGGGGCTGCATGTGCTCGGTGCCTGTTAAGGAACGATGGGGGCATGATAGTATCTCCCTCACCAGGCTGGTACACAGATTATGGCAATGCAGTTAACCCACCGGGAGCAGGCCCGGTCTGGCGCAGTGAGGCCGAGGTAAAGCTGTAAATCTGCAGGTGATGTCGAAACGGGAGAACGCCATAGGAGTGATCGCCTTCCAGCAGAGCCCGGGGGGATGTTCGCAGTTGTGCAACTAACTCTGTTCTGGAATAGTGGCCTCAGAGAGCTCATTCGTAGTCCAGGAGAGGGGAGGCGCTACCTTAACAGCAGCAGGTGCAGCTACCAGTGACACTGACCTACGAGATCACGAGCTTCGTCGCCTGCATATTTTGATCTAGGTTTATGTTCGTTTTTGTTCCGTCCCGGGTTCCAGCTTTCGAGTTCATAGATGAGCCTGCCATGCCTGATGGTATTGTTCGCAGAGCTGATGGCTCTGGGCCTTTATCTGAAACAGAAAGCAGGCATTTGGGGTCGAAGGGAAAGAATTGCTCTCCCCCCTTGGCTGGGCCGTGGCGCTTACTCAGTGTAGGAACAAAAGTTCCTGCAGCTGACGGCAGCTTGTAGCTGGTGTGCAGGTCAGCGCGGTGCTTGACTTGTGAAACGGCCACGTCCTGAGAGGGCCTCCGAGCAGGCGCCTTCTGTCCGGTGGGCCTCACCTCCCTCACCATCAGAGCGGAAACTTGTCCCTGAGTCATTTCTCGGCCCGGGAATCCGGGGCTCGGAGTCCTCAGTGTCTCCCTGGCTGCGCCACGCTCTGGCCTCGCTGGCTGGCCCTGCGTGCATTCCCAGCCGCCTGGCCCCTGGGGCTTCCTCTGTTGTCCCTGGTGATGCTCCGTGGCCCATGGCTGCCCGTTGCAGCGGCCAGGGCTCCGAGACTGGGGGTCTTCGGGTCCCCTACCTCCAGGGGGCGGGAAGAGAGTATGGGTGCCTGAGGTTCAGTGTCCTTCATTCTGGAAAAAACCACAAGGAGCTTGTATCCTTGCCCCTGAAGGGGCTAACATCCTGAGTCTCTGCCTTTGTTTTTTAAGGAAGTTTGATAGTACTCGGAACTCGCTACTGTTGGAAGCTGTGGCTGCCAAATTTGTCTTTCTCGAATGTAACACGGGAAGACTGTTATTTATTATTATATAGTTTGGAAGATAAACCTTGGGAAAGGAGGGAGACAGATCCTAAGTGGGGACGGAGGCTCAGGTGTCCTGGGTGAGCGGGCGACGGAGCCACCTGGGCTGGACCCCCAGCGCCCTGGCAGTGGCAAGGCCTCTGTGGCTTCTTGCTGCCTAACATTTTTCCCTCAGAAACTTTTTGCTACTTTTGAGAAGAGAAACCAAGAGTACTTGTGAGGTCACATTGCTTTGAAGCAGTCACAGACAGAAAAGCCCCACTGGAGAGTGTTAGTTTTTGATTTTGTTGATCTTTAAGGTGTGTGGAAATTCTAGATAAGAAGGGAAGCGGGTTGCGCTGGCCCTCTCCGGTGAATCAAAAGATAAGTTGTGCTCTGTGGCGCGCGCCGCGCCGGCCTGTCATTCTCAGGCCTCCCAGGCGCGGGAGGCCAGCAGCGGCCTCCCGAGTGTGACGGGGCCCGAGCACCCGGCCGTGCCGGGAAGCGCCCGGTGTTGGGGACACCCGTCTGTCTTCGCCCCGTCGCTGTGGTGGCCTCTGCAGCAGGCGGATGTCGGAAAATGCTCTCCCCTCGCGCGAGGGGCCGGCCTGTGGCCTGGCCGCCTGGGCTCGCGGCTCGGGAGGGCAGCAGCGTGGACGATGCGGGGAGCCTGCGGGTGTTCGCGCGGGGCTCGCGTCTTCTTCCGCGCCAGTGGCCACGGCTTGCTCGTTCTGGCTGTCGTTGCTGCGGCGACTTTTGCCGTGGGGCAGGCCCAGTGTCTGCTCACTAGAGCACACGTGGGAGAGTGTCAGTAGCCAGCACAGCCCAAACGCCTTCACGGGAAGCAGCCTTCTCAGGGGTATGTGCCCTGCATAATGGGGTGGCACCCTCCTCTGGAACGTTCAAAATACGACTTTCCTGTTTTGGGGGCAAGAGCACTTGGTCAGTGTAAGGAGCTGGACTAGGCGGCAAAGCAAAGGCAGGACAAGGCCCAGGCCCCAGAGGCTGGAGCTGAGCACTGGGCACGGCTCCCGAGCCTTCCCCATGATCTGGGCACGCCCGGCTGCCCAGGGACATCATTCCTGCCCCTCCCCTGTACGTAGAGGCGCCTTCCCTGTGGGGACCTGTCTCCCGGCCTGCTCCTTGCTCCGAGCGCCACACTCTTCCCAGTCTCCCTCTGCAGTGTGCGCGCACACGGGCACGCGTCGGTCTGGGTACGTCCCCGGTGCCCTGGGTCACCCGTGCCCGCCCATGGCCCCCAGGCGGTGCACCTGGTCTCCCCATAGAGTTGCCTTTGGTGCTGCCAGCTTGGGCAAGACCCACCTCCTCTCCCGATTACGTGGACATTTTTGTCAGAAGGGGCGACGTGTTTCGCGTAGTAATTCTGGGAAAAGCGCAGCTGCAGCCAGAAGCACCTTACTTATCCTCAAATGAGCCACAGGCCCAGCACTGTCCACTTCGGGGTGCTCAGGGCCGTGGTTCCTTGCGGCCGCCCGGCGCCCCCATGTGAGGCTTCCCCGGGCCCGCCCCTGGCTGTCCCGTGTGCCCCAGGGGCTGGCGCCTTAACCGGGCGCTGCATGGGGTGCAGGAGCGTGAGCTGGGGCGGGGGCTCACCTCGTGCTGGACAGCGTGTCCTGTTAGTCCGACCGGGTTGGCACAGCTCCGGCTGTCCTCTGGACGCTGGCTAGAAACGCCTCTGGCATCCCAGTGGTGGTTGGGGAGTGGACCCGCCCTGCGGCTGGGGCTGCAGGCAGAGTGGGCGCAGGGAGGAGGCCGCTGCCAGCCGTGGTCGAGGGCCTGTGTGCCCGGGGTCCGGGTGACAGCCCGCAGTGAGGACCTGGCGCTGGGTTTCCCCTTGTTCTTTTTGTGCCTCCTGTGCTTGCACTGAGCATGGGCCGGAGCGGGCCAGGACACAGCCGCCCCGCCTCTGTCCTCCCTCGTCTCCCTCAGGGAGTCGGCAACGTCTTTCACTCCCTCCCCAGGACGACGCCGCCTGTAACGGCTTTTCGTAATGAAAGTGAGGGAGTGGGCATGGCCGAGCAGCGGCCGGCGCGGGTGAGCCGTTGGTACCCGGCTGCTTTTTGTGCCTGAACCTTCCTTTGCCTTTGTCCTCTGGGTCTCCAAAACGACCCGCTCTGGGCGGTGGCAGTGGGATCCTCCTTCAGTTTTTTTGAACCGAAGTAACTTTGGTTGAGAGCAGCTAGAGGCCTGTGGTAGAGAGCAGTGTTTCGGCCTGTTGCTACCGCAGTATGACCCACCACAAGTCCAGCTTCTGTCTGCCATCACTCGGCTGGCCACTTTTGCCCGAGTTACCCACCTGGGTCCCCCTTGGTTAAGTCAAGAGAAATGAGGCCTGGGAATTTCAGCGCGTAGCAAAGCCACTGGAGCAAAGCCAGGACTAGATGCCAGCCGCCGGCTGCCCAGCCCAGCAAGTTCTTCTGCCAGTTCTGTGGCGAGGGCAAGGGCCCTAGGGAGGGGTGAAGGTAACTGGGTAGCTTTGCGAGGGAAAGCCAGCCAGAGCGTGTGCGATTGCATCTCCACTTGGAGATTCATCCTGGCTCTAGGCAGGAACCAGGGAGAAAGCAAAGCAAGTCGTGGCGGAGAAGTCTGAGAGAGCTTGGGAAGCTGAAAGGGCCAAACTGTGCTTTTTGTCTGTTCTCACCTTACTGTTGCCTTCTGGAAGGTGAAGGAAACAGCCCTTCCAGCTTCTTCGGCGAGTTCGTTGTCCCTGCCACGTGGCTGTGAGGCGTCACGGAGGTGCAGGGCGGCCTTGTGCGCGTGGGCCCGCCCTGCCGAGCCCCTCCGCCTCCCCAGCGCCAGCCCCACCATGTTCCTCTTCTCAAAACCCAAGCGTTTAATGAAGCTGGGGGACAAAATGGCCCCGACAGTGTCCAAGAGCCCTGCTGGTCTCTTCCAAGGGTCTGCTCCTAACACAGCTCGAGGGTCTTCGGAACCAGCCGGGTCTGAGAGATCCTGCGGTGGTGGGCCTGTTGAGGAGGCCCCTCGGAAGTGCCCGGAAGGATCTCTGGGTGGAGACCCCAGCTGCCCTGGGAAGGCTCTGGTCTGCCCCCCGGGGCGCAGCCAACCCCATGCTGCCGGAGCCTTGGACTGCCCTCTGCCCAGGATGCAGGGCTGGCTCTGCCCTGCTCTCCTCGGCCTGGCCTTGCAGGACTTCACAGTTTGCATCGAGGTGGTGGCTGCGTGGGGTTTGCCATTTCTAGAAGGAAACCAGCACGCTCGCCGGGCAGGGCCAGGCCGTCGTTCTGCGAGCTCCTTCCGGCCTTCCTGTTGCAGGGAGAACCGGCCGCTCCCTTTCCTGGCATGGGAGGCCGGCTCCCGGCCTCTGCCTGGCGGGAACCCTGCCTCTCCCCACGCCCAGCGCCTCGGCAGGTGTGGGCCTCAAACGAGTCAGGCCCGTTCTGCCTCCAGGACCTCTGTGCTCATCCCCTCTGCCTGGGATCAGTCCGGGAGCCAGCGCTCAGGTCACAGCCCGGCTCTGCCTCGGTGCCGCTTCACCCCTCGGCTCACCTCGGTGGTGTTTGCTGCGTTCTGGCTTCTTGCTGCCAGCGGGCACGGCGGGCGCCCGGGCGGCGCTCAGTGCTGCTCTGAGCGCGGTCGCCCACCTGGAGTCTCCGCCCCGGGCCTCCCCTTCCTGCCCCGCAGGGGAGGCTGTGGGGTGTGACAGGGCCTCGTTGCTCTGGAGACGTCTCCCTGGAGTCTGGGGGGAGGTGGGGGGGCTTATGACCCGGATGCTGTGGGGCTTTATGATGCCGGTGGGTTTCGCTGTCCTCAGAGCTGGGGCACGGGCTTCCTGCGAGGCCTGTGAAGTAGGGAGGGGCGGGGCGTGGGGGTGAAGGGGTCCCCCTGCCGCCCTTGCGTGTCGAAAGACGCTTCTTCCGCCGTTTGCTGTCTTTCTTCAACAACACCAGCCCCCGTCAGCCTCACCCCCGGCGCGTCTATCCCACTGAAGCCCAGCAGGCGGTCAGTTCTCCTGTCCCCCCCCCACACACACTCCCTCTCTCTGGACTCTGCTTTCCCGGGTGCTCGTTTCTCTTCCCGCCCGAGCAGTAACCCCCAGAAGGGCTCCTCGCCTGCTGTCCAGCCAGCCCCGCCTGCATTCTCTCTGAGCCTGCGAGGGGCCCTGAGTGGCCCCGTCCTCCCCTCTCTGAGCACAGGCTGCGTGTGACCACTGCCCCGCACACACAGGAGGGGCCGGCGCCGGCTTGGGCCTCCCGGGACGCAGCGTCCACCCAGCGTGTCCCCTTCCGCGCTCATCTCATTCGGACGTGATTTTATATGTGCCGGGGACACCTGGGTTTTTACCTCTAAGCCAGAGGACCTCCCAGACTTGGGTCTGTGGCCCACAGTCTGCACCATACCCCTCTTTACATGCCCAACAGGCAGCTTCAACCTGGCCGACACTGACCGGGTTCCCTGGCAGAGCCCGCCCCGCCCCGCCCCGCCCGGGAGGCGGCTCGGTGCGGTCGGGCCGAAACCCTGGGCCACGCTTGCCCCTTCTCTTTCTCTCACTGTGGCTGCCGTAGGCGCGGTGGCCCAGCCGTCTGTCCCGGCCCGAGCGCCGCCCCTCGCTGGCCTGCCTGGCCCTGACCGCGCTCTCACAGTGGTCACGCCTTAAAGCCTAAGTCCAGTCACGTGCTGTGTTCCTGCTTAAAGCCGTCATAGCTAACTACGTCACCCACTTAAAATTTAGGGTGTGCCTGCAGTCACCTAGGCAGTGTGGCCCGCAGACAGGTGCATGCCTCACTGGGACAGGGCCGGAAAGAGATCCACACCGAGCCTGAACGGAACTGACTTCTGACAAGAAGGCAGAGGCGATCCGGACAGGAAGGAAAGCTTTTCAACAAGCCTTCCGGGATACCTGGACATGAGCAGTACAGACACTCTTCCTAGGTCTCATTCACTTAAAGTGAACCCCCAAAATAAAATTAAAAGAAAAGACAGAGTAACTGTAATAAGGTAAAATCGAAACCACCAGGCAACTAGACCAGAGGCACTCTGTAGGGAGGAGGGTCAGGCCCAGCACAGGCAGGGAAGACCGCGGGGGACGACTGTGCAGGTGCCGGGGTGCTGGGGGGCTTCACGGGAGCCGCACCTCGTACGGAGATGAGGATGTGGCGAGTATATTAAACAAAGTGAAAAAAAGAAAAAGAAATAGAAGACACATCTAAATGTAAGACGTAAACATTTTTTTTTTAAAGATTTATTTATTTATTCGTACAGAACTGGGGTACAGGCCAGAGATACAGAGGGTGAGAGGCTTCACCAGAGACAGAGGGGGAAGCAGAACAGGCAGATCCACGAAGTACACTGCTGAGGGGAGCAGCGGGTGGGTCAGGAGAGGTCTGCCGCGCCATGTGGTCACCTCCGGGGCAGGCGGGGATCGAACTCATGTGGAAGGGGCTTTAGTTTCTCAGTGCAGTGCTTTAACCCGCTGCGCCACCAGGGAGGGCCCAGACGTAAACATTTTTAAAGAGACTCGGAACAAGGGAAGAACTCTTGAGAAAAGACTTTTAATATTACTAGCAAAGCTAGGATAAGTCAGACTTCTTAGAAAGTAAAACTTCTTCACGCCCTCCCCGGTGGCGCCACGGGTTAGGACACAGCTCTGCAAGCTGGCCACGGCCGCCTCAGTGCGAGTCCGATTCCCGCCTGCCCCGGAGGTGACCCCCAGGGCGCGGCAGACCTCTCCTGACCCACCCGCTGCTCCCCTCAGCAGTGGACTTTGTTGATCTGCCTGTTCTGCTCCCCACTCTGTCTCTGGGGAATCCTCTCACTGCCCCTGAGCCTCTGGCCTGCATGTCAGTTCTGTAGGCATAAATACATAAATCTTTAAAAAAGAAAAAAAGAAATGAAACCTGTTCTTTGAAAAACCTGTAAAGAGAATGACAAGCTACTACCTGGGAGGAAAAATTTTCAGTGTCGCATCTCACAAAAGACAAAATTTTATCCATATATAAACGTTATAGGGCAGGGAGAGAGAAACACCATGGAACCCCCAAACCTGCCTGCCCTAAATAGGTTCTGCCATCTACTGCATCAAGACAAAACATGTAAGACCTTTCATGGAAAGGGACTTTAGTACAATGAGTGTACGATACAGAAAAGACAGAGAATATAGTGTCTAAATCAAACGCCCAAAGTCCCCCGTCCCCTCAGGGGTAAACGTCCACCCAAATGGGGCTGGCCTGAAGCAAGGCCTGAAAGCTGCCGCAGTCTAAAGCCCTTCCGGAGGGGACCCATAGAACAGGGTCCGGAATGGCCAGACGGTCGGGGAGGGAGAGAGCGACATCCACATCAAGATAACGCTGCCACAGTCACCTCCCACCGTCTCTCCCCCTCGTCTGTGTCCCCCGGTCCAGGGCCAGGAAGAAATGAGTGCAGCTTCTTCACACGTCTCTCTGCTCTCTGGGCCCCTCAGGTCTCCTCCTGGCTCTGTCCTGCTTCCTTCCTTTCAGTCTCTCCAGATTCTCCTCCTCCCTGCTCAGCTCCGCCCTCCTGGATGGGGCAGGGAACCTGGAGCCTCCCCTTTTCCTGGGGACCCCCGTTACGTACAGAATTTCTTAAACTCAACAGTAAGAAAACAAACCACCCAAATGGAAAATGGCGGAAAACTGATCGACTGTGCACCCCAGAAGCCATGCGGACAGGAAGTAAGCAGGCGGCAGCTGTGCAGCACCAGTCCCACGAGGGAGTGCGGCCGAGGCCTCCTGCGAGGGCTCATGCTGCAGAAGGGCCACCCCAGGAAGCACGGGGCCCACAGGCCGGAGGAGCGCACACACCCGAGCAACCTGTCTTAAACATTCCTCTCGCTGCGAGACTGGGCCATGTCGCCCATGACCCTGGTGCTGGGCACGGCGGGCTCGGGCCCACGCGGAAGCCTGCACTGCTGCGACTGGCAGTCTCACTTGTCTCGCCCCAAGCTGGAGGCGACTCAGGCAGCCTCAGCACGGGAGCGAGTGGCTGGACTGCCGCCCCGGCGCAGCCCAGACGTGACTCCGCTGTCGCCGGCAGGAAGCAATGGGGAACCTCCAGGGCTTTGTGCCAGGTGCACAGAAGCCGGTCGCAACCGTCACAGCCTCTGCGCTGACGTGGCACTCTCCAGATGCCGGGGCAGAGGCAGACGAGGGCCCGGGGCGGGCAGGGAGGGGGCTCGCCTCAGGCGTGGGCGCCTCGGCACGGGCGTCTGCAGGTGGTGAGTGCCCGAGACCAGTGCCCAGGACTCCCCGAGCCAGACAGGAGCACGCCCCAAACACACCCAGTCGGGCGCCCAGCGTCACCCCACAGTCGTGTCTGACTCTCACGAAGCGCATGGCTGTGAAGGGGCAGTGGCCCAGGCCTGGTGACGCCTGCACGGCTGCTCTGTGCTATCTCACGTCCGTCTGTAGCCGTTTCCAGGTAGAGGACTAGAGAGCCCCGGGGCTCCTGCCTCCCGCAGCTGAGGCCGGCTGTGACGGCTGCAGGGGCCAGCCGTGGTCCGGCTCCAGGGGCCGCCTCTGGCTTCTCCCCGGCCTTCCTGTGTCCCTGGCCAGACCAGCGGGCACCGCCTGCCATGCTGAGCCGGCCTCCTGTGGAGTCCCGCCAGAAGGGGGGGAAGCCCCACAGCAGCCTGGGCCCACGAGGGCTCTGGCCTGAGTACAGGCCGA
Source organism: Condylura cristata (assembly GCF_000260355.1). Taxonomy (NCBI): domain Eukaryota; kingdom Metazoa; phylum Chordata; class Mammalia; order Eulipotyphla; family Talpidae; genus Condylura; species Condylura cristata. The sequence goes on along the minus strand of NW_004567117.1, from coordinate 46,632,565 downwards.
CGCGTGGTCTGGGGCTGGTGGCTTTGCCCAGAGCGGGAGGTGACGGGACGGGCTTAACTCCCTTCCTAAGTGCCTCGGCGCTCCGGGAGCAGACACAGGTGCGATGACTGCTCCGTGCCTGTTACCACGCGCGAGCGTGTCCTCCCTGGTCTGCTCAGGGCCGCAGCTTGTGCCTGCCTGGCGTCCTCCGGCTGTGCCCTGCGGGGTGCCAGCCTGCCCACGGGGGGCCTGCACGCCCATTGCCCTGGCGGCCGGTGGGTGCTGTGCTCGCAGGGGATCCCCGGAGGGCAGGGCCCCCATCCTGGCCCAGGGCTGGCTCACATCTGGCCTTGTTTTCCATTTCAGCCCACGATCTCCAGGGTGGAGCAGGAGAGGTCATCGGGCTGGCCGCTGGGCACGTGCTGCCGTGCCCCTCCGTGGCGGCTGGCTCGGAGGCGGGAGGGGGGCGTCGCTGGGGCCGGGCGCTCCGGCCTGGCCTTTGCCTTCGCAGAGCGCCGCGTTCAGGAACGGCTGAGCGTGGTGCCGCGTGCTTTTTCTTTTCCTCCAAGTCTTGCGTAAGTTGTTCGCTCTCCAAACTCCTGTGAATTGTTTGTTTTTGGCTTCACGATAGCAAATGATCTTAAGTCCTTTTTCTGCCTCGTCATTGTTTGTGGACAGTCCGCTCCCCACTCTTGGCAGCCGCACGTGTTTGGACTGGGGCGCTTGGAGGCTGCCCGAGCGGGGACTTCAGTCGCACAGGCACTGGGCGGAGGCTTTCTTCTGGCCCTTGCCTTGCTCAGTTGAGCAAGGCCTCGGAGGGCAGGACTTTGGCCTTCGACCCGACACAGGGGACAGTGTGGTGTGGCTCCGAGTTCCTCTGAGTTTTGTAGGGACACCTGGTGGCCAGACAGAGCCTGAGGCTGGGGGAGGCTTTGTGCTGTCAGTTGATGAGACCCAGGGAGGCCGGCAAATGACGAAACTTCTTGGGATCAAAGAATGAGAGACATCTTCCCCCACATTCCCAGGAGGCAAATACACAGAGGACCGCTGTTGCGAGGCATTTCATCTAGCGCCTCGTCCAGAAGCATACGGAGGACCAGTGTGCGCTCTGGGGGGCTGGGGCCCCAGGGCCTCCAGGCTGGCCGTGCGCTGGGGCCGCGTGCGCTGGGGCCGCGAGCCTGGGCTTTACTATCAAGGCCGAGCTAGGGACGGGGTCCCGGGGCGCTGCCCCAACTTGGGTGGCTGGGGCCTGCTCTGGTGGCACGCTGGCCCTTGCCACCCCTGCGCTCTGGGTGGACGCTCACGGCCCTGTCCCCTCACTGCTTTCCGGGACTCACAGTGGGCTTCACTTCCTGCGCTCCCCAGGGCCTACATAGCGGGCTGCTTCTAGCCTCTCAGCCTGGACTGAGTTTCTCCAGAGAAGCAGGACCAGTAGGACACACGCACACACACACACACACGCACAGAGCTTTGTGATGCAAACCTGGCTCTGAGGTGGCCGAGAAGCCCCTCGACCTGCCATTGGCCAGCTGGAAGAGCCGGTGCTGTGTGTGGCTCCGGCCCAGCCTGCAGCCCACAGAATGGGCCGGGCGGCCTGCCGGCGCCGTGACCGCAGTCTGAGGGCAGGAGTGGGGCGCCGACATGACCCAACTCAGCAGTGAGCCAGGGAATGGGCGGCTGCCCGCTGCCTGGGGTGGATCGCCCGAGGCCCGTCTGCACGTGGCAGCCGTCTGTTCTCTGGGTCCACCACGCTAATGCTGCTCGGAGCCAGCCCCCAGCCCCAGTGGTCAGCTGGGGCGCCCGAGGCCGTGGACACATAAGGGAAGCTGCGTGTTTTCCCGTGTTCAGACCGTGCTGACTCCACGCGTCTGGCACCACTCAGCCTGCGCTGTGGTCACACTGCTTGGACTTTCCAGCTTTACTCTGCTTACCCAAATACCCACTCTCTGAAAGGGTTAATTTTTTTATTTTTAAAGATTTTTTAATTTATTTATACAGAACTGGGGTACAGGCCAGAGATGCGGAGGGTGAGAGGCTTCACCAGAGACAGAGTGGGGAGCAGAACAGGCAGACCAACGCAGTACACTGCTGAGGGGAGCAGCGGGCGGGTCAGGAGAGGTCTGCCGCGCCCTGTGGTCACCTCCCGGGCAGGTGGGATCGAACTCATGCGGAAGTGGCTTTAGTTTCCCAGTGCTGTGCTTTAACCCGCTGCGCCACCAGGGAGGGCCTGAAAGGGTTAATTTTTTTTTTCAACATTATACTAGAAGTCTTTGCTAATAAAATAAAGTTTTTTTTATTACAAAGTTTATTTTTACATCATTTTGCACATTTTTTTTGCCATCTCGATTGTAATCCCCGCGGGTTTCCCATCACCAGATCACCCCTGTGCTACCACCCTAGTCCCATGCATTTCCCTCCCTTGCCCCCCCCCCTTTTGATCCCATTCCCCACTCTGCCCCCACAGAATGTCTCTGGTATATGGTTGTTCATTATTTTTGTTATTTTCTCGCCTGGTCCATTATACTCCTGCTATGAGTGAAACCATCCGGTATTTTTCTTTCTCTTTCTGGCTTATCTCACTAAGCATGATCTTTCCAGCTCCATCCAAGTTGCTGCAAAAGACATGTGTTTCTCTTTTTTGGTTGCTGAGTAATATTCCATTGTATATATGTACCACATCTTTCTAATCCAGTCATCTACTTTTGGGCATTTGGGCTGCTTCCATGTTTTTCCAATTGTAAATAAAGCAGCAATAAACATGGGGGTACAGGTATCTTTTTCAATCAGTGTTTTTGTGTCTTTTGGATAGATACCTAGGAGTGGGATTGCTGGGTCGTAGGGAAGCTCCATGTTTAGCAGCTTGAGGAACCTCCAGACAGTTTTCCATAGTGGTTGTACTAGTTTGCATTCCCACCAGCAATGCAGGAGAGTTCCTTTTTCTCCACATCCTCGCCAACATTTGTTGTTGCTAGTTGTTTGAAGATGTGCCATTCTCACTGGGGTGAGGTGGTATCTCATTGTGGTTTTAATTTGCATCTCCCTTATTACGAGTGATGTTGAACATTTTTTCATATGCCTGTTGGCCATCTGCATTTCCTCTTTGGAGAAGTGTCTTTTTAGCTCTACTGCCCATTTTTTGATGGGGTTGTTTACTTTATTTTTGTTGAGTTTCATCAGTTCTCCGTATATTTTTGTGATCAGTCCTTTATCGCTACTTTTGTGTGAGAAAATGTTTTCCCAATTAGTGATCTTTCTGTTTGTTTTTAGTAATGTTTCTTTTGCTATACAGAAGCTCTTTAACTTGATGTAGTCCCATCTATTTATCCTTGCCTTCACTATTGTGGCATTGGGTACTCTGTCTTTAAAGATGTCGCTGAAGTGTATGTCGTGTAGTGTTTGACCCATCTTTGCTTCTAGGTATTTTATGCTTTCCGTTCTTATGTCTAGGTCTTTAATCCACTTCGAGTTGATTTTTGTGACTGGAGTGAGGCAGTGATCTAGTTTCATTTTTTTGCATGTAGCTTCCCAGTTTTCCCAGCACCACTTGCTGAACAAATTTTCTTTGTTCCATTGTATCTTCTTTGCTCCTTTGTCAAAAATTAGGTGTCCATAAACTCGTGGGTTTATATCTGGGTTTTCTATTCGAATCCACTGGTCTGTATGTCTATTCTTATTCCAGTACCATGCAGTTTTGATTATTATGGATTTGTAGTACAGCTTGAAGTTTGGGATTGTAATGCCTCCATTTTGATTTTTCTTAGACATGAGGGTTTTGGCTATTCGAGGTTTTTTGTTGTTCCATATGAATCTCATCAACATTTTTTCTATTTCTTTGAAGAATGTTGAAAGGGTTAATTTTTAAAGTTCCTACTTGTCTAGACGACTGCTCTGTTTGGTTGACAGCTAAGGCGGCCCTCAACCTTTCTGTGAGTGTTTTATGGACGGGAAGACCTCTGTCCTCGCTTGGCCTGAAGTTCCCTCACGTGCCTCGGACGAGGTGTTCTTGCCTTGACTTTCCGACGGATAGAATCTTTAGAGTGAGGCTCACTAGAGCCCAGAAAACTGAGCTGAGCTGAGAGAGAGAAAGGGCTCTCAAGGGAAGATAGCGGGATGGTCCCCAGACTTCTGCTTATGTTCCCTGAGCCCACTGCCCGTCGCCTGCTGTGCCCAGCTGCTAGAAGCCTGGCGATAGCAGCGTCCGCGGCCGTTTTCCAGCCAAAGGCCACGTGTTCAGGGCAGGGAGAAAGACCTCACAGCAGGGAGCAACCTGGGTTGGGGTGGTGGCCCCCAGGCGCCCCTGTTCTGTGTGATGCTGAGTGACAGCTCGGGAGACGTTTGATTTGCACCCAGAAATCCGCTGCTGACTTGTGGCGTGGGGAATGGCCAAAGTGACAAGGAGAGTAAGGCTCCTGTTAATAACGGGTCCTCTGGTCTTTGACTTTGAGATTATATAACTTGTTTTTCCAAGGCTCCTAAAATACAGGAATTCTAGGAGTCAAGGCCAAAGGCTGAGTGAAATGTTAGGACCGTCTCATGTATGAGATTATTTGAATTAAGGAGGCAGGTAACTGCAGAGGTAATTCCAGCCGTGTCACTTAGCCACGCTTACCTTCTGAGCAGAGACTAAGGAGGTGGGAAGTGGCCATAGAAACAGAGCGCACGTGAACACTGGCCTGCACGTGTTCTCACAGGGCCAGCAGCTTCTGGATCAGCATTGGTTGCAGACTGTATGTGGGATCTGGAGCGATTTTGTTTTCACTCCCGGCACTTAATTTCCCATTACATTTGTTGCCTGCAAATGAAGACGTTAATATATTTTGAAGTTGTGTGTATCACAGGTAGCATCTTAATTGGTCTCCTTTTATCTTGTTTTTTTTTTTTATAAATTTATTTATTTATGGAGACAGAACTGGGGTACAGGCCAGAGGTGCAGGGGCGGTGAGAGGATTCCCCAGAGACAGTGGGGAGCAGAGCAGGCCGACTGATGAAGCCCACTGCTGAGGGGAGCAGCGGGGAGACAGGAGGGGTCTGCTGCGCCCTGGGGTCCCCTCCGGGGCGGGATCGGACTTGCGCCACAGCAGCCACACCAGCTAGCAGTGCTGCGCGCTACCTGCTATGCCACCGTGAGGCCCTCTTGCCGCTTCTGTTGACCCGTTTTTAGTGCGGTCTTGTTACCTATTCAACAGGAGGTAGAATTTTCCTGGAATTAAAACAAATCCTGGGTACCACAGAATACCCGTGCTGCACAATCAGCCGAGCCCCCCCCGTTTTCACTAGGTGGCCCCCACTCAGCACTGGGGTCTGCACAGTGTGTGCTCCACGGCCCGCGACACGCTGTCAGCCACGGCGCAGAGGCCTCCTGTCCCAGCCGCGTGGTGGGCCACGGCCTCAGAGCCCTGAGCCACATCCATGAAGGCCAAGTGTGCTCCCTCGCTGGGCTCAGTTGTGCGTTTCTTTAGGTCAAATCACTTTGCGTATTTGTGTACTTTTGGGTGTCCTGACATTGTAGGGCTCGCCTGGCGCATAGTAGGCTCGCCGGGCACATAGCTGATGCTTACTGAATACTCTAGTTAAGTGGCCGAGCAGTTAATAGGAAGCCGTGGTCGCTGGGCGGTCGGGGCAATGGCACTCCAGGAGGGACAAGTGCTGTGAGCTGGGGTGGTTGGAACTGGGCATCTCTGTTCCTTCCCGCTCGCTCCTGGGCCAGCTGAGCCCTGCGCCCCACTGGGGAGACACATGCAGATATGCACAGGAAAGTGAAATCTGCGCAGACCGGGGCTTTATGTTCGCAGGACGGCGCCAGGGGAAATGGCTGCACCCCCAGCTCAGGCATCCTGAGACGCCTTGCTGTCCCCCCAGAGACGCTCCCTGCTCTGTCTCGGGCCTGTGCCAGGCGGACCGCACCTCAGCGGGCATTGAGGGCCAGCAGAGGGCTGAGGACAGGTTTCAGCCACAGACCAGCGACGTCCGGCTCCAGCTCTGCAGACTCTGAGCCCTCCCGCGCCCTCTTCGCCTGCGCGGGGCGCGTGCTCCCTTCCGCAGCCAGGCCGTTCCCAAGCACTTGCCTCTTTCCTAAGTCTTGCTTTTCTTTGGCGCCCCCATTCAGTAACCTGCCCCAAGGTCGCGATCGCCTCCTGGACATTTCTGGGGCCACATTGTTGCCCCCCACCTCCGGGCATCCCTGAGGTGGTGGAGCCGACCCCGGAGGGGGTCCCGGTCCCGCTGGGTGCCGCGGAGGGCACGGGCCCGGCGCCCGGCCAGCGGCTGCCCGCTCGCGTCCTGACTGTATTCCATGGAAAAGAGCCAGCGTCACAGCACGCCAGCCCGCGGCGTTAGCCCCATCAAGAGGAGCTATTTTGTGCCAAGAACCACTTTTTAAGGATCTTTTATTGTTAAAAAATCTGAGGACAGGGCAGCGTGCTGCGCAGCAGTGTGTTCTGCGTCTTGAAAACGTGGCTGGAGAGCGGGTCCGCGCAGCCCTGTCCTCCTTGGGTTCCGCTCAGAGCTCCGCCTCGGGCCGGGCTGGTCGGGGCCACCGGGGACGCGCGGGCATGTGCCCACGCTCGGTCAGCGAAGGCGCCCGTGTTTCCTCCGTGATCTGGAGCCTTTGCTTTCTCCACGTTAGTGCTGTCAAAGCCAGAATTCTCTGCGTTAGAACTCGTGTAACCCATGACTCTGCACGAGGCCAACCTGTGTCCTTTTAATTCATCTTAAGCTTCGCTGAGACCCGGAGAGGCGCCCTCTGGGAGCAGGGCCGGCTGCTGAGGGCCGTCCTGGCCGTCCCGCGGCAGCCAAGTGCCCAGTGTCCACGTGGCGCCCAGGGGCCCAGCAGGATGTGCGGTGGGATGAGGCATCATCCTCAGCCTCGGGCACTTCTCCGTCCTTCTGGTCAGCACTGTTCCAGACCTGGCGAAAGGAGACCTCCGTTGCCGCCGGCTGGACATGTGCGGGGCTGGAGGCTGGGGACAGGCTCTCAGAGAGGCCCGGCCGGCTCCATAAGGCTGCAGGTGCCCGCAACAGCGTGGCTCTGGGGAGCGCTGAGAGGCCTCACGGAGAAAACCTGCTGCGTGGCCAGGGAATTCCCAGCGCAGCGCTGAGCCGTGCTCGCCGGCCCGTGCCACGCCGCAGCCGCCGCCTGCGGCCCGGGGGCACTTGCCGGTAAAAGCCCTGGAGTTACCACCTGCCTTTTGCCTAACACAGCAGGCTGCACAGGTCAAGGTGATAATTTCCCTGTGAGGTCATTTGCACATAAATGTGTGTCCACCTCCCTCTAAAAGGACAGCTGTGGGTGATTCGATTTTTTAAAAAATATATTTTAAAGATTTATTTATTTATGCTTACAGAACTGGGGTACAGGCCAGAGTGTGAGGATTCCCCAGAGACAGAGTGGGGAGCAGAACAGGCAGATGGACAAAGCCCAATGCTGAGGGGGCAGGTGGTGGGTCAGGAGAGGCCTGGGGTCACCTCTGGGGCTGGGGATCGAACTCTCGCTGCCATGGCTTTGGAGAGCTTCACCATGTGGTGCTTCCACCCATTGCGCCACCAGGGAGGGCCCTGATTTGATTTTTTTATGTGTTCTCCAACTTTCTATAATGTGGAGGGAGGAGAGGAAAGGAAGCAGGTTTGCTTAGCACAGACATGTTTAAGTGAAGAAGGGGAGAAAGCTCT
>NW_004567117.1:46622218-46623920 GCF_000260355.1 Condylura cristata | reverse complement strand
GGCTGCCGGCGTGGCCCTGACCTGAGGGAGCAGGCACATGTGCTCCCTCGCGGCACCGAGAAGCCCCCAGAAAGTGAAAACCGCAGAGATGTTCTTGCTTGTGGCTGACCGAGGCTGGGCTGAGCGGGACGGGGAGGTAAGCCGGCTCTCGGGGGGCCGGGACAGGAAGCACCTCAGTTTGGGAGTGGGCTGCCGTCTTCGGCTTGGCGCGGGAGGGACGTTTGGAGGGCGGCTCCGTCCGCCTGGGCACTTTACTTGTCCGCATTTCACAAAGTGACGTCACTTTACGTGCCAGAGGCCCCTGAGGTGACATCCTGCCTCCCCGGTGCACTCAGCTCCCCTGCGGCCAGCTTGTGCACACGTCATCCTGGGCAGCCTTGCCAGAGGGTCATGGATTATGACCTTACGACGGGAGATGGCGGAAACTCCCTAGGCTGTCACACAAATGAGCTGCCCTCGCACCCACCCACCGCTCGCCGCCAGACATCACGCCCTCGAGGGCTCGGGGCAGCGGAGACCGGCCCGGCCCAGCGGCCTCGGCTGGTGGCGAGGCAGAGGGCCGGCCCGAGTCCGGGAGGTGTCTGCGTCAGCGGCGCCCCGAAGCAGGAGCCCTGGCCTGGAAGCCTCGCCTCAGCGGCTGCTCACTCTTGCGCTTGAGCCCGATGGGCCGAGCTGGGCCAGCCTCAGTGCTGACTCCGGAGCGGTGAGGCCTGCAGAACATCTAAAGCCAGCTCTCTGGAGATGGTGTGTGGCCGCCCGTCTTCTCATTTGTAATGTTTCTTGTTGTTAATTGCAGGACGACAGGTCAAAGATCGCCAAGCCTTCGGTAAGTGGCCGTGCCAGACCTCGGGGACCCCCGTGCCTCTCCCGGGCCGCCCCTCGGGCCGGAAGCAGAGGTCGCCCCTCCTGGCTGACTGCACAGCCGCGGGGCCTCAGCCTGCGGCCTGCTGCCGGCTGCCCCTGGGTGTCCTGGGGCAGCTGCCAGCGCCCAGCGCGATCGTTACCCAGTTCTCAGTAGAGCCCCTGGGGAGCTGCTTTTAGGGGCCCGCAGCGCTCCCCTAGCTGAGAGCCTGACACAGCTTTATGTCAGAGAACTCAACGTTGGATCGAGGACGTGTTGCGTGTCTTCTTCATCTCCACATCTCTGGGAGATAGTTAGCCTGCAGGAAATGAATATATTTGAGTGAATTTAATGTTACTTAAGTTAAAAATGACTTTTGATACATGATTTCCTGAGGGAAGGAAAAACTCGCAGTAGCTCTAGTTTTACCGTCCGGGTCATCAGCCCCTCTCTCCAAGCTGCTATTTCACTGATTTTGAAGATAAATCCAGATAAGAACTGATGCCGGAGCCAGAGTTGCTTCAAGTACAGCAGGCGCGCTCACTCTGGCACACAGTTCAAGGGCTGTGGGGCAAAGTCTTGCTCGACACAAATTCATACTCGGCTTGGGCCTGTGCTGTGGGCTGGGTCAGGGCAGACGCAGGGTCCACGGAGCCCACATTCCCAGCTGGTGGGTGTTTCCCCACCGAGGCTCACGAGACTGTCCTTCCACAAAATCAGAGCAATCAGTGGCCCCGTTTTCCACCTCACCCCAGATAGTGGGTTTAAAGCCGTGCATGACGCTGCTGGAGAAAGGCAGTGGCCATTACGTGCCCTCCCCGCCGGACAGGCGTGGGTCAGGCTGCGATGCGGGGGCCCCGG
>NW_004567117.1:46620051-46621097 GCF_000260355.1 Condylura cristata | reverse complement strand
TAGGTCTCCGAGCTGCGTGGCTTGCTTGCCTGAGCTGTTTCTGCCTTCCCGGTCTCCGCCCCGCCCTGGCCTAGCGCAGATCTGCCTCTGCAAACCGCACATTTCGCTTTTGTCTCCTGCCCTGGGAGGTCGCAGAGGCCAGACTCCGCTGGCTGACGAGCTTGCGTGCTGTGCTTCTTCCTCTGAGGCACTAACACTGGCTGGTGTGGAATTTTTGGTAATGCTTTTTAACAAGTTTGGTTCCGCAGCTGCTGGGGGAAGCCGGCCGTCCTTCCTTCGCCTCTCGGCGCTGACAAGGAGGCTTCTCCCAGGAAGTGCTGCAGGTTAACGCGGGCGGTGGCTGGGAAGAGCCCTGCCCACGAGACGCCATACTTCTCAGGGCGCCAGTGAGTCGCTCTCGGGGCCAGGCCCTTCTGGAAGCATCTTGTCAGGGAAGGTGAGGGCAGCTCCAGAGAGCCCACTGGCGAACGACAGTTCTCCTTTGGTCGCTGTATCTTTGGACTTGGGCACTCTTGCTTCGTGTAAGGTCTGAATGAAAACTGAAGGTTTCACTCATGCATTTGAAGAACGAAGCTGCTCTCCCTGCAGGTCACGGTGGGCGGTGTCTGCGTGGAGACAGGTGCTCGGAGTCTGCTCTTAAATACCCCGAGTCTCCTTCAGGAGACTGCAGCTCGCTACTAAGTTTCCTTCAGACTGACTAGGTCCTGCCATAGTAGTTTAAACATCGGCACGTCTTCAAGTTTTTTGGTGACCTTGGCATTTTAGTGAAAAGATGTTTATGCTGTATTTTTGCCTTTGACTGCTCGTTTAAGTGTGCAGTTAGAGATGCCGTGACTTGCTGTGAAACAGCCTGCAGTCCGTGAGTCGGCCCAGCCGTTCCCTTTAACTTCTGGCTTTTCTGCTTGCGTTTCAGGAAAGCCTCATCACTACTGTCGACTCTACTCCCAGGTAGGCGGCCGCTTCTTTTTAAGGGGTTCGTGGTGGGAGGCACCGGGCTTCTCCTGTGGCACCTGAGTCCTGGGCCCCTCAGGGGACACCCCAGGGGC
>NW_004567117.1:46617693-46618806 GCF_000260355.1 Condylura cristata | reverse complement strand
CGGGTCGCGCACGTCCCGGAGGGGCCGGGCTGGCGCCGGCGGCGAGGCCCGAGGCTCGTCACCCCTGTCTTTGCAGCTGGTGGTCCACCTGGGTGATCCCCGCCATCTGCGCGCTGGCTGTGGCCCTGATGTACCGCTACTACACGGCGGAGGACTAGCCTGGAGCGGCCGCGGCGCCCAGCGGCCCGTGCGAGGAGAATCGGAATAGCGTTTCCTGAAAGTAATCGTGATCCACCGGCCCCTTCCAGCTCCAGGAGAAGCAGCCCGACGACCGCCCGCCCATCCCGCTCCGCCCCCTCGTGTGCCTGTGTTCATCAATTGTATTTTGATGTTCTATCACTACATAATTTACTTGTTGTAGAATGATCTTCTAAAAATATACCGGGCTTTTAAAATCCACCCGCGTGGCCTGTCAGTTTGTTGCAGCCTTATTCGCTTCGGCCCTGGCGAGCCGGCAGATGCTCGCGGGCCCAGGAGTGCTGTCGTCCTTGGGGGCCACTGCCCGAGACCCCCCTGGTGCCTCTCCAGATCCAGCCCGATGCCCCAAATTGCATGTGCCAAATTCACTCCTTTGAAGAAAAGCCCAGAAATGGTAACCAAGATTGCAAATAATTGCTCCACTTGAAATAAAGAAAGAGGAAGATGCCCCCAGGACCTGTAAGAGAAACCGTCTCTGGTTAAGAAACACCAGCGCCAGCCTCTGCGCGGGCTGGCACTCCAGGCGCCGGCCACACGGGCCCTGGAGCTCGGCCACCCCTCAGCACGCGGTGGCTGGCCGCCTCTCGGGTCCGGCAGTGCTGAGTCACTGGTCTGTAAAAACACGCAGTTGGGGGGCCGGGGCACATTTGGGACGTGATTTTTGCCGGGCAGTGAGGGTGGTGGTTTGTCCTCGCCCCTGGGGGCTGCTGCTGCTCCTTTATCACCCTGGCTCCTGCTTTCTTCGGGCCGCGTGGAAGTCTGAGGGAGGAACGCCGGCTCCCGCACTGTGCCGAGCTGGCCACCTGCAGGCCGTAGAGTTCTTTGGAAATAAACACGCTGGCAGTGAGTGTTTTAGTTACGGGGTGACGGATGGTCAGTGACGGGAAGCACCTTGCCTCTTCAGTCACGGAAAGT
>NW_004567117.1:46612416-46617308 GCF_000260355.1 Condylura cristata | reverse complement strand
GGGGGAGATGTTATCTCACAGTTCTGGTATTCTTGGCACGGCAGGCTCGCTCGGAGGCTGGCACGGCCCGCGAGGAGGCTCCAAGAGCCGGGTCCTGGAGCCCGTCCAGGACCTGGAGGGCGAGGGTGCGGGGTTATCAGCAGCCAGCACGCAAGAGGGCCGCGGCTGCAGATGAGGCCGTGAGCCCGAGTGTGCCCTTGCACCCTGCTGATAACTCCTGGCAGTCGCCCTGGCGTCTATCTCCGCCAAGCAGCAATTCCGTGAGCTCAGCCAGGGCCTGGGCCCCGAGTCTGGAGACTCTTCCAGGCCGGAGGCTCCTGGGCACCGAGCCCACCACCGACGCCTTCCTTTTATGAAAACCTGTTGGTGGAGGGGCCTCCGGCGGCCCGTTCTCCTGGGGAAAGAGGTGACTGACGTTCCGGGCAGCGAGCCTGGCAGTCACGAGAGGTGCCTCTTTTCCCCTCTTCCTGGGAGTGTGGGTGCTGAGGAACACGTGGAAGAATTTCCAGCCGATGCCATGTAGAGCAAGGTCTGTGAGTGTGGCTGGTTCTCGTTCATCAGATGAAATGCACCCCTGGGAAGCCGGGGGGCAGGCCTGCGCCCCGTCGCCAGTGCTCTCCGCTGCTGACCACTTCCGGAGAGGCTGAGTGCCCCACAGGGCTGGCTCCCCCGGCCCTTCAAGTCCAAACTGGATTCCGCAGCCCTTGCTGCCCCGAGCGGCTCTCACCAGGGCAGGTGGATCCTTTCTCCGCCAGACTTAGGGCACCCCACTGCCTCGGTGGCTGGGTCAGGCCGGCAGGAGCGAGCCAGGCCCGGGACTTCACGTCTTCATGAAGATCAATGCCACGACGCTTCTGGGGCTCCCCCTCCCCAGAAGCAGCCAGCCCAGCTGGCTGTGTGCCAGCTGCTTGGCTGCCAGGCAGATGAAACCACCTTCGCCATATTCGACCTGACTTTCATTCTTTTCGACGCTCATGCATTTGCCAAGAGCTTCTCCTTGAGTGCGGGTCTTCTGGTCGCGTCGCTTAACATTCTCCCTCCTGAGCCTCGCGGGCCTGGAGCGGCTTCCAGAGCCCCTCAGCTGTTCGCACTTACAGGGTTTTCACATATCCCATCTGGCCGTCATAGTTGTCTCGTGCACGACTGACCAGTCCTCTTGACGCCTCTGTCCAACTTCCCAAGGCATTCAACTTAGTCTTGCAGATTTTGTAGGAACATTTCTCCAGAGCGCTGTATTTTCTCTTCAGGTCCTGTAACATTCAGTTAAATAGCGGCGGTTGCTATTTCAGGCAGAGGACTAGAGCCCTGGGCCAAATGGCAGGGACAGAGCGAGGCACATTGGGCACTCGGGGGCGGACCCTAATTAAGCGAGCAGTGGGCATTGGCTGGTATGTTTGAGAAGACACAGCAAGAATGCAAAGGAAAGCTCTTTCTAGTAACTTCAGCCCTGGCTGAATAGCAATTAAGCTTAAGTGGGGTAATAGCCCACTTCATCAGAATCAGGTAGGTGGGGAAGGTGACTGCCAGTACTGACGGGAAGTAGAATCCTTTCCTCTGGGCAAGCTGAGATCCGTTCTCTACTCTTAGAGGTCAGGGTGGCAAAAGGTGTGGCTGGAACCGCTGCAGCCACTTTGGCACCGCGAGGCATCTTGGGTCATGCTGGCGTGGGGCTTCACGAGGTCTGGGCATGTGCCTGTCCCTCTGGAAGGCCAGCTGGAAGCCTGGGCGAATCGGATTCCTTGGAGACAGGGGCTAAGCTTCTGGGTCTTCCCTATCTTGAGGAAGATCTTTCACAAGTCTCGTGTGTTTGGGAGAACATGATACTGAGAGTCACGTGACCAGTGTGGACCTACACGAATGCCCGCTGCTCTGGGTTCACCCTGAGTTGAAATCCATCAGCTGCCTTGATCGGCTAAGTCTTCATCACTTGGTGCTCAAAGACTTGCAGCCAATATGAGCTGGAACTTAAAACACGCCCCGCCAGGAAGGAGCCTCCCACAGCGCTGCTGACAGGCTGCTGCTCCGTCAGAGTTGGCAGGGGGAGGAGCAGCGAGACTTTGGACTCCACACCCTGTCTCTGTGCCCTGACCTGTCGCCACAGCTCTCAGGCTGCAGTGAGCCAGCCTTCTGGAGCGGGGGCCGCTGGGAACGCTGGTGGCGCTGAGAGGTCGTGCTGACCTTTGAAGGTGGGGACAGGCGGCCTTGTCCTCTCGCTTTTCCAGCTCTAACTGCCTGCTGGTTTGGCTGGTGGGACAGACAGCATCTTGCAAGGGGCTGGCCAATCAATCTTCCTCTCTCTGTTCTTACTCCCCTGTACATGAAGCTTCCATCTCTGTTTTGGGTTGTTCCAAGTTCTTAAGCACATGGGTGATGACTCACAAGCCGGGCCACCTGCTTTTAATTTCCAGGGGTGCCTACCAACACCCCCACTGGCTCTTCTTGCATCTGAAACCTGGGTAATGCAGCAGATGCATCCGCTGGCTTAGTGGCAACCAGCCCCCACGTGGGCCCGCGGGCGACAGGCGGGTAGTGCTGGCTGGGGTGAGCTGGCCTCTGTCTCCATCAGCCCCAGCCTGGAGGAACCGCGACTGGGAGTGGGTCCCGGCAGATCAGCAAGTGGGAGTTGGTCAGCGCTCAGGACCCTTCCTTTGGGGAGTAGACTTACTGCATGTGGACAGTCTCTCGCACGTCACCTTGGCCCCAGACAAGTGCCCTCCCCTAAATATGCTGAGAATGGGCAGAGAAGTTGCATGCAGGTAACTGCCCTTCCAAACATTAGGTATTTGGAAATTGCAGGAAAGGATTTGGGTGTGGCAAGATGAGAACGACCAGTGACTGTCCTGGCTAAAGGAAGCTCTTCTGGGTCAGAATCCGCGCCCTTGGACGGCTGGGCTCTCCTGCTCCTGTTACTCAGGCAGGTTCAACTGAAGCCCTACTTGACTAGGATTAACCAGCCACATCAGGTGACAGGCCCTGGCGTCCGTGGGGGAGGGGAATCTGCAGCCAGTTTGCAGGCATGCAAAGTACACGTTACATAAACGTGTGCACGCCCTCCGCGAAATCGTGTCGAAATGCACCACCCGCCCGTGGTCCTGGCAGCTCCTATAGCAGACAGGGCCCCTTCCGGGGGGCAGCCCCGCCTGCCCGGCCCAGGCCCCGCCCCACCCGGCCCCGCCCCTGTCCTGGCCACGCCCTGCTGGGGAGGGGCAGGCACCTGCTTCAGCAGGGCTACGCTTGACCCTTGGCTGTCCTCCCTCTGGCAACGGGGCGCAGAGGCCCCAGCACCCCTCGCTGCCCCAGCGCTGCAGGACTAGCTCAGCACACGCTCACCACGCTGGGGCCAAGCCCGCCAACCCACGGGCCTTTGGAGGTTCTCCGCTCACGGCAGGAAGACGCGTCCCACCTAACTCTCCAGCCACTGGCCTGTGCTTCCAAGCCGCCCCCCAGTGAAGCTCACATCCCCAGGCGGGGCCCGAACAGGGCAGTCCAGCGAGACCGGCCGGTGCCGCCCCGTGAGGCCAGCAGGTGCGCGCCGGTGGAGGGCGCGTGGCCATGAGCCCCGCCTTCCCCCGGGACCACGATAGCAGCTGCTGTGCGCGATGTTAACGGCGAGCGTCCTCCTCGTAGTGCCCCGGCAGGTGCCTTCATGAAGGGGGGCTTTCGCTCCCCAGAAACGAAGCGGAGTTTGACTTCAGAAGAGAACATGACTCCCCGGAGGCGAAAGAGCCCCACACTGTGCCTCTGGCTGAGCCGCCTTTCTTGGAGCAGGAGAGGAGGCCCCGCCGCCGGCCCCATGCCAGCCGGGAGCCCCGAGCCCGGAGTGCTGGGGTCACGTGACAAACAGGCTTTCACCTGCGCCTGCCCAGGTGCTGTGGCCAGCTCGCTAAGCTCTTCTGGAAGCCCTCCTGCCCCTGGGCTCTAGAAGGGTCCTTGGGAAACTGGAACTTTTTTTGGTAAAGATTTTATTTATTTATGAATACAGAACTGGGGTGCAGGGTCTGTGAGAGGCTTCACCAGAGACAGAGTGGGGAGCAGAACAGGCAGATCGAGGAAGCACACTGCTGAGGGGAGCAGCGGGCGGGTCAGGAGAGGTCTGCCCTGCCCTGGGGTCACCTCTGGGGCAGGCGGGGAGCCAACTCACGCGGAAGTGGCTTTAGCTTCCCAGTGCTGTGCTCTAACCCGCTGCGCCCCAGGGGGGGCCCAGAAACTGGAGCTTTAGCAGCCATGAGCCAGCAGCACAGTAACATACAGTCATCAGTTAACCAGTAAGGAAGGCTGTGATAGAAACCACCCCAGGGGTGGATACTTTGGGGGCTGAGTGGAGACCTGGGGGCACCAGCTTTTGTGAAGCTGGGGACAGCTGGTGGGGTCCCTGGCACCGTCCTACTGACCCATGGGGAGGCCACGGCGTGGTCAGCTGTCACCCGATCCCTCGGTGCTGGATCAGGACCATTTCTTACGGAGAATGCGCCTGGCCGACCACGCCCCCCTTGAGTGCGAGACACAGCCAACCTCGCACCTGGGGCGGCCTGGAGCAAGACCCCAGCGTCCATGGCCGTCCAGGCAGGAGCAGCGGACAAGAGCAGTGGGCTCCTGGGGGAGTTTCCGCAGCAGTGTCAGTCTCTGAGTCCGCTGGGGACAGGGACAGTTCCCCGAGGAGCAGCAGCTATCGGTTCATCGCCAGGGGCCTGGGGTCCAGCTGGGAGGGGACAGCGTCCCCGCTGCCGGATCAGAGAGCTCTGATGTGCTGAGGAGGGTGCCACAGGCACTCTCCCCTCCCCCATGAAAGCCACTTGCACCCTGGTCATGTTTGCTCTTCTCCATCTCCCCCAGAGGGCGGAGTCGGGGCCCCTCGGCTGGCTGCGGCTTTGCCCTCCCCGGGCTGCTGGCCA
>NW_004567117.1:46607724-46612041 GCF_000260355.1 Condylura cristata | reverse complement strand
ATGACGCCCGGCCTGGGCACGGGGCGTGGGACCCCACGGTCCCACTTCGGTGGGCCGTGACGTGGTCTCGCCCTGAGCTGTCAGAGGAGCGCGTGGAGGTTTGTTTAGTTACTTGAAGATTTTCCTGCCAAAAAGTGTGTGTTGGGGGATGGGGGGCGCTCAAGGGGTGAGTTGATGAAAGAACAGGCTGAGCCCCGTGGGGCTTTCCCGTGCGGGCATACGTGGCATTTCCCACCATGATGTCTCCCGATGAAGTGAGCTCCGGCCGCCGGTGTCAGCACTGCTGCGGCGTCAGGGTGCGGAGCGTCACTAGTGCCTCAGTCGCCGTGCCGGGAGGGGACACCCAGCCTCACCACAGGCCCCGGCGCCCCAGAAGGCGCCTGGCTCTGCCTCCTGCTTGAGAGCACCTGGTGCCTGTGGGCGGCCCAGTGCGAGCCCTGGCCCAGGTGCCGGCCAGGTTGGGCCCGCGCTGGTGGGGGCCGAGGGCACAGACTTGTGCTGGAGGCTGCCCACCGGCCCTAGCGCAGGTCTCCCCCATTACCAAGTGTGGGCACTGATTCTCTCACTCAGCCTGAACCCTCTTCCTGAAAGGGAACAAGGAGGCACTCTAGAATGGCGGCCAGAGAAAGGTGACCCTCGGGAAGGACGCTTGCATGGTGAAAGCACAGGCCGTTCTGTCATTCCCGAAGTTGGGGTGCGGCATCCATGGGAAGGCCAGTGCCCCCGTGCCCAGAACCACCCTGTAGACGAGTGGTTCTCCACAGAGAATGGTGGCCTGCAGGCCTGAGGACAGAGTGTGGACATGAGCCCAGGCCTCCACCCGGGTGGTCACAATGATGGGCTGTGAAAGCGGGCAGGCGCCAACCTGAGGGCACCACTGCCCAGACCTGGCCACTACCTGGACACGTAAGTACGGTAACGACATAAACGTGACATCGTGACACAGATGTGACGCCATGACACAGATGTGACATCATGGTGCAGATGTGACATCATGGCACAGACATGACATCATGACACAAACGTGACATCATGGCACAGACACGACATCACTGACACAACCATTAGGAAAAGAACAGGAATCCTGGGTCCCTGTGCAAATGAGAGCTCAGCTACAGGGGGGAGAGCCCTGGCCCAGGGGCTGGGGGCTCGAGAGGTGTCGGGGTGGGGGCGGTGAGGACGAGTCGAGAGTCCCTGCAGCATCTCTGCCGTGACTGGCCCAGGTGACCGTCACCAGTAGGTGCCGGGAGGAAGGGGCGTGTTGCGAGCCAGGACTGTCCTGGTGCGTCTCCCCGCAGACGGCCACAGTGCAGGAGGATTCCGGGGCCGTGGCCTGCTGGCCAGGGAGCAGAGTGCACCCCTCGGTGAGGGGAACTGCATGGAGGGGGCCGCTACTCCCGGCGGGCCACAGTGGGTGCAGTGGAGGGGGTTGGCACGGATCCTGTCCTTGACGGGGAAGGGCCCCCGAGGAGCGTGGGGGCGATGGGCCATGCGAGGCCCGGGTGGACTGGCTGAAGGGCCAGCATTAGGTGGCCATGGCTGGCTGCCTTGCTCACTGGCTCACACTGTGCCCGGTCCCCGGACAGCGAGGGGGGGGTACAGGGCTTGGGTGCTTTGGAGCTATTCTTTCTCCTGAGACGTTTCTACGAATGTGAAGCATTCCCAAACAAAAAGCTGGCAGTGTGGAGCACCCGCCATGTGCTAAACTGCCGCTCTCGTGTAGAACAGCCATGACCCGCCGAGGCGGTTTTAGCCAGCGACTTAACTTTCCTTTGCTTGTGTGTGCTTAAGAGTTACGTAAGCGGATCAGCTTGAGTCTCCCTGCTCCTGTTTCTCAGATCAGCCTGCTGGAGTCAATGGAGTGATTGTTTCCTGTAGGCTGGGAAGGGCCCGGTCAGGGATCAGCCCCTGGCACGTCGGGACACGAGAACGACCCCAGCGCTCGACCGGCGTTCTGAGCTCGCGAGGGGCTGGTCCGTGTTTGCAGGCTGCCCCTGGGGCCTGAGGCTGATGGCCACAGTGTGTGGACGCACACATTTGTGGAATGAAAACGGGGGCGTTAGAGTGACGTCAAATGTGCAGCGCGCTCGCCCTGCGGGCATTCTCGTCGCCCCGACCCAGATGAAGACCTCCGAGGGGCTCTTCAGAGCCCTCCTCTCGAGGAGATCCCAGGCTGACATCCAGAGGGTGCCTGCTGGAGACACACTGACCTCTCTGCGGCCGGCGCGGCCCTGTGGGCCTGTGCTGTGTCAGGCTCGCCCAGTTTATCCTCTCGCTTCCCTGCTCAGGGGTAATTTTCCAAATCACCTGGCAATAAAAAATACGACAGAAGAACAAGATAGCAAAGGGCAGATGAACACACTTAAGAAAAATTTGAGGCCCTCCCTGATGACACAAGGGGCTAAGTCTCAGCACCATGAAGCTGTCCACAGCCACCGCAGCAGGAGTTCGATCCCCGGCCAGGGAGTGACTCACAGGGTGCGGCAGACCCCTCCTGTCTCCCCGCTGCACCCTCAGCAGTGGATTTTGGTCGATTCGCCTGGTCTGCACCCCGCTCTGTCTCTGGGGAGTCCTCTCACCCCCACTTCTGGCCTGATCCCAGTTCTCGTATGCATACATAAATCAATCTTTAAACAAAGAGAAAAAGAAAAAGAAAAATTTGAGTCAAAAGCAAGAACATTCAGAGAACTGGTGTGTGGCTGTAGGGGACATTACCGTGGGGTCTCCACGAGCCATCCGTACCTGTTCCCGACAGGAGGTGAGGGGTGCTTGTTAGCTCTAGTTCAAGTTTATGTCAAGGGCCGTGTGCCTACCGCGCTGTTACTCTGCGGAAAGCGAGCAAAATGGGCCGCAGCGGCGGGGCCTCCATGCCACGGACAGCTGGCGGTTGGTCTTGAACTGCTATTTCTTCACCTGGTTATTTGCTGAGCAAATATTTACCAGGGGCCCCGCACACTGGGTCATTTGTTAGAGACGCCACGTCCGAGCTGCAGGGCCAGGACAGCTGGACGAGGGCAGGCCGGGGCCATGGGCTGCGCAGAGGCCTGGCCCCGAAGGCCGAGCACGCCAGGCAGGCAAGAGTCAGGGTCCCTGGAAGAAGTGTCTATTTACTTATTTATATAAATATTTCACATCTTTTTTTTTTTTTTTTTACAAAAACAACATGCTTTCTTTCCCAAGGGTGCCCTGAGTGACCCACACAGAGTCAGGCCTCCATCAGACAAATTTCTCTATTGAAGTGCAGTCTGTTACAGTTGCAGCTGCTGTTTGCAGATTCCTGCAAGACGGCCGAGTTGGTGCAACCATGAGCAGCACTGACCGCCCTGGACCTAGCAGCAGCAACACGACGCTGCCTCGCTGGACACTCCACGTAGGAGAGGCAGCTGCTGTTCTCGGCCACGCTGGCTGCGAAAGGAGACAGAAGGAGCCCAGGGACAGGCGGGGAGAGGACGGGTGAGGTGGGGCGGAAACGCGGGTCTGCCATGTGACCTAGGGTTCAGATTTCTCTGGGTTCAAGTTTCTTCAGCTGTCCGATAAGGGGCTGCCAACATCAGCTGTGTTGCACAAGGGCTGGTTTAAGGAAACAGAACAAAATAAAACTTCAAAAAGAAGAGGAACAAGATAAAGACAAGCACGTCTGACAGTTCTTAAAAAGTGGGAAAGAAATGGAGCTCCCAGCGTGAGGGCCGGCCAGCGGCCACCCAGCAGCGCCCCCGCACTGCCCGGGCTGCAGCCCAGGGCTGCTGGGACGGCCGATGCCTCCCAGGCACGCAGACACTGGCCGAGGAGGCTCCCCAGCGGCTCACCTTTGCTCCGAAAGGCCTGCGGGAACGCGGGCTGTCCCGGCGCTGAGGGTGTGAGGGGGAGCCCCTGCGGGCACGCCCACCGGGCCGCCCCCCACGGGCAGGACAGGCCGCTGCGGCCACGGGAAGGAAGGAGGAGGATGCCTGCCCGCGGCTCCTCTGTCATCGCGTTTCCTCTGTCTCGTGTGCACCGCCAGTGGTCCCCCGACAAGACTCGGTGGCCACTCACCAGCAGCGGGCCGGTGCTGTCCTTGCCGGGCCCTCCTCGGGCCGCGCTCGGCCCTGGGCCCCGTCGGCAAGGCTGGCCGTGTCCCCGTGTGCTGTCCCTCGGCTCGGCCTCTGCCCTTGCCTGTGCATCCCAGCCCCGACGCGACTCCCTGAATTCAGTCCCGACGTGATCTCTGGCTGGGACCCACCGGGCCCTTGGTGCAGGCGGTGCCGGCCGGGCCTGCCACGTGCCAGTCTGGGGCGGGTTGCTGACCTGTGTGAGCCCGGAGGCTGCCAGAGCGCCCCC
>NW_004567117.1:46601758-46606679 GCF_000260355.1 Condylura cristata | reverse complement strand
CCAGGGAGGGCCACATGTATAATTTTTAATTGCTTTTCTCATCTCCTGCCACCCTTGTCTGTGACACAGAGGTAGGAACGTTGTTTTGGCCTCTTCATTGATCTGTGTTCCGGGATTTTAAAAGTTTATCTGGTGGAAGAAGCCGATGATAAATAATCTTACTGTTTATGTCATGGAGCTAAGAGTTTTCACAGCGCTTCCAGAAAATGCCAGGCCCTGTGTTATTTGAGATCAATAAACATGTAAATGGGGATCCAATGTCCATGCACAGCTGACCCTCTTTTCCTTTGCGTCAAAGCCTTGCTTTATCGCCTCCTCTTCCACGCAGTCTGACCCAGCTTGATAGAACCAAAGTGAATCGGCATTTAAACAGCAGATAAAGGTTGCCTGAACCAGTTCCCTTCGGCTTTTCATAATTAACATGAGGTGAAGGTAAACACTATTTCTGTACGCCTGAGATGAACTCGACTATCTGCTCTTCACCTTGGTGATTTATCTCGGAATGCTGTAGCCTTCCAGGCAGACAGTATTCTGCAAGGCTGCGGGGAAGGCCGTGGAGCAGATGTACAGTCTCCCCACAGCGCTCTGGAGGAGCATGTGATAGCCTCCATAGTCTCCCCTGCAAAGCCAGCAGGGAGCCTCCTTAGAGAGGAGCGGCTCAGGCTTGCTGGCCTCACAGGGCGCAGCCTCCCCCCGGGACTGACCTGGCCTGCGGGGCTTCGGCAGCCCTATCCAGGCCACGGCGCCCTGGCCGGGAGGGCCTGCGCCCCGAGACCAGCGCCAAGTCCGGCTCTCACGTCTCTCCTCACGGAACATCAGCGTGCAAGAAATGTGGCACTACCTGGGGGGGAGCTGGCGCGAGAGGCGGGCCTCCGGGCGGCAGAGCGGCTCACGCGCGCCGAGTGGTGAGGGGTGCGCGTGATGGCCTGAGTGGGTGAAGTTGCAGACCTGCCATCCTGGGATGAGAACTGGCTGTGTTCTCCCAGGCCGGCCACCAGCCACGGCTCAGCTGGTGGGGTCCCCTGCTCTTCCGGGGGACATGAGCTGGTGCTCGCCTGCAGGCTTGGCCCGCGGCCCCTGGACCGCGAGGCGCCTCGGTGGCCCTGATGCGGGGTCTGCAGGTCACCCCTTCCTGGTGCGAAGGCAGAGGGCTCCGTGGCTGGGCAGAGCTGGCTTTCAGTAAGAGGGGGCCGCAGGCTGCCCCTCGGGCTGCCTGCTGTCGCCCCACACTCCTGGTCCCCATGAGACACCCCATCTGGGTGGCTTCCCAGGGGTTGTCCTGGGTGAGTCCGGTCGGGGGGCACAGGAACGAGCCGGGCATGCGGCCCCTTCTGCCTGTCCCTGCAGGGGCCCTAACGCCAGTGTCCTCCCCTTCTCCCTCCCGCTTCCCTCGTCCCCGTCCGTCCCGCCTGCCCGCCCCGTCTTCGCTCCGCCATGGCCGCGGGTCAAGCCCCCTGCTCCGGGAGTTCTGCCTGTTAAAGCCTTGGCGAGTTCTGCTCTCCTCAGCGGGCCCTGGCTGACGCAGGGCTTTGTTACTTCCCCGGCAGGAGTTAGGCGGAGCTCTCACACCCATCCAGGCACCAGGCAGTCACAGCCAGGGCTTCAGCCCCAAGGCCGCGCACCCTGCAGGCCAGACCACGTCCCAAAGTGTAGAACGTCGTCGGTGGGAGCCGCCTGGGCCTGCTGCCCCGGGTCTGGGTGGGCTCAGTGGAGTGAGACTAGAGATGGGCAGGAAGGAAGTTGTTGGAGGTCCGGTTTGACATCTACTCTTTCCTTTGTCTCCAGAAGGCTGGTTGGCACAGGAACAAGGGATTCCGGCCGTTCCGAGGGGCGGAAGCTCTACAGTGAGGCCTGGGCAGGACTCCGCGTGTGGCTCAGGGACTCACGTGCTGAATACTGACCAGGGAGGTAAGCAAGGGCCCGGGATTTCCAGAATACACCGCTTTCCGCCACTCAGTTGTGTCGGTTATTTTGATCAACAACTGCATTTTCAAAATAAAATGAATGACCCAGTAAGCACTGGCTCAACTCAAACATTTTACAACTTTGGCTTAAGCCTTGCCTGGGGAGCCGCTAACGTCGTGTGCATGCAGCGCCGTGAAACGACACCTGCTCGCCAGGCAGGGCAGCTCCCGGGGCTGAGGAGTGGCAGTAGCTCTCGGCAGTTTCATGGCCAAAGTCGGGTTCGGGTTTGAGCTGAACGGCCCACGCAGGAGTGGTGTGAGGGGGCACAGCTTCCGGCCCCTCAGCCCTCCCCCCGCCCCCCGAGGACGCCGCGGCCACTCCCGTTTCATTTCTTGTATGCAGCTCATGAGTTTAGAAACAGTATCCCCACATCACACCACGTGTGGCTTTTCAGCAGAATGCAATGTCAGTCGCCCCACTGATTTATTGGTGGAAGCACGAATTTCTTAGAACACTTGCCCTTTGGTAAAGGAAAGCTAGACAGTCCCTGCCCGGCTGAGATGCGGTGTGAGCGCCCCAGAAACACGACGGCCACGCCCACCCCGCCACTCTTCACGGGGTAGTTTCCTGGAAGGGATTCCTGTTGTCAGCCACAGCCCGCCGAAGACACGCTTCCTGCTAATCTCAAGACTCTTCCAGAAAGTGAGTAACTCCCTCTGGGGACCCACAAATAGCAGCAAGGAGCGTTCACTCTCCAGGAAGCTCGGAGGTGCTGGTGGAACCCGACAGACATCCCAATGACTTCTTACTAAGTTTTAAATAAAAAAATAAAGACAGGAGTTAGGTCAAAGCCCACTCATGGTCCCTCACCTGGAGTTTCTTAGACGTCAGTATCCACATAACATCCTGAAACTACTTTCAGTGTGAAAACGTCCCTTGCTGGGCTTTGCCTCCGAGACGGACTTTCGCTCCTGCCTGCGCTGCTGTCACGACAAGCTCCTAGTTCCTGTCTCACTGTACATGACCAAACTGGGTCTTCACTGGTGCCTGGACGGCTGGACCCTGACCCAGAAGAGAGGCCTCTGATAGGTTCGCCCGAGACAGCCATCAAGGGCACTGGTGGGACAAACACACCCCAGAAACGGCTCCTCAGTGGGGTGTGCTGGGACTTATCAGGGGTGAAGGACGGTGAGGAGAGAAGAAGTCTTGTCATCTGTGAGAACGTGTTTGGATGCTCATCACTGTTAAATTGCATTGTGAGACATCGCGGGCGCAGACACCAGCCTAACCCTTCTCAAACCGCCACGCCAGCGAGGCGCTCAGAGCGGACCCGGCCTCCTTCCTGGCGCTTAGGTCCTCGCGGGCTTCCTCTCAGACGCCGAGGCGTGCTTCCGAGTCCGGCGTCATGAGACAGGCTCTCTCCAGGTCGTGTTCGGAGACGCTGGGGTCAGCGCGCCGCGCAAGACTTTCTGGGAGGCGGCACGCAGGTGGGCTGTGTGTGCCAGGCGGCCTGCCCAGTCTGCTCTGGCCCCCCGACCTTGGGGCTGTACCCACTGCCCCCTCGACTTCCTTACCCCTCGTGCTCAAGCCCGGCTCGCGGGAGGTTTCTGCTGCTGGTGTCCGGGAGGCGGGCCTGCTGTGTGTCCGCACAAACAGCCCAGCCATGTCAAGACAAAATAAACGTTCGGACCCTAAGACCATGGATGGTGACCAGAAGGGGAGCAGCAAACCCCAGTGGCTGAGGGAAGGGAGGTCGGACTCCGGGTGATGACCTGGTGGGGACACACACTGACCTCAGGGATGCACCCTGGACACTCACGTGTTGTGATGTGATGTGGCTTCATTTTAAATAAAGGGGTGATTGTGGCAGGAGTGGTGTCCAGGCTGGCCGCCACGTCCAGCGAGCATGGCTCAGGTTTATACCCGGGAGCTGCGGGGCACAAGGGCAGAGGACGCCAGCCCCGACCCCCGCTCGCCTGGCCGCCCTTCTCTATGAGCTGGCGGAGCGGGGCAGGGGTGAGTGGAACAAAGGGAGCAGGCCTCGGGCCTGGCGAGTGTCCCCGGCTCGCTCCCGCCCTTGTGTGAGTGTGTGTGTGCTGCTCTGTACACTCGCGTACAAAGCAGAGGGAAGACACATCCTCTTCCCGCCTAAGAGAGGTCGCCCGAGCCTGGGGGCCACTGGCTTCCCTGACCGGGCTGGTGGCTTTGGAGAAAACGCATTTGGTTTTCACTCTTTCTAAAATTAAAGTGCTTCTTAAGGGGTGTTAGACGATGATGTTTCTAGTGGGGAGAGATGTCAGCACCTCCACATCACCCCAGATTCCTAGCGTCCTCAGATCCTGCTCACAAGTCCGCGGTGGTTGTGTGCGGAGCTCGGCCCCCACCGCGGGCAGCGCCCTGCGGGGTGAGATCACCTCTGTGGCCTCTGTGTGGGGCTTTGCTGGGCCAGCCAGGCGCCGGGGCCCACTGCCACACCCCCGCCCTCCGCCCACGCCGTCCACTCCGACGCTGCCCTCACCGTGGTGGCCATGGGCGGCCGGTTGCCTGTGCTGGAAGGTCGGGGTGAGCCTTTCTCAGTGTTCCGGCCTCGCGGCCCACACAGACCCTCCCAGAACGCGAGCTGCGACGTTCAACTGTGCCGAACACACGGAGGTCGGTGAAATGCTACTGCAAACCGACCTGGACGTGCTCGGGGTCTTGAAATCGAAGTGCACACGATACAAAAGGAATATCAAGGACAACACGGGCCAAAACCGGCCTCTTTACAAGGCTGCAGGAGGGTAAATAATGCTCCCGGTGGGACCAGAGGCGCGGCAGTCCCTCAGAGTGGGTGGCCGTGGCCCTCTAGTGGCCACAGCGGGGGAAGCACGCTGGCACCTCTAGGTGGCCGCCCAGTTTGGAGCAGGATGGGGAGAGGGCCCAAGACAGGTGTCCAAGCCAGCAGCACCAAGCCACTGAGTCGCACGGCCCCTGGCCTTTTCTGGACCCTCCTCGACACCGTTCCTCTGCTGGCTAA
>NW_004567117.1:46597486-46601658 GCF_000260355.1 Condylura cristata | reverse complement strand
CCACGCCAGCGAGGCGCTCAGAGCGGACCCGGCCTCCTTCCTGGCGCTTAGGTCCTCGCGGGCTTCCTCTCAGACGCCGAGGCGTGCTTCCGAGTCCGGCGTCATGAGACAGGCTCTCTCCAGGTCGTGTTCGGAGACGCTGGGGTCAGCGCGCCGCGCAAGACTTTCTGGGAGGCGGCACGCAGGTGGGCTGTGTGTGCCAGGCGGCCTGCCCAGTCTGCTCTGGCCCCCCGACCTTGGGGCTGTACCCACTGCCCCCTCGACTTCCTTACCCCTCGTGCTCAAGCCCGGCTCGCGGGAGGTTTCTGCTGCTGGTGTCTGGGAGGCGGGCCTGCTGTGTGTCCGCACAAACAGCCCAGCCATGTCAAGACAAAATAAACGTTCGGACCCTAAGACCATGGATGGTGACCAGAAGGGGAGCAGCAAACCCCAGTGGCTGAGGGAAGGGAGGTCGGACTCCGGGTGATGACCTGGTGGGGACACACACTGACCTCAGGGATGCACCCTGGACACTCACGTGTTGTGATGTGATGTGGCTTCATTTTAAATAAAGGGGTGATTGTGGCAGGAGTGGTGTCCAGGCTGGCCGCCACGTCCAGCGAGCATGGCTCAGGTTTATACCCGGGAGCTGCGGGGCACAAGGGCAGAGGACGCCAGCCCCGACCCCCGCTCGCCTGGCCGCCCTTCTCTATGAGCTGGCGGAGCGGGGCAGGGGTGAGTGGAACAAAGGGAGCAGGCCTCGGGCCTGGCGAGTGTCCCCGGCTCGCTCCCGCCCTTGTGTGAGTGTGTGTGTGCTGCTCTGTACACTCGCGTACAAAGCAGAGGGAAGACACATCCTCTTCCCGCCTAAGAGAGGTCGCCCGAGCCTGGGGGCCACTGGCTTCCCTGACCGGGCTGGTGGCTTTGGAGAAAACGCATTTGGTTTTCACTCTTTCTAAAATTAAAGTGCTTCTTAAGGGGTGTTAGACGATGATGTTTCTAGTGGGGAGAGATGTCAGCACCTCCACATCACCCCAGATTCCTAGCGTCCTCAGATCCTGCTCACAAGTCCGCGGTGGTTGTGTGCGGAGCTCGGCCCCCACCGCGGGCAGCGCCCTGCGGGGTGAGATCACCTCTGTGGCCTCTGTGTGGGGCTTTGCTGGGCCAGCCAGGCGCCGGGGCCCACTGCCACACCCCCGCCCTCCGCCCACGCCGTCCACTCCGACGCTGCCCTCACCGTGGTGGCCATGGGCGGCCGGTTGCCTGTGCTGGAAGGTCGGGGTGAGCCTTTCTCAGTGTTCCGGCCTCGCGGCCCACACAGACCCTCCCAGAACGCGAGCTGCGACGTTCAACTGTGCCGAACACACGGAGGTCGGTGAAATGCTACTGCAAACCGACCTGGACGTGCTCGGGGTCTTGAAATCGAAGTGCACACGATACAAAAGGAATATCAAGGACAACACGGGCCAAAACCGGCCTCTTTACAAGGCTGCAGGAGGGTAAATAATGCTCCCGGTGGGACCAGAGGCGCGGCAGTCCCTCAGAGTGGGTGGCCGTGGCCCTCTAGTGGCCACAGCGGGGGAAGCACGCTGGCACCTCTAGGTGGCCGCCCAGTTTGGAGCAGGATGGGGAGAGGGCCCAAGACAGGTGTCCAAGCCAGCAGCACCAAGCCACTGAGTCGCACGGCCCCTGGCCTTTTCTGGACCCTCCTCGACACCGTTCCTCTGCTGGCTAAGTAAGTCTCAGGTGCTGGGAGCGGAGAACGGCCCCCTCCCGAGGTGGGCCGGCGTGACGGGTTGGGTGCCTTCCGGGGAAGCGGCCGCAGCCTTCTCAGCAAGGTGACAGCACGTCTTGGGCCGGCCGGAGCCAGAAGCGTGGTGTGGGTGTGGCGCTGCCAGCCCTGGGGGCAGCGTGGGCTTGCGGGTGGGCTCGGGGTCCGCCTCTCAGAAAAGGGGGCACACCCCACCTTTAGGAAAATGGAAATGCTGGGCGACCCCTCCCATCGTCAGCGCCTCCCTGCTCAGGGGCTCGGTGGGGTGATGGCACTAATGTGCTGCTGGCATTTCCCCGCGGAAACAGCACCCCTTTAGTGGATTAGGTGGGTGGGCTTTAGCCTACTGAGAGGCGTGAAGGGCAGGGCTCAAGGACAGAGGCCGACTCAGGCTGGCGCGGGCCGGGCCGCGCTCTGGGCTCCCGCGCCAGCCTCCTGTCTAGGTCTCCTTCCTCCTCTCCACCATCTGTCCCCGGAGCCAGGAGCACTGCGGACAGATGAGAAAGCTCCTCAAGTGAGACAGAACAGACAGCAGGCGCTAAATATTCTATACTTTCTAGGATCTTTTCCTTGCAGAATACTGAGACTCTCGCCAGCACTCAGCAGGGCTGCGCTGAAGGCTGCTCTGCGTGGGGTTCATCTGGGGGCCCCCTGGGCTGAGCTTGGGTGGCCAGAAGCTGAGAGCCCAAGGCGCTGCGGCCGTGCATCCCTCCAGGGTGCTGTGCTCACCTCCCCATTTGCAAGATGTCAAATGCCCCTGGATGACGATCTTACATTTTTTTGAAAAGTCTTTAACTTTTTGAATTTTAAGTTTATTTTTACATCATTTTGTGCATTTTTGGAAAAATCTTTTAAACTCTTATGGTAGATCGCAAGGGATGGCGATCCTGAGGGTGCCTCTCCCCCACTCCTGGAAGCTGCGACTCGGTGTCTCAGGACTTCAAATCCTTTACTGCATTTTACCACAAGCAGGGACATCCTCCAGTTTTATGGCCTACACTGAGCCTCCCCAGAGGGGTGCGCCGAAACCCCAGCCCTCAGGAGCTCTGGCAGCCCTCGAGGACAGAACCCCGGGACGTGGTTTCTGCTTAGGGATGCCCACATAGTGACACACCCCATACTCTGGGAAACCCAGCAGACGGAACACGTCAGCGCCACGCTGAGTGTAATGGCCACGTGGACACCTGGGAGCTGGCTGGGAGCTGTCAGGCTGGGGCCACACAACAAAAGCGGTGCTGTGGAAGGTCACTAGGGCTGACGCAGAGCAGCCGGGGCAGGGCGGGATTGGGGCCTCATTGTCGGGGCATACCCGGCCATCTTGCCTCACCTTGCGGCTCTCGGCCAGGAGGCGGCTTCCGGGGGGGAAGGCGGCCCTACCCGGCATCCTGACGAGGCTACTGGTGGGGGCTGAACAACACCGGTCTTGGGGGGAACTGTTTTGAGTTCGTGTAGATGAGATGGGGAGGTGACCACGGTCAGAATGTCCGCAGGGCTCAGATTTAGGAGGAAACGGGGGCTGCGCCCGAGGACGAGATGCCGGAATCGGAACCAGAAAGCACAAGCTCATTGGAGCAGCTCTTCAAAAAAGACCAACGGAACATGTAGCGCCCGTTACGTGAGGAGGGAAGACAGGCTTCTGAAGCCTGACGGACATCGCCCGTAGCCACACAGCCTCCTCGGAGCAGCTTCTTTTCGAAGAGTTTTACTTCTGGTCACCAAAGTAACTCATAAGCTCATGCCGCTGGAGGAGGCGGCCGGGGCTCCTAAGCATGGACTGTGGGCGCGCCATGAGCAGCACCGGGTGGCCCTCCCCAGTGGGGTGAGCCCAGGCTCCGCCTCGGGGGACCCTGAGCTCCCCGCCCAGGTGGCTGCCTGACCCCAGGGGGCCAGGCCGGGAAAGGGCTGAAAACAAGCAGTTCAATAAACCATGAACGCTGGACACCGCTTTTGCTTCGTTTGCTTATTTCACACTTTATTCAGTTACATTATTTTAAAAGCAAAAAATACTGAAGAAAAATAAAAAGTAAGAGGAAAAGACCCTTACTTTTCCCGGAGTCAATTTGTAGTAAAAAAGGCTTCTCACCAAGAAACGAGTCAGAGCAGAAGCCTGTGGGCGACGACCTCTGGCCTGGGCTGGTCCCGGGCCCGCGCTCGCGCTCGGCACTCCTCAGCCTCACACAAACCTCCCCTCGCCGGTCTGGACGCGCGGCCGGAGCCGGCCCGGGGCCCGCGGGGTGACGTCAGAGCCGGGTGCGGCAGCAGCGTCATCGCCTCAGGGCCGGTTATCTTCAACGATGATGGTTCTTCCTGGGTAGGAGTCGACTTCCACAAATATGTACCGGAACTCGTACTCGCCACTGTCGGGGTTCTGGAAGAAGCGCCGCGGCTCACGGTGAGCCCCTTGCGGGGCGCCGAGCCCGCC
>NW_004567117.1:46592485-46597386 GCF_000260355.1 Condylura cristata | reverse complement strand
CGCCGCCGCCCGCGCACCTCCTTCACTTCCAGGTGCACCGTGCCCTGCCGGCCCGGCTCCGAGCCGCGGATGTAGAACTTGACGCGCATGTGCTTCAGCCCGTCCTTGGAGTATTCCAGGAAACTGCGGGAAGACCAGGCCGTGAGGCCGAGCTCCTCTCCCCGCCGCCGCCCCCACGCCTCGGCTGAGGTACCTGACGTGCTGCCTGCGCCCGCGCCGGGTGGCCTCGCCGAAGCCTTTGACCGGCTCCCCGAAGACGCTGATGACCTGCGGGGGTGCACGAGGCTCTGTCGGCCAGAAGTTCCTTAAGCGGCCGAGGAGCGGGGTCCTGACAACCCAGCGGCTGGCTTAGCCTTGAAGCCCTCCCACGAAGGTCGGGAAGTGGGGCCCTTCAGAGTGCCAACGTGAACAATGCCGAGACCACCCCCAAGTCTCACACAACGCAGAGCGCAAAACGGGAGTCGGCAGCTCCGCACCCCCGAGTCTGGGCAGAAAACGCAGCAGACTCGGTGCTCTCGTGACAGGGCCCAGAGCCCTCAGCGAGTCGGGCAGGCGGCGCCTGGCAAAATCCGACCGTCACCGAGGCTGGCGCGAGTGGCTCGACTGCTCACAGGCAGCAAATCCCGAGCACCTCCGCGACATCGCACCTTCCAGTCTGTGCAACTGCGTCCAAATGCTGAAACGCACCCAGGCTGCTGGCGAGTCTCACAGCAGCTCTCCCCGAGGACAGTGGTCACGCCACACCTCGCCCAGCCTGTCACCAGCATGGCGCTCCTCCCAGGTAACTAACGGGCGCCCCCTGTGAAGGCGCCTCTCCGCCTCCCTCCCTCCCTCCCTGTTTTCCGTTCACACACCCGAGTGCACCCTCGCCGCCGCCTTCGTCATCTCGAGCCCAGGGCAATGAAGAGGCAGAGATTGGAAGAAGGTGCACGGCCCCAGCTGAGGCTCCTCCCTGAAGTGACGACGGAAGCTGACCATACCCCGGGAGTCCAGCGATTCCGACACCACCTGCCGTTTTCTTTCAAGCTACCAGAACTGAGACGTCAACGACTACGACTTTTCGGCGTGGAGGCTTCAATCCAGGTGGCGATCGGGCTCCCAGGCTGCACTGCTTCTGTGACCCGAAGCTCGGACGCCGTCCTCCTGGCCCATCCTCCAGAGAAGGGAGGGCCGGCTCTGCCCTGCCCTGCCCTGCCCTGCCCTGCCCGCCCCACGCCGCCCGCCCCGACTGGCTTCCAGACAACCGTGTTGGGCCCAGGCTTGCCTGCTGCCCGCTGTCACCTGACTGAGCTTGCCCACCCCGCAGCAGCCTCCCCTCTGCCCACAGGTACTGGCAGCCGTCGCTACAGCCTAGTGGTGCATGAAGAACGCTGAGAAGGGCCTGGTGCTTCCACCATCAGGCCACGTGACAGGTGGGCCTGCGATCACAGCAGTCATCTGTGACAACCCGCCAACGACCTTCCTTGTACAGGTAGGGAGAAGATACCCCTCAGCCTCTGCCTAGCAAAAGCATCTGAAAGACTCAACCCAGAGCTGCCACCGCCAGCCGATCTTATTAACACATCAACGTAGGCGCTGGCCCCCATGTGCAGAGACGCTCACAAGTCGCCCCACCCTGCGCAACTCGGCCAGAGGGACTCACCTCGGGGTGGGACCGGCATATGTCCAAGGCTTTCCCGTATATCTTGTTAGGGCTGGATGATGAAAAAAGCTCTTTGAAAATAGCGTAAAACAGGCCACCTGAAAAATCACACAAAAAACAAGATGAAGCCAAGTGACAGAGGCGAATGGTGCATCAGAGCTGTGCAGGGCATCATACTCGCTGCGTCTCGGACCTGTAATGCTGATTCCAATAAGCACCACAACCAGGTAGGTGAGATCTCGGCCAGCTTCTTTCACTGTGGAGAAAAAACACCAGAGTCACAATGAGTCGGGCCCAGGGGAGGCGGCTGCGCTGGGCCAGGGGGCTGTGGTGTGGGGCAGCTCTTCAGAGGGGCCCGCAGCCAGGAGAACCTCTCAATGGCCCGCGGAGTTCAGGGCCTGGACTCCATGCTCTTTCATCTACATGTCACGTCAGCCCCAGGGACCAGAGGGGCCTGGTGCCCAGCGACACGTCTCTAGCAGCTGCCACACCGCTGGCTGCGCACAGAACGCGCGCGCTTGGCTGAGCCACTGTGAACCGAACAGGCTCGGAAAACAACGAACGCGAAGGCACCTTTATCTTTCCACAGGAATGAAAGACGAGCGTGCGGATTAAACAGCAGCCCAGGTGCTAAGTCAGCGCAACGGAGGCACGGCCAGGACACACGCCTGTGCGGCTCCGTGTGCACACCTGTGCCGCTGCACACCTGTCCGCTCGCGCTGCCCGCAGCTCCAGAGCCTCCGCACGTGCTCCCAGCTGAACGTGAGTCACCTCCTGGCGCTCTGTAGCTCAAAGCAGTCACCGTATTTGAAACACAGATTTCCAGAACAGGCATCGCTTACACGCGAAAAACAACAAAGTGCTGCCGAGGTGGCTACTATTTCTTCCACTCTGCTTTTTTTTCTGGTGAAAGCGCTCTTCAGCACAAGTGTTAATTCTTCAAGCTTTCCAGCTCGGCTTCTGCCCAAACACGATTCAAATAATAAACTTCTCTGTCCTAGCCTGGGCCACCACGGGCCTGACCCAACAGGCGCGGTCGCCAGCCCCTCGCCCTCAGCGAGGCTGGGGGGGCCCAGTCAGCCTTCGCTCCCGCCCAGGTTGCGTTACGCTGAGCACACCCCTTGCACCACAGAGCAGGCTGCCATTTCACGCCGTGCGGCTCCCGGGGCGCCGGCACACTGCGGCCCGCTCTCCCCACGGCCTTGCTTGCTCTGTTCAGTGCCAGCTGCTGTGCCTCAGCGTGTGCAAAGGCCTGGTCCACTCGCAGCCACACGCCTATAGTGTTTCCTGTCACTACTGCTCGGCGTGCTCTCCGCCGGGGGCTGCCGGCTGTCTGCCCGCTTTTCTTTCCTGTTAAAACTGCTGACGTATGTGCACTGAACGGTGTGGCTCAAAACGCGAAGTCACCCCTGCATGGTATCGCCGTGGTGTCTGAAACGCTCTGCTGCCTTTTTTGCAAGTTACTTGGGAAGCGCAAAAAATGAAGACACGCTACCTCATCTGTGGGAATGCTCTCCCCTCCCTCAAGGCCACACTCCACTTTTCCTACTGTCCTGTCTCCTGCACCTGCACTGAAGGTGAGCAACTGCTCTGAACGTCTTCAGCTCCACAGGGAGTAAAGTCCAACGCGTGCCTGGGCGCTCACTGGTGTTCGCTGACTGACCGAGGATGCGGCTGCCTCATCAGTCTTGTTCGGTCTACCCAGCCACCCTTCAGCAATGCCCTAACTTCTCTTTGTAAGCACCGTCTCCCCTCACCGTTTCACACTGTCTTCTTCCCAGTTTAGTGATACGGTGTCTGTGTTTACACACCGACTTCCTTGGCACACCCGCGAGCACCCAGTGCTAAGCAGGGAGAACGGGCGCTCGAGCACTACTGTGAATGGCTGTCCTGGGGCACTGGCCTGGGTAGCAGAGCCCCGGGGTTAGGAAAATGCGCACCTGCCAGCTGTGTGAAGCTGGTCACGTGCGCGTCACACACAGAAGGGTGTGGACACACCTCTAGGAGTGAGCATGAAGCTTAAGCGAGGTGAATAACATCTGGGAAATTTACGTGTGTACTATGAAGTCTCACAAGTAACGTCCTAAGTGTGTTCTCCACACCAGAACAACAGCTGGCACATAAATCAACAAAGCTGATCGCACTTTTCAAATGTGGGTTTGCATTTGAAGACAACTGCAGATCCGCATTCTCCGATTCTAAACCGTGTTCAACGGTTCTCTCTTCCCCTCGTGTGAACCGTTTTCCGTGTCCTGCACAGCACCGTGCAGACACCGCTGGCAGCCCGTCAGGTCTGCTGAAAGTCTGATCGCCGCAGGAGAATCCCTTTTTACCTTTCTGCGTCGTCGAGATGGTGGTCTCCCCGCTCTGACCTCTGTGCACGGACACTTGTTTGCCGCTGTCCTCCTCTGCCCCCCGGGCGCTCTGTCTCTGCGTCCAGATGGTTTTCTGCGTGACTGCAAGGAGACGTCTAGGGCGCAACGCTTTCTTCTGCTCTCGCAGCCCCCATCTCAAAGTGGGCTCCGTCTTCAGGTGCGCTCTGAGCACAAGGTGTGACGAAAACCACCGCTTCCCCGAGGCCCTGTGCAGCTTCTCCGTGCACTGCACAAGTCTCAAGAAAGTACAAATCATATTCACTGAAGACGGCTCCTGAGGGGAGACACCAACTGAGGAGAACAAAGCTTCACTGCCCAGCGGACGGGCGCTCACGTCGGTCCACACGGTAACGCCGCGCACAGCGGGTTTGGAAGAAATGCTGGCGTTAGCAGGCGAACTATGACAAGAATCGCAGGAAAGACGCTGACGCCCGTCCCTTTTCCTCTGCGATCCTTTCTACTTGAACCAAAGCGTTCTGATTGTCCGACCTGCGAATAAGGACCAAACTCTGCCCGCCATGCCTCCGCAAAGTGACCTGGGCAACCCCTAGGAATCCTGGGGACGGTAGTTCAACGACCTCATTCTTAACGGAGTCGCCCAAGCGGGGAAGTCATAAAAGACTACATCTCCCACAGTGCAGTGCGGCCGGAGCCCGCGACGGCGCCTTCGCCGCCTCCCAGACTCCCCCCGGGGGTCGCGGGCGCTCCCATTGTACGTCCTGGCGCGGCGGAAAGGCGGAGCAGTGTGTGTGTGGGGGGTGGGGTAGGAGGTGGGGCCCGGGGATTCGAGTGCTTCAAACCGGAATTTGCAAAATTCAGATTAACAAGTAGCAGAAGCGAGACCCATGTAAACTGGGGGGTTTCCGGTCTAATTGTGGCGCTGC
>NW_004567117.1:46579724-46591946 GCF_000260355.1 Condylura cristata | reverse complement strand
GGCCCCGCCCTAGAGCGTCCCTTGCACTTTTTTATGCGGGGAAGGTCAACTTGGCGTGGCACCGGAGTTGTGACACCCCAGAGTGGCTCCCAGAGAAACTCGCTGGCGCCCTTCCCTTGCAAGGACAGGTGTGAACCTGCCGCCACTCAAAAGTAGCCTGAGCGCCCCCTGCCGTACCCCAGGGGCGCCCTCCCAATTGGTGCTTGTTCTGGGGCCAGGGCTAGCTTTCTAAGACTTTATGACTTTTTTTTTAAATGCTTATTTATGCATAGAAGAACTAGGGTGTAGGCCAGAGGTGCGGACTCCCCATTGTGAGAGGACTCACCAGTATAAGTAGGGTCTTCTCTCTGGCCCACAAACACCTTTCTGTTACAAGTATTCCTAAAAGCTGCCTGCCTGCTTTTCAGGAAGGGAGGTCACAGCTCCCTCCTCAGAGCCCTCTGCAGGCCGGGACAGGGATGCCGTGTGTTCTGGATACCTGCTGCCCCTTCACCCCAGGTTCACGTGGAGCCTTCCCCCAGGTGCTGGGGTCTGCCCCACTCTGTGTGTTCCAGACTTGGGTCTCCGCGTGTGGAGAGCAGGCTGGTGCCCCTGAGTGTGCGAAGGCAGCTCTGTGGAGTGAGTGTCCGGAGGGCAGTCGCTGAGTAGATTGCCAAGAGTGTCTCCGCCTCCCTCCCCGGAAGCCTTCACAGGCCCAGTGATCCTGCCCCGGCGAACGGTGCTCGCTGCCCGCTGAGAAGTCCCCTCCTCTGGTGACAGCTGAGGTCAGCTGAGTTTACCTTGGCCCCCCCTGCAGCTAGTTTGCCAGCTGGAGGGATGAGTCTCAGGACAGGTTGCATTCTTGCGGCTATTTTTTTTTTTTGCTTTTAGGTCTCCTTCACTTACAGCCATCCATGCTGGACCTAATAAGCCAAATGGCTACGTTTAGCATGAAAGAGGAATCTGTTGCCAGACAGCTACTTAGGTTTGTTTCCTGGAGTCCCCAGGGCTGTGCCGTGTTCCACTTGGGGGCCATCGACCCACTCACCCTGCTTTCAAAGCAGGACGCTGTCCCTTAGTGTTATGGTAGAAATAGTATTTTTTTTAACGAAGTCCCTTTTAAACATTGAGCTGTTGACACTATAACATCGTCTCAGCTGTGCAATACCATTTGATGTTTATCTTGCAAAGTGATCACCACAATAAGGCTGATATGTGTCTGTGGTGCTGGTTGATCAGTGAGCATCTGTGAAGACAGACATCAGCCTTGTGATGGTGTAGTGACAGTGACCTCAATTCTGAGGAGTAGGAGAGAAAGACTGGAATTGAAGCAGCTTGAACTGTACGTCAGCTTGTGGCTTTCCCTACAGCCAGTGATCTTTATGGGGCTGTGCTTGGTGAGGAGAATGGTTCTGTTGCTGGATCCTTTGAGAGCTGAGTGAGCCTCCTGGTGAGATGGGTATGAGGCCCCTGGCATTGGCCCCCCGATTTGTTACACTGTCACCCCCGCTTTGTTACACTGTCAACATATTCAGTATTAGGAGGTGGGTGGGACTCGCCTCTCAATCCTTTAACCCCACTTAACCTCCGCCCCTGTACCTTGTGACTCAGGTGGTCACTGGGCAATACCTCGTCTTTACTTGCAAATCTCATGCGTGTTTATTCTTTCTCTTAAGAGAGGAACGCAAGTACGCGCGTGGGTCTGCCGGCTCAAGCTGCTTGCCCTCGGGGGTGCGTTCATCTAGAGGCGTCTGTGGCCTGCTTCCTCCTCCCTGGCGCTGTGGGACTCAGTCGCGGCACAGGAGACTCCTGCAGGGGACCTGCCCCAGCTCCCTCTGCAGAGAGCAAGACCCCGGGGAGTAGAAGCGGCTGGACAGGCTGAGCTGAGGAGGGTGGGGCAGGGGCGCGCTGTGTGTGTGCAGTCTGGAGAGAGCGCTGGGGAGCGACGCGAGCCTTCTGGTTTGCTTGGAAGCAGGATCGTGCAGATGTGACTAGGACGATGAGGGGCCTGAATAGCATGTGACCAGAGCCCGTATGAGGGCGCCCGGGGAGAAGGGAGGCTGGCTGGTGTCAGCACTGGGGCGGCCTGAGCGGGCGGGGCTGGGAGGGCGCGTGGGGGGACTGGGAGGTGGGGGATGGCCTCCCTGGAGGCCTGGAGGGAGCAGGGAGTGTGGGTTTGGACGTTTGGTCTCTAGCACTAGGAGAAAGTGTCCTATCTTAAGCCATGTGGCGGAGGTGCCTTGGGAGGGCAGAATAGGGCCCTGGAGCAACCAGGAAAAGGTATTTTCTCTCTCCTCAGCAGAGTGGGGAGAGTCTTTGCTTCACCAAAAGTACCAAGCTGGTGACACAGGCCGAGTCCTGATGAGAGGGGGAGGGCCCAGGCCCGTGTGCAGAGCCCCAGCTGGCCTGACCGCTTTGGCCTCCGTCCTCGGGGCTAGAAAGCCAATTCAACACTTCCTGGGTGCCCCTCCCGGGGCGGAGAAGCACAGCGCTGGTCGCCGGTGGACTTGCTGCCTCCGGGACCTGGACGGGGTCGGCCTCACCCGGGGGTGCCGTGCACACGACGGCTAGTGTCCGAGGGCTCCCCGGGCCAGAGAGACTCCTACCCAGGGAGGGGAAGCTCCTTGCCCCCCTGCTCGGAAGCAGGCCAGTCAAGGACGCATGGTCGGGGCTGTGCAGGCGTCCAGAGCCGGGGTGCAGGGCCAGCCCCCCTCGGCTCAGACCTTCACCTTCTAGAGAGCTTATTGCACTTGCTCGTGCCCTGCCCCCCCCCCCAGGGTGTTTTGAGTGTTGGTACAGGGCTAGCCAGGGGGTCAGCTTGGCAGGAGAAGCCAAGAGCCTTCCCTGAGAGCAAGCACCCGCGCTGTGGCTTGCCCGGCCGCCTGCCGGGTGCAGGTGCTGGGCGGAGGCGGAAAGCGGCGGCTTCCAGGCCTTTCGGAGGGCTGGGCTGTCCTCCCTGGGGCCGCCTTCGCGTCGCGGGAGGCTGGGGCCGTGGCGCCCGGTGTTCGGGTCCCCGCAAAGCTGCTCTTGGGGGCGGCAGGCTGTGGGCTGGCCCTCGGCAAGCCCTAGGAGTCCCCGAACGACCCGCCGGGACGCGCCCTGCTGTGCCGTGCCGGCCTTCCTCGTCCTCACCGGAGCCTTCAGTGCACTTTGTGTAGCGCACGATGAAAGCGGCCAATGCAGAAGTAGTCTCCTGAGCTGGGGTGGAGCGTGGGAAGGCTGGCGGGCCGAGGCGAAGCCCGCCGCTGTGCGACCCCCAGCCTACAGACCGAACGCGGCTGTTGCACGGTGGGTGTGGCGTCCTTAGGTGTCGTTGTGAGACGTCGCCTTCCCGCGTCCGTCGGGTGCACTCAGGAGCGCCCGGCATGCATGCTGCGCCTGGTAACGGGGCACCAAGTCCCAGGGCCAGAGCTCGCCAGGGCCCGAGTGGCGAGCGTGCGCGACCCCGGCCTCCCCCCAGCCACTCCTGGCTCCCCGCAGCCCCCTCCCCTCTCTGCAGAGACCGCATTCAGTGAGTAATCTTCGGTGTTTACGGATCCTTGACGGTTGTGGAGGAGGGAAGGGGCATTCAGTCTGGTTTGAATCTTCCCGGTTTCCTTTCAGAAAGGAGCCAGGTGTCAAACTTGCCGCAGGCTGCGCACCCCGGAAGCAGCGGGCCAGAGGCCAGACTCCCTCCCAGAGCCCCCGCTCCGTGTCTCTGGACAGGTATGTAGCAGGCGCCTGCCCGGGGGAGGGGAGCGCTGGGGTGGGGTTGCTCGGGGTGTCACAGTGCTGTCGACGCTGGGGGGGCGACGCTGGGCTGCTATTTTGAGCTCTCCAAGAATAGCGTCGTGTGGGCAGGAGTCACAGCACACAGTGCTGACGTGAGTCACCCGCCTGCCACCGCTGTCACTGTCAGGCCCGTTTATGAAGCTAAACTTCCAAAGGTGACAAGGAGATTCAGGTTTCTTTTTAAAAAAGTGTTCTTCAAAGTTGTTCACTTTCCAGTTGACAGGCCCCTGTGAAAGGAGGGAGGGGCGGGGAGTGAGCCCTTTCACAGCGCCCGCGGGCGTGCCGTGGGCAGACTCGCGTGCCAGTGCCGGCCAGCCCTGGGTGGTCTGGCCAGGACGAGCACTGCGCAGGCCTCTTCCTAAGCTGCTGTCTGAAACGGGGGCTGACGTGCCCCGGGTTTGAGCGGCGGTGGCATTTCGGGAGCACCTCAACACACCGGCGGCCCCCCAGGCCCGGCGGCCCCCCGCGCAGCTGAGGGGGTGTGTAGGTGCTGGAGAGTTTTCCAGAAGTGAAAAGCCAGCAAAGGGAGGCTTGCTTAGGCCCCGACGGGAGCTCTAGGCCCTGCGCTCTGGGAGCAGACTGGGCCCTGACACTGAACTGGGGAAGGGCAGGTCCTCGCCGGCCCCCAGAGCGGCGCGAGTCCCCGGCGCCTGCCGACTCCAGCAGGGGGGCCACGAGAAAAGGGACTGTAAGCTGGGGTGTGCCGCCAGGAAAAAGGGGGGTCTCTCCTGCGGAACCGGGGCTAGAGGGCTAAGGCCGGCGTCACTCAGGAGGGGACATTAAAGTAAGAGCTGCAAACTGGTGAAGGGCTGGCGAAGAGCACATCCGAGGGGAGCTGGGGAGTGGGCAGAGCTTGCCAGGCTGTGTGGGGGCTGGGCACTGGGCGCGGGGAGTGGGCGGGGAGAGGAGCCCCTGGCCAGTCGGGCCTCACGGGCCCTGGGAAGATGTGGAGGCCTCATTCACCCAGCTCTCCACCGCTGAGGAGGCGGCTGGGGCCTGAGCGTGCCTGGCTTGCTGGCTCGGCTCATCTCTAGAGGAGGGCAGTGGGCAGCAGGCACGTGCGAAAGAGGGGCTGCCCTGGCTGTCAGGGCGCCCGAGGGGACGTGTGGCCTCTCGGCCGCACGTGCAAGTGCAGGACCCCTCGGTTTCGGGGAACAGCAGTGAGGCTTGTTTAACAAACGGGAGCACAATTTCTAAGGCTGCAGATGGCCGCTCTCACCCAGCGTCCGCAGTGTCCAGAGGCCCTACACAGAAGGCCGTGTGCCCAAGGTGGTGCCGCCCTGCCAATGAAGGCCTGGAGCTCTTGGCTGCCTGGCACACAGCAGGCGGGGACCCACCTCCTGGCAGCTGGACAGGGTGGCTGAGCTGCTGTGGCATCAGCCTGCAGGCCGGGGTGGACGGCTTGGGCTCTGGACTGGACAGCCACGGAGGCAGCACCGGAGGAGATGCTGGATGACCACAGCTGGGCGACAGCCCCCAGAACAGAGCCAGTCGCCTGCGAAGGTGCTGGCCAGCACTGGCCGGAGTGCCGGTCACCACGGCTCGCTGGGACGAGGGTGTCCAAGGCTCTGTGTTAACAGTCCTTCACGTGGGCAGCTGGCCCGCGCCACCCACACGCAGCTCTTGAGACACAGGCCAGGCCCCCAGCGCTCATTCCCGACGGACTGACGGTGTCAGAGCAGACGAGCAGGTGCGGCCGGCCTGCAGGCCTCAGAGCATTTCACGTTCTCTGCTTCCTTCTTCGGCAGTCAGACGAGCCCTTCTGTGAGAGGGCCTGAGAGTCTGGGCCCCAGCGGGCCCTGCGCGGCCTTACCTCCCCTTCCTGGGTCCCCGCCCACAAGGCTGGCTGCCCATTTTCAGTCCCGTGGCCGACCGGACCATTCACCCTCGGCTCCCGCGCACTGCTCGCCCACTCTACACCAAGTCCACGCCCCAGGCCACTGCCTGCCGCGGGCCAGCCCCGGGGGAGTGGCCGGCCAGGCTCCTCCCTGCAGCCCTGGGCCGGGGCGGCGTGGCCGGGGCGTGCTGGGGAGCCCCTGCTGCCCCTTTCACGGTTGGCCTCTGTCCGCCGCCTGGCCCAGGGGCCGTTGGTGGTGGGTGGCAAAATGCCCAGCCACGGCTGCCAGCACTGCCCACACGCGCAGCTTGGGGCCCTGGTGCAGAGCCCAAGGGGGTGCTCTGGTTTCATTGTGGAGAACTGCGGCTTGAGGTGCAGGGTGGCGGGGCACTGCTAACTGGGATGGAAAGGCACAGGGGTCGTGGTCTAGAGGGAGGAAGAGCCAAGAGGCTTGTGCCCGTGAGCATGAGGCGCAAATAGAGTTCAGGGTGTGGCCTGGGGAGTCCCACGGCTCTGAAAACGGGCAGATGTCTTGTGGCAGGGGCCTTAGGGGCAGACCTGTCTGCGTTCCTGCCCCCACTTTGCTTTCTCGCCCTGCCCTCCCGCCCCCTCCCCAAGCAGGGGGACAGTGGGAGCCCACAGAAGGTAGCCCGGTGTGGCGCGAGGCCGGGCGCTGCCCTCGTGAGTGGTAATTGAGCTGTGGCCCCGCTGTTTGGGAAGTGGAGGATCCCAGTACCTGGAGAGGCCCTCCTTTGTTGCGTCACCTGGGGCGCGGGGGCGCACCCCTCTGGGGCCGGCACTTGGACAGGTGCTGGACACCTACCAGAAACGTTTGCTTTAACCGACTCTATTTTCACTCCACTGATTTAGAAAAAATGGCGAAATACCACTTCAAAATAGAAAAACGTTTCCTGCAGCGTTTCTGACCCTAGCTCTAGAGACCATTTAAAAGCCCGACTGCTGACTGCCTGCGAGGTCTCCCGCGGGGGGGCGGCCCCGCCGAGTTCCCGGGCAGCGTCTGAGCCACCTCAGGTGCCCTGGCAGCCCACGTGCTGTCAGACGGGCCGCCTGACTGGCTTTCCTCGGAGAGTCCACTTAATTCTTCCGCAGAATCTTAGGCTGTTCCGGAACGTTTGATAAGCGGGTTTTCGTCATGACGTAGAGTAGTGAAATGGGAGGTCGAGGGAGAGTGGGGAGGGGTGGGGCTCGTGGGAGAGTGTCTCAGACTTCGCCGAGACCTGGAAGGTGGCACAGGCGGTCTGGCAGGTCACACGTAGCCTTGAGATGCGGCTCGCTTGTGCGGAGTCAGCGATGACGGGACCTGGGGGGAGAGTGCCCCGTGCCTGCACACCTCTGCGCAGCCCGGGCCGCCTCTGTCTGCAAGCCACAGCAGCGCTAAGAGGGCGCCTCCGGGGTGGGCCGGCACCGG
The DNA here is from genome assembly GCF_000260355.1 of Condylura cristata. Taxonomy (NCBI): domain Eukaryota; kingdom Metazoa; phylum Chordata; class Mammalia; order Eulipotyphla; family Talpidae; genus Condylura; species Condylura cristata. The sequence goes on along the minus strand of NW_004567117.1, from coordinate 46,584,930 downwards.
CGCACGGGGCCCGCTGCTGCCATGCCTGTGCCCTGCCGCCTCACCGTGAGACTTGTTCCTCTCCCCACACGGGCTTTGCAACCTGCTCCATCTGCTGCTGTGTGCACCAGGGCAAGCTTGTAGCTGACCCCCACGGTGACGAGAGCCCGAGGCCTGGCCGCCACCTAGATGGGCTGGAGACGATTATGACACAGGAGCCACTTTGCATCGCCCCCGGCCCCCTCCAGCGGCCAGTCCCCACCAGTCCCGCGGCATCTGGTCCTCTCCCCGCCGCCAGGCCCCTCAGCACCCGTCCTGACCTCCAGCCCAGCGGCGTGCACAGTTCCGAGCCTGCAGGTGGCAGCTGGGATGCGTTTGGCGCCGGGCGCTGTGCAGCTGGGGGCGTGGGCAGAGCTGTGCCCCTGCGGGAAGCAGTGGGGGGCGGGAGCAGCCCGGGCGGGATTCGGCTCTCCCTGTCCACCAGGGGCTTTTCTCCTCTTGCGGGCCATCTTGGGTTCTTACTGGTAGTGGGCATGCCCGTCGCTTATTTCCCAGGGGCTCGCCACCTCGCGCGGGAGGGGCAAACCCCTGCCTGTGCATCCCCCTGCGTGAACATGGCCGTGGTGGGGATGGAGCAAGTCAGTGTGCAGCTGGTTCAGGTCGAGCCGGCGTGCGGATGCCCCAGAGCGCGCCAGGGCGAGGTGGCAGAGGGGGTGTCGGGGGAGCCCGGCCCTGGAGCGGGAGGGCCGCGGCGCGTCTGCGAGGTCTGGCTGGTTTCCCTCTGGTGTGGTCTGAGCCGCGGCCCTCTCTGCTCCCGCCTCCCAGTCTGCCCGCAGAGATCTTGCTGAAGATTCTTTCCTACCTGGACGCTGTGGCCCTGCTGTGTGCTGGATGTGTGAACAGGCGCTTTTATCATCTGGCCAGTGACAAGTAAGGAGAGAATGGGTCTCGGTTACTTTGTTTTAATTTACTTTTATTGATGCGTACAGAAGCGGGGTACAGACCAGAGGTGCGGGGCGGTGAGAGCATTCACCAGATCACCAGAGACTGAGCAGGGAGCGAAACAGGCAGATGGACAAAGTGCACTGCTGAGGGGAGCAGCGGGCGGGTCAGGAGAGGTCTGCCGCGGCCAGTGGGTCAGCTCCGGGGCGGGCACCGAAGCCGCCGCAGCTCGGCTGAGCGTTGCAGGGCAGCGTCCACCCCGCGGCACCACCGGGGAGGGCCTCGGCCGCCTTAACAATGGAAGAGACCATTTCAGCTCGCTTCCAACACTTTAAAAAGTCAACTTCAGGAGTATTTTAGATTTTAGAAACACTGTGTCCAATGTCCTAGTTTCAAAGCCCTGCACTCCTGCGCCTGGAAGGTCTGTGCTCTTGTGCTGGAAGCCTGTGCCTGTCCTCGGAGTGCCAGCTCCCCGGGAGCGGCTGTCGCTGGCTGGAAGGGACTTGCTGTGCCCCAGACGCGGGCAGAGCTCATGATGCAGCCTCAGGTGATTCTGTAGTCCGGCCTGTGCCGCAAGAGCTGTGTGTGGGCAGCGTGGGCCAGCCGCGCGTGAAGGCTGTCAACACGGAGCTCGGACACCCTCGTCCCAGCAGCATGGCGGCCGGCACTCGGCTGCAGTGCAGCGCACTGGCGAGGTATGTGCTGCATGCCGCCAGCGGACACGACAGGCGCAACGTCTCAGGAGACGTGTGTGGGCGGGAAGGGTGTGGCTAGAGCTCATAGAAACAGAACCTGCAGCCGTTGCCTCCCGCTGAGGAGCAGCCGGCGCTGGGCTGCAGCGAAGACACCGGCGATCCCGAATGTTCCCGCACCTGCGCCGGGAGGGCTGGTGCGAGGGGTTTGGGTTACTGACACGCGGCCGTCCCTGGGACCCCGCGAAAGCTTGCTGTGGAAGGGCCTGTGCGTCCAGAAGCTGCTGCAGACTTGGGCCAGGAAGCTGTCCTGGGCGTGAGGACACTGCGAGGAAGCCACTAGTGCACCCCTGGCCCCGAGCCCACCTGTCTGAGGGGCGCTCCTCTCCCTGTCTCCCCACCCGCCTCTGGGCCCCAGCGTCTCCCCCTGCTCTCTGGCATTGCTGTCCGCCCTCTCTGCACTCAGTGGGAGCCGGTGGCCGGAGCTAGTGAATGGTGAAGCACATGACATTCCTCTTGTACGTCAGGAAAGTGAGTTTCCTCCCACACAAGCCTACGCCTCAGTTTCCCCAGGAGTAGTCTCCTCTCCCCCCGAGAGAGGCGGCCTGGGCTGCTGACTTCTGGGCCTCTGCAGTCCTGGGCAGAGCAGGCAGCTCAGCTGGAGGCCCTGCACCATCTTCTGCGCTCTGTCTCCGTGACCCTGAGTGGGGAGCGGGGAGCCGGCGAGAACTGGGCTCTGGACGGGTGCACAGAGCCAGCGCCGCCTACCGCTGCCCCTGCCAGGCCGGGGGCCGCTCTCCTGGCCCTCCCTCCCTCCTTCCCTCCCCGGAGGCCTGCGGCACACAGCTTATGTTGAAAAACTGAGACATGGGATGCAAACGCTACATACAGTTCTGCGCGTTTGTACAGGTGCTGGGTGCGCATGTGTGTATCGTTGGTGTCTGCCGGCTTCTGCACGTCTGCGTCCTTTCTGGTATCAGAGACGCACGCCGACACTTGACGGAGCCAGACGGGACTGGCCCGTGCACTCTGCTCGCCGGCTTCTCACGTCTGGCCTCGTTGCGGGCCCAGGAAGTCAGGTCTGGGTGGCCCCGAGTCACGGGAGCTGGCCCGTCTGACCTGGGCCCTGCACGAGCGGCTCCCGGCGTCTTCGCAGGCTGCGCGTCGCGCCCCACGCACGGCGGGAGGGAGGCGGCCGCTCGCGAGCCCGAGTCCGCGCGCTTCCGCCGCCGGCCCCCGCGGGTCTCCGGGTAACGCCTTTCCTCTTCCTCCAGCTTTCTCTGGGGGAAAGTCTACTCAGCTGCCTTTTCGCCTAAAAGATCGAATTGGAAAGTGAGTTCGGTGGAGAAGGCGGCCGAGTCTGTGAACGTGCTGTCCCTGGCGGACAGGGAGGCCGGGTACTGGAAGAAGGAATACATCGCGAAGCAGATAGCTTCCGTGCGGGCCGCGCTGTCGCAGGTCCTCAAGAACGTCAACCCTTACACAGGCCTGCCCAGGAACGCCAAGGAGGCGCTCAGGTGCGCGGGGCGCGGGGCCGGCCTGGCACGCTGGCAGCATTCGGCGCTGAGCTCGGGCGCTGTGGGCAGGGTGGGGAAGAGCTGCGGTCCGAGGAGCCAGCAGCCACCTAGACGGCCTGTTGCACTCCCCCCTCGGTTGTCCGCGTGAACAGACACCAGACACGCCGCCGGCCGCCGGGTCAGTGCCTCCCGGGCAGGACCCGGGTCTCACTCACTGGGCTCGCTCAGCCAGAGGGGCGCGGCGGGCGGGCAGGACGGGCCTAAGCAGAGCGGTGCCGCGAGCGGCCGCGTGCGGGCGTCGGCCCGTGGGAACTGTGACAGCGGCGCGAGCCGAGTGTGTGCAGGAGCCGTGGCGGCTTGTTCTGCGGGATGTGAGCCTGCCGTTTCGGGCCTGCTTGTCGTCCTCCAGAGTATCGGGCTTGGGCTGGGTGCTGGTCCTGAGAGAGAAAAGCGGGAGAGAACATGTCCTGGAGCACGTCGACCTGACCATCAGCGACGCGTCTGTCACCATCCTGTGGTACGGCAAAAACTGGCCGTGCCTGGCCACTCTGTGCACCTTGGACCTGTGCGGTGTGACGCCCGTGTTCATGGACCGCTCAAAACCGCCCCCCAGAAATGGGTAAGGACCGACTGGTGGAACGCTGGGTGGGAGATCTTCATGCCAACACTGGCCGGCTTCGCCTTTGTCCTTCAGAGGGCGCTGGGTTGTTGTATGGGGCTGCTGTGGCATTTTCCCTCTGGATGCCGCAGGATAGGACAGGAGTGAGCCTGCACCTGCGTGGGGCTCAAGTTGAGGTCCTCAGACCTTGCTCATCAGTTACCCTCAGCCGATGGCCCCGTTGCTAGCTGGGGCCTTCCTGAGGCCTTTGCTTTCTGCATTTTTGCACAGCGGCACAGAGAGCGCTTTGCATCTCCCATCCAGCGACTGCCTGGCTCCACAGCCCGCGGGTTGGGCTCCCTCCGACCCCCGCTGGGACGCGCTGCTCTGGCTGCTGACCGGGGGCTGCCTGGCGCGAGGCGCCAGCAGCCTGCTCCCCTGTGCAGTGGTCATGCCAGAGGACCCTCCCTCCCAGAGGCGCGCACTAGGTGCCAGCATCTCACATCGCTGCTGCCTGTGCCCTCGTGGCCTGTCGGGGTGGCTCTGCGTAGCTCGTGACCACGAGAGCGTGGCTCCTCGTCATCCTCACGCGGAGGCGCACCCCACTCAGCTCGGGGCTCTTCCAGCTTCCCTGGCTTTCTCCTCAGAGCTGCTCAGGCTCCCGCCTGCCCTCCCCAGCAGAGCATGACTTTCCGTCAGCCGAGGCTGCACTCCTCGGGCTGCTTTGCTGCCCCCCGACCTTGCTGTGGGGAGCTGAGCCATCCACCTTCGGGGCCCTCCCACGGCTCCTGCGCTTTCTCTGGGTGCCGGGGCTGCGGGGGTGTGTGCCGCCCCTCGGCAGCGGGACAGCTGGGCCTCGCAGGGCCGGCGTGTGCTGGCTTTCCTGTCTTCTGCAGCTACCCTTGTTGCTCGGAAGCGGAGCATGCATTTTCCCCCTCATTGTATTATTGGAGATGTTTTGGAAAGTTACTTTTCCAAGTAGCGTTTGTTGGGTTAGACCTGTCACGTGGTCTCAGTGACGCCCGTTCTCCTGGCGTGGTGTGGGGCTTCACACCCTCTGGGCCTCCGAGGCGCCCACGCTGTGTGCTGGCGGGACGGCTGCCTGCGGGAGACGTGAAGTACGTTCTGTAGCCGGAGGACGCGATTGTCAGCACCAGTCACCTGGCCACGGAGGCGGGCGGCAGTGGGCGATGCAGCTCATTGAGAGACCGCGTTCCTGGAAACCAGTGTCCGGGTCAGACTGGATGCTGCCCTCTGATGGCCTGGGCGGTGGGGGCAGGGGCTCCCTCCAGCTCACGCTGCCCTCCCTAGCCCACCTTTCCGTGCAGGAGGCCTGGGATGATGCGGTGAGGCCAGGCTGGGGGTGCCGAGGCGCTGAGGCTCCTGGCAGCCTCCGCGCCGCAGCCTCGCCGAGCAGCTCTGGCTTCTGTGGCCTGCTCTCCGTGCTGGAGGTGAGCCCCTGAGCGGCCCGCCTGCCC
>NW_004567117.1:46577837-46578579 GCF_000260355.1 Condylura cristata | reverse complement strand
CCCCCGCTAGGAGAGGGGCTGGGGCTTCACCAGCTGGGAGAAGCGCGGCAGGGCACCTCAAGATGGCAGTCTCCTAACTGACCTTGCAGGGGGAGGAGGAACTGGCCTTTGTGATGGCGAATCTTCACGTCCATCACCTCGTGGAGAGGAGCACGCTGGGCTCGGCCACTGTGTACGTATCCGGGCGGCTGCGTTTCTGCGGCGCCGTGAGAGGCCAGAGGGGCACCAGCGCAATATGCTGAGAACAGCTGCGGCCGGTCCGTCTTGAATCAGCACGGAGCCGTCGCTAAGACACCGGCGCCTTCGCAAGCCCACATTTGCCTGTTTGTTCCGGGGGAGGTGTGTGCCGGCCGGTGACCGCGGGCTGGCCCGGCCGCGTCATCCCTCCGGCCGCTCAAGTCCTGGCACGGAATTCGCACGTCTCGCGGGGCCAGACCCCAGCAGGGCCCCGTCTGGCCTCGCCGTGTTTTCCGTGGCCTGGCCGTGAGGGCCTTGAAGTGAGTCTGAGGGCGGCCGGGCCCTCCTGAGCCAGGTCGTCCTCGCGCCTTTTCTTTTCCCACTGATTACCTTCTGGCCCCCCGGGTGCTTTTTGGGGTCCTTCCTGAAGTGAGGTTTTCTTTCTGGGAAGTATTTCGCTTCCCATGGCTTTGATTTCCCCCCACACCCCGAGCCGCAGGCTGTTTCCGGGCGCCATTTCCCTGCGGACAGGTGTGTCCACTGGCGCTGCCCGCTGGTGGCCGTG
>NW_004567117.1:46568334-46576086 GCF_000260355.1 Condylura cristata | reverse complement strand
GAGAGGGTTCACCAGAGACAGAGCGGGGAGCAGAACAGGCAGATCGATGAAGTACACTGCTGAGGGGAGCAGCGGGTAGGTCAGGAGGGGTCTGCCGCGCCCTGTGGGTCAGCTCCCTGCCCGGGGATCGAACTGGTGCTGCAGTGGCTTCCGAGAGTTTCACAATGCGGCGCTTTAACCCATTGTGCCACCAGGGAGGGCCCTGGGGCTTTGATTCTTAATGAAGCTGAGATCCCCGTGCCGGCCCGGGGCTGCTGCAGGTTGGCTCGTGCCGCCTCAGCCTCTGCGCCTGTGCAGTTTGGCGCAGGAGACCTCTCGGTGTCTGTGAGCTTGGTGGCGCCTTTGTTAAAATGGTATCACATGCACATAGTAACCTGGGAGAATTGACATTTTTTTATTCTTGAACTGTTCTGCCCCAGAAGGTTGGCCCTCTTTCCATGTGTTAATACTTTCATGGTTTAGGGATGGTGAAGGATTTTCTTCACATTAGTTTCACGTTTCTTGTTAGGCTTGTTCGTAAGAGTTTGCTTTGCTTGACCTGAATTCTTCTAGGTGCATGGAGAGTTGTCTTATGTCTCAGATGGCGCCTACTTGGCTCTCATTCCCAGCCCTCTCCACAAACATGTCCCTTCTGTCGAAGGGGGAGTCCCCAGAGAGGCGGTGCGGGCATTGAGAACGGTGGTGGATACCACGGGCTCGGTGATTTTCTGCCTACTTATTTTATCAGTTACAGAGAAGGGAGAGTGAAATTCCGTGACTGCAGACTTACGCATTTTTCTTCGATGTCTGTCAGTGTTTGCGGCGTGAGCTCTGACGCCCATTACTGCGTTCGGGCACTTTGAAGTCTGCCGGCTCCCCTCGATTTCCGGCACCGGCCCGATTCCAGAAGCGCCCTTGTCGGGCGGCACGGTCTGCTTGAAGCACAGCGCGTCGATGTGAGTACGGCACTCCGGCTTCTCGTGCCGACGCGGTCTAGCTTTCCCCAAAGCCGGTGGCGTCTTCGCAGCTGGCGGTCTGTGTCTTGGGCCCGTGGTGGCAGCTCGCTCCTCTTCTCTCGCTGCGCGTTGATTGAAGAAACCGAATGCGCCCTTTGTCTGCACCAGCTTCTGCACCGTGACGGGCTGCTTCTGGCGTGGCCCTGCCTGCCCTGGGGAGCACACCCGGAGCTTGGTCAGACTTAGCTTTGGTGTCCTGGCAGGAAAGCGAGCGCCCTGGCGTCCTGCTTACCTCGCCGGACAGAACGTCTGCAGGCAGTGTCTGCTTAAGATAGATCGGTGGGCTTGGGGCCTGGCAGCCTGCTCCTGCGGTCGCACACCCATTTCTCTGTGACGCGCCACCCAACAGCTAGCCGGTTGCTGGGTGCCGGCCTGTGTCCCCTACTCGACACCTGCCCAGGTGGTGGCCTGGTTCTGTCACTTCTCCATCGGGTGCTCCCTCCAGATCCAGTGTGCTGGAGACCGAAGGAAGACACTCGGTATGTAGCACCAGGGCCCGGCGGGACGCGTTTAGGGATCGGCACAGCACGGTTGCTGTGCGGCGCGGCCCGGGGTCGCTGTGCCCTGGCGGCTGAGCGGCGCTGCACACCACAGGGGCTCGCTGCGGTCGATTTCTTATTTTTCAGGATTTCTCAGCTTTTCTGTACGTTCAGACAAGCCGCCACATGAACACAGCTCTGGCCGTGGAACTCGGGAGCGAGCAGCTGGGAGAGGTCCCCTTGCTCCCTGGCCCTGCGCCCTGCCTCCCTCGCGCGACGCGGCCCTCTGTGCCGCCTCTGGCCTGCTGCTGAGGCGTCTCTGACTGGAGCGTGCTGCACGTCGGCCGAGTCACGTTTCTCTGTCTTTTTGGTTCTCCCGGACTCACTGTTCAGCATCTTACTTGTCGTGATTACTGATTATGCGCGGGGATCGCTCTATCCCAAGACAGGAACATTTGCAGCTTCCTGCGCCCAGTGGGCGCCTGCTGGCGGCTCTCCCGGCCCTCTGCCGGGGGTGCACCTCGTTTCAGATTTGCCGGCCGGTCTCTGGGAGCTTTCTGAGAAGTAGGGTCCGGTCAGAGGGACAGCACGTTATGAGGACCCCTTCAGGGTGGCGTGCATTTCCGGCTTGATGGGACATTCGTGACCAGATGTCGGTCCCCAGGTCTGCTTCTCCCGGGCATCTGGTTCGTGACCTTACAGGTCACGGAAGTGTCTGTCCGAGGTTGGCTGGATCTTCAGAAACCTGGGGGCGTCTGTGAGGTGCCACCAGGCGGATCTCTGGGGCCCTCTGATGGGGCCTTTCCTTGTCTGCGCCGTGGGGGCAGCAGGCCTCACTGCACCCCGCGCTGCGTCCCTCTGCGGGCGCCTCGGGCAGGCGCCTCTTTTCGTCCGATCTTACCGGATGAAGCCACTGGTCTCAGTTACTTGGGTTTAGTGTTTTTCCTGTTATGCTCAGGCTGTACTCTGCATTCTTTCTTCATTTCTGATCCAGTTTTCATCCAGTTTTCTACTTTCCATCAAACCAGTTTTAGAATTTAAATGACTTTCTGGAAAAGCATCCGTTTTCCTGAGGTTAATTTTTTTAAACCCAGTTTCTAGCCTCTTTGATCTGACTGCTTCGATTGTTTCATTTTGGGGTTTTTCTTCTGTGCTCTCTGTGCTGTGCCCCAGATTTTGGCTGGAGAATGGGGAAGGGCCGGGAAGGTGACCGAGAAGCCCTCTGGGTCTCAGCCAGCCGGTCGCGGGGGGCGTCCTGCCTCGCTCGCTCACAGCCGCCTTTGCCCCTCGGCCCTCCAGCTCACCCCTTGGCGCTGCCAGTTAGGGCAGAAACCCGAGCCTCACTCCCTCCCACCCAGTGTGGCTTGCGGCTGCTGCCGGGCGGCCCCAGCCAGGCCCGGGCGTGAGCCGCCAGCGGAGACCTGGCTCGCGCGTGCTCCAGCCCTGGGCTCAGCCGCGGGCTGCGGTTGCTCCTCGAGCGGCCGCTTCCCTGTGAGCCACCCGCAGCCCCCCCAGCGCCCGAGCCCTGTGCCCGCCCGGCCGGGTCTGGGTCTGTCTCCGGAGCGTCAGCACTTCAGGGCGCCCCCTCGGCTCGTGCACGCGTGGCACGTCGCCGGCCCCGCTTGTCGAGCGCCTCCCCGAGTGGTGGGGACGGGCGGCAGCGGCAGGGAACGTGGCGTCCGCAGAAGGTTTCGTATTTAACCTCCTGCGCGGTGGGGGCGCTGGGCCGGAAGTCACTTCTCTGGGGTTGGGGCGGCCCCCCTCGCCAGGCCCGCCGCCCCAGGGCCGAGCCGGACTGTTGCACAGGGAGTGGCTCCGGGGCTGTGCCGCGTGCCGAAGCAGCCACTTAGCCCTTCCCATACTAGCGCCAGAGCGGCGAGGGCGCCTGCTGCAGCCGGCCAGCGGCCAGGTCAGGGAGGCGGCGAGGGGGGCGCCCGCGTCGCCCCTGCTGGGTCCCCAGGAGAACGCACAAGTCAAGAGTCAGGGATTCTGTCTGGTCGTGCCTGCGCGGCAGCAGAGGGCGCTGTTGCCAGCCGGAGCCCCTCAGTCCCAGGCTCTCTCCGCGCGAGGGCGTTCTCCAGGAGTCTGGTGGCAGCGCGTGCTATATTTAGCCAAGCCCAGCCATGTCACTGGGGTTGGGAGTGACAGCGTTCCCCTGTGTTTGCGAACACTGTCTTCCGCTCAGGCCACAGCGTGGCGTCACCACGGCCGGGATGAGGCGGCTCAACAGGCTGCTTGTGGCCAGCAGTGCTGGCCGCTTGCTGCCGAGGGCAGGGAGTCGCAGGTGGGGTGGGCACGCCAGGCTGGCTCCTGCGTTGGGCCTGTTCGAGGGCTTCCAGGAAGAGCGGCCCGGAGGGGCTGGAGACTCTGACTAGTTCATGGGGAGGGCTCTGGGCTGCCGGGCCGACGGGCCTGGAAGCTGCCGGGTGGTGACTGCAGGTCACTTGTACCCAGCCCAGATATGGGCACCTTGCAGGGCCATTTCCAGCTTTCTCTCCTCTACTCTGACTCCAAGAGTAGTGACATATTTCTCCTCCCTGTAGCTTGCTGCTGATTGTTCCTCCGTTTCTAGGCCAGCTGGCCCTCTCTGTGCTCTCCCCTGCCAGGAAGCCATTAGGTAGAGCGTGGCCTTTCCGGGCGGTGGTTACTGGGATTATGAGAACCAGACTTCTTCACCGCGTCTTCTTCAGTGGCTGTTAGGAATTCTGTCCTGCTGCTTTGTGCATCCTGTGGCCTGCCATGAGCAGTCAGCCTCACGAACAGCTGCTGACAGGACGCATACTCTGCAGCAAAGGTTTCTGAGTTTCTGGGCCTCCTGCCCTCCTCGCCCAGACTCACCCACAGCTGCCCCCAGAGGCGGCTTCCTGTGCACGTCACGGAGCTCACCTTCCCGGATGCCGTAACCCGCGCATTCAGCCCGGCCCTCTGGGCCTAACGCAGCCCCTTTCCTGCACATCCTGCTGGCCCAGGGCCCTCATCCCGCCGGTCCGTCGGCCTCCACCCCCACATTCTTTACTTTCCATCTTCTCCTTGTTCTATTTATGAGGCAAAAAGTGACCTCGGTTCATAGCCGAGAGATGCAGGTGTCAGTAGCAGCGCGCTTGATGCGCCATGGAAGACGCGCCCTTTAGCCCAGAGACGAGGCCATTCGGGGAGACAGCTGCGGTGCAGAGATGGGTCAGGCTCATCAAGCTGCGGGCTCGGGGAGGCCGGTGTGCGGGGAGGGCGGATGTCCGGCCTGAGGGGCCAGACTCCCCGGGGGGTGAGTGGAGGCAGCCCCACAGACCCTTCTGCTGCTGTGCCCGCCACCTTCTCTCCGGCACAGCTTCCACACGGAGGGGCCGGGGGCCCGGGCCAGCCTCCGCGCACCCCTGTCCGGCTCCTGTCACCGCCCATGAGTTGCTTCTTCTGGAGCCTCCACTCAGCAGGACCCTGCCCTGCTTTCCGGGTCCCTCCACTGTGTCTCCTGTGTCCAGATCCTGGCGTTGGGCTGACGTCCTGCGGTGGGTGGCCTCCCTGCAGGGCCGTGTCGGAGGCTGAGCCACTGCCTGCTGGCCAGTGCCCTGCTGTCACTGCCCAGCGCCCATTGGAGGGGAAGTGCCAGGTGTGTCTGCTTAAGCTGTCACCGCGAGGCGCTGCAGAGGCCTAGAGAAGTCTCCGTGGCCTTTTGCTCCATCCCTCCGCCCCCTCCCCCCAAATATGTGGGACTAAAAGACTAAATCGCTGGGGCAGTAGGTGGTTAGTTCATCAAAACCTGCCAGGCTTCCCTGGGTGGCCCTTCCTGGGCGGTGGTGTTTACTCGAGGCTCTGATTTGCTCCCTAAGGCCAGTAATGTAAAGCACTTTTTTTATGTGCTTATTAGCTATTTACACAACTTTGGAGGTGTCTCTTAATCCGTTTGACTCATCTTAATGAGCTCCTCTTCTCCCTGAATTGTTGGAGTCCTCTGTATTCTGGATACTGGTCCTTGCTCAGGTAATGTCTGCAAGCATGCTTTCTGTCTGTCTGCTGCTTACCGCTTTCTTCACTGTATCTTCTGGCGAATCCCAGAGATCCGTCCCTGGGTGGCCCAGCTGACAGCGCCCCCCGCAGGCCCTTCTGCCCGAGGCGGCTGCAGAGGAGGCTGCTGCAGAGGAGGTTGCCGCGGGGCGACTGCTTGGACCTTGGCTGCTCTGGGGCTTCCAGAGTGAGGCTTGGGCGCCCAAGCTAACGTCGCTCCATGTAGGTACCTCGCTTTGTGAAGTGGCCAGGCTGGGTGCAAGAGCGTTTGCTCTTTCCCCACGGCTTGCCCTGGATTTCCGCCTTACCTGCATGCTGTGTCTCGGGAGAAACCTCCCCAGAGTGTGGCCGTGTCGCGAAGCAGGACGTGACTTTCCAGACTGTTTACTGACCGTGGGCTTGAGGCGGCTCCATGGGCTATCCCCCCGGGCCTGGTCTGGGGCCACCAGCGCTGGCTGTGGGAGGGGCAGGGGTGTGGCGAGCACGTGCAGGGGTTGATGGACTTGACGCGAGGGCGCCTGTGGTGTCCATGTCTGACCTCCCACCGCTCGGCTCAGCCCACGGACCCCGCTCTGGGCTTGTCCCCTCCTTTCGCGTCCTCACGGGTGCTCCCGGGCTCCGCCTTCTCGGGGCCTCGTCTGCTCTGCCACTTTCCTGGCTGTCGTAGTGGAGTCAGGACCCGGGGCCTTCTGGCCGTCTCCCCAGGGTGGGGGCAGGCTGTCCCGCCCCCCTGTGAGCACTCACCTGTGGCGACACACCCCTCTGCTGTCCTGGAGTGCGGTGGCTGCTGGCCTGGCGCTGAGCCTGCGCTGCCGCCCGGAGTGGTGGCCACGGCCTCTGCCCTGGGAAATGGTCACTGAAAAGCTCTCTGGTCTTTTCAGGATACATTGAAAATGGATACGCGAAGCTCGTTGTCATCAGTTTCAAAAATAACACAGAACACCTTCCCCTGATTGGGAAAGTCGGCCTCTCTTGGAAGACGGACGCTTTTGAGGGCTGTGTGAAGGTAATTGCTGCTTTTCTCTAAGTGCCCCGGGCCTCGTACCATGAAGAGCCTCTGCTGATGCGTGTGTGTGGCGCGCTTTAAACATCCCTGAGTGACCACTGTGGTTTCTGAGGCCTCGGAGACTCTGGCCCAGCGTTTCTTCTCCAGAGGCCTGTGGGGGCGGCAAGAGCCAGGCTGGCCCTGCCCTGGGCGGGTAAGTTCTGACGCTGACCGCTGTCAGCCGGTGGTAGTGTGTCCTGACTTTCCGAGTCAAGTGAGGCTCGCTGGGCCCTGAGAGTGTCGGCAACATGCTGCCCCCACCGGACACTCGGGAGTGTGGGGCTGTGAGTGGCGGAGGGTGGCGGCAGCATAGTCTGGGGGCCGTGGCCCCAGGAGGTGGCCGAGGGGCAGCCCCACGCTCGCTCGTCACCACAGTGAAAAAGGTGGAATCATTAAAACATCAGAATCTCCAGCTGTCTCCTCCCCACTCCCCCCCTTGTCAAGCTGACAGGCTTCGCTCAGCTCTCCTGCAGGGGCACCCAGGGTCAGCCCCCCACCCCCTGACCTCTCGCCCAGAGGCCAGGGCTGTGCGCTTTGTCCTGGGCAACGTCTTCCCCCTCGCACCGGGCATGACGAGGCGCAGCACAGGGCTTTGGCCCTCTCCGGCAGCCACCCTGCAACCGCCACGGTGCTGGTCACCACGGGGTGGCAGGGGCAGCGCTGACCTGACCCGCCGGGCGGGGTCGCACCCCTGCAGCGGGCCGTGTGACCTGCCCAGCCGCCTGCCTGTCTGCCGTGTGGCCCCCCGCGTCCCCCTCCCTGAACCTCGGGCCTCCTGGACGGCGCTGCCCTCACAGGGGCTCCGGCCTCCAGACGGAGGCCAGGCCTCGGGCTACGCTCACGCTCCCGTGTCCGCTTGTGTCTAGAGCTGCTTCATCATGGACGTGACCCTGCTGGACGAGTGCGGGAAGCCCTTCTGGTGCGTGAGCTCCCCGGTGTGCTTGCGGCCGCGCCCCTCGCCCCCCGACGGGCCGCACTTCCTGGGCCAGACGCTGGGCGTGGACTACGCGGAGGAGGACGGGCGCGTGCAGGCGGAGCTGGTGTGGATCGAGGAGACGCAGGAGCACTTCCTCGTCAGCCTGGTGCTGCACCTCAGCGTGGCCAAGATCAACCGCTGGTTCGGGACGGAGCACTGACGGGCGGCGGGCGGTGCGCTAGACGCCACAATAAAACCGCGGGGTCCAGGGGCCCCTTCACGGCAGCAACCCGAGGCTGCGGCTCCGAGGGTGAAGTG
>NW_004567117.1:46563517-46566303 GCF_000260355.1 Condylura cristata | reverse complement strand
TGTGGGGGTGTGTGTGTGGGGTGTATGTGTGGGGTGTGTGTGTGTGTGGGGTGTATGTGGCTGTGTGTGGTGTGTGGTGTATGTGGGGTGTGTGTGTGGTGTGTGTGTGGGGTGTGTGTGTGTGGGGTGTGTCTGTGGGGGGGTGTTTGTGTGTGTGGTGTGTGGGGTGTGTGAGGTGTGTGTGGTGTGTGTGTGGGGGGTGTTTGTGTGTGTGTGTGTGGGGTGTGACCCCTGAGGGTCACTTTAACCCATGAATTCGTGCATCTCGGCTCTGGAGTTTTCAGAAAAATGTCAGTATTTTCTCTGTTGGCCTTTTCTTTAATTCGTCACCCAGCTATTGTGCTTCTGGACTGGCCCTCTCAAGTATTTAATCTTTTTGTTTGTTTTGTTTTGTTTTCTAGAAATTGCCTCACTTTTCCTTTCAGCCTTGCTGTAGCATTTCTGTTTTTCATTGGTGACACATATGGGGCACCCCACAAGTAGTTGGTTGGAGGTTCCCGCAGCTGGGAAGGGCAGGTGCCCAGTCCAGCGGTGAAGCCCCGTCCGGCGGCTGTGCTCCCACTCTGGGGCCAGATTGCAGGTGAAGGGTCTTACCAGCACTACACGCTGTCGGGGTGCACTGGGACAAGTCCCTGGGGGGCTCAGGCCAGCACCCTTTGGCTCCCAGAGGCAGAACTTCCCGGCTTCGGAAAGACAGGGCCTTGACTTGACCCCCTTTGGGTAAGGTGCTGGAACGGTCCCTTTGCTAAGTGGACGTCCAAGAGAGTGTGCCCACCCTGAAGCCCCCCACCCCGCCCCCCCAGGGGACTCCCCCTTCGTGGAGGCCCACGCCGTTGGTTTAAAGGGGCAGAAATCAGGTCTCTAAGCATGGACCATGGAAGTGAGAGGTTGGGCTGCCAGGGTGTTCTGGTCACCTGGATGGCTGCCCTGTGGACCGAGGGGCGGGCGGGCGCCCTGAGGCGCTGTGGGCTGGGGAGGATCCTTGCCCGGTGCAGTGGTGTTGGGCTGTGGGTGCCAGCAGCGCGCAGAGCAGGGAACAGTAAGCCTCGCTGAGGCCAGCAGGAACAGAGCGTCACAGAGAACGCTAGGTTGTGAGAAATAACGTGAGGAAATGCTTAGTAGCAAAACATAAACTTGTGCACTTTGACATAGACCCCAAACATCAATGAAGGAAATTTGCGCTGTGGAACTTACACAGAAGGGGATTGGTCCTGGCGAAAATGAAAAACCGCGAACGCCTTACTGTGTGGTCCAGAGAACTGAGCAGAGGATTATGCCGGTTTGAGGCGCTCAGTGCTGCTGTAGATGGGAGGGAGGCGCTCTCACCGGTGGTCTGAACGCCCGGGAGAAGGGCGGGGTCGAGAGACCACTGACCAACGTGTCGGACGCTTCTCGAGCTGCCTGTGTTTTAAGCTAAGCAAGACGTACGTTATAACCGGCTTCGGGAAGAATGGACAGATAAGTCCGTGTGATCTGTTGAAGGCAGTGGCCTGTGACTGCCTCTGTCACACCCTTATTAGTGTGCTCTAAGGAGGTGAAGCATTTAAAAACCTGAAATGGACGCCATGGTCCCCTGGACGCGACAGCTCAGTTCTGAGGTGAGTGGACTTGGGAGTCTGCAGTGGAGTCGCCGGACCCTCTGCTCCCGTCCAGCCCGGCTGCAGCGGCCCGGTTTACCCCTGGGCTAGGGCGGGAGAGGGCCGCCGTCAGGGAGTGAGGCCGAAGTGGCGCTGGCCTGCAGGTGTTGCCCGTCTGCCCACGCGCCGGGCCAGGCGAGCCCTTCCTGGGCGGGGCCCCGTGGGCCGCACCAGCCGCAGCTAGCTGCGGTCCGCACAGCCCTGCCGCGTGGCTGCCCGGCGGGCCGTGGCTCTGCTCAGCGATGCCTGCGGGCGGCTGAAGGGGCCCAGCAGCCCACAGCGGGCAGTGTGGCGCAGGAGCGAGACTGATCCCCGAAGCTGCAGGGGACGGGCCCCCAGGCGCAGGGCCGTGTCCCCGGAGAGTCGTCATGGAGAACCTCCCATGGGTCCAGAGCAGGCGACACGCACCCTCTGCCGGGAGTGTCTCCCGGCCTTGGCTGCCGCCCACGCCCCCAGGCTGAGGCTGGAGTGGGGAGCAGAACCGCGCCGGCCCTGTGGTCTGTGGCGGGGCGGGGCCCTGGCCGGCCCTGTGGGCTGGGAGGCGGCAGGACCCCCTGGACAGGGTGCAGAAAACCGTCTCGGTTCTCTCACACGCGCTGCGCTCCGTGGGAATGGCGATGCCACCACGGGCGCACTGAGCTGTGCCGGTCCGGTGCGCCTGGCTCTGGCGGTGCCACCTCGCCTGGAGCTGCAGGCCGGGACTTTCCATGCCAGTGGCACGTGCCCGCTGTCCTCCTCGGTCTCAGTTGGGAGTTTTCCCCGGTTGACCGGGTGCTGGGGACGCAGGTGGCGCGAGCAGAGCAGTGGCTTCGCGCAGTCGCGCAGTTGCCAAAGCAGCGGACACTGAACAATGAGGACAGAGGAAACGACCAAACCGCGTTGAGGGAGGTGGGGGTCATGTTCTTAGTGGCTGAAGCAGTTCAAACACCATGAAATCAGCTCAAGGGCAAAGAAATCATTGATAAACCTGCAACACTGGACTCAGACAAAATTAAGCGTGATGGGTTACAGTTTGGGGCCCGGTAGTGATTATGGCAAAGCAGATGGGAAACAACGGGCGTTCAGTGAAAGGTACCAGGGGAGCTGGACACCCATATACAAAACGTGGAAGCCAGACTTGTAAGCATCCATCAGGGCACATGGAAGTGC
>NW_004567117.1:46560799-46562753 GCF_000260355.1 Condylura cristata | reverse complement strand
GATGTGAGCACAGGTGCACAGGAGCCCATGCTCTGCTGGAGGGCCGTGCGCAGTGAGAGGGCCGTGTGCAGCGGGTGGGCCTCGCACCTGCGTACTAGCATGGACTTAGCAAGCCCTAGGTGGTGGCCAGGGGAAGAGGAGCTCAAGGTGGTGTCCTCACTGGTGCCCAGGCCCCGTGGGACTCATAGTGATGCCGGTGGCTGCAGGCCCAGGCATGACCCGAACTCCTGGGGCTCTGCTTGCTAGTGTGACCCTGGAAGACCTCTGCAGGGAGGCGGGTCAAGGCTCAGCTGGGCAGCCTGGAGCCTCACTGGCCAGCTGATCTTCCCTGGCCGGCTGATGGGGGCGGGGTCCTCCCCGGAGGTAACTGAGAGGCTGTGCCCTTGAGGTGATGGGCGACGCTGGCCCTCCAGGTGTGGGCATTACGCAGACCGTCGCCCCCCTCCGTCCCTGTGTGGGGCTCCCGCCCCCCTAGCAGGAGCCAGCAGCTCCCCAGCCTGGTGCCTGGCCGGGTATGTGATGCCAGGGGGGACGCGGTCACGCCCCGACTCCTGGGGCACCGCAGAGGCACCTGCTGCTGCAGGTTAGTCCCAGCTGCGCGCTCCTGTGTGTCGCCGAGCGGTCAGAACTTGTGCGGCTACTGCCAGACTCCCCAGGGAGCACCCCAAGGCTGGGTGGGGGCAGCAGCCTTCGAGGTAAAGCCCCAGAAGAGCCAGGGGGTCACTGGCTTGTTCAGCAGACGCCCCCGGACACTGCCCTCTGGACGGCTGGCCAAGCAGAGGGTGAAACCATTGTCCTGTGAGGACCTGATGACCTAGAGGCCTCCTGGGGCCCCAGCATAGTGCCCCGGCTTCTCCAGGTTGACAGGCTCAAGTCCCCGCCCCCCATAGGAGCTCGGGCCCTTGTCTCATTTGTCCTCAGCGCCGAGCAGTGTCTCACACGCCAAGGAGGTCATTCGTTCTCTTGAATAAGTCAAGGTGAATGGAAAGTGGAGAGAAACTAGAAATACTCGATTCCTCGTTTGACTTTCTCCAGGAAGACAGAGGACTGTCCAGCTCTGTTCAGCAAAGTAACTGACCCCCCACCAGCCCCAAAGCCGACCGGAAAGGCCGTCGCCACCCACCCGAAGTGCATGGGGAGCCTGCTCTGCGCCAGGCCCACTGGTCAGCATGATTTCTGGGGCCGTGAGAGCCTCTGGCCGAGTCTGACGCTGGCAGCAGCCACTGGGCCCAGCAGCTGCCCTCCTGGGAGGCCTCAGCTGTCGGCTGAAGGCCTGAACTAAGCAGAGGGGCTGACCCGGAGGCAGGACTTGTCCTACCCCACCGCCTCCCACCCGCTGCCACCCGGGTCTCCCAGCTGGAGGGAGCCTTAGGCTGGAACAGTCCGTGGGCGTAGGCGCTCCCCAGAAATGGGGCCGCAGCCCCGCGCCTGCAGGGGAGAGACTGGCAGGAGTGAGTCGGGTGGTCTCGGAGGCGAGCAGTGCCAGGGCTGTGGCCGGGAGAGTGGAAGTCGGCAGGACCGACGTGCAGGTCTGGGCCGAGCACACACGCCCGGAAGAGCCGGTTTGGAGACGAGTCTGACGGTAGGGGAAGGCTGATGTCCCGCCGGGGGCAGTCGGTAGGAGAAGTCCTAGCCGTCCCTGTGCCTATCCACCCCCCCAGGTGCGGTGGCCCTCGGCCGGGCACTTGGGGTTCACAGCCATCCTGGTGAGCACAGTACAGCCCGTGGCTCCCGGCTGGGGCAGAGGCCTGGAGGCCTCCCCACAAAGCCCACGGCGCGAGCCTCCGCCTCCCCCCCACGCCCTTCGCTCCCCTTTCACACAGCAGCTGGTGGCGGGCCGGGCCCTTCTGAGGGGCCCTCGGGATCTGAGACTCGGCTCGGCCTGTTTGGGGGTGCCGGCCCTCGGACAGCCCCTTCCCGCGGGCGTGCCGAGGGAGCCTCCGCCGGGCTGGCG
>NW_004567117.1:46558768-46559444 GCF_000260355.1 Condylura cristata | reverse complement strand
GTCTCAGGCCCTGTCCCACGGGGCCCTCGGCCGGGCGACAAGCGTCCACACCACACTCAGGCACCACCTCCGCTGGCTCCCTCTCGCCCCCAGCGCCTCTGCTCCCCAAGGCTGTGCACCCCAGGCCTCCGGCTCCTCGTGCCAGGTGGTCTGCCGAGGGCGTCAGTCCCCTTGTGGATCCCTCAGCACCTCACTTGTCCTATCTTGTTCTGTAGGTTTTCGGGGATACAAGCATCCGTCCCTCACACTTGCCCTTGGTGGAGATGACGCTAGGTGCAGGCGTGGGGGGCGCAGGGCTGGTCCCGGCTGGGAAGAACTGTGGGCCCCAGAGGGCGAGGAGGCCCGCGCAGAGGACCAGTGGGCTGTCGGGGGCCGGCTGGGCTGGTCTGCGAGGCCTGGGCCCGCGGAGGCGCCACCAAGGACGGGGCTGGTGGCGGCAGGCAGGCGTCTGTCTGCACGATGATGACATGTCCTTTCCGAGGACAAAGCCGGGCAGATTCCGGGGAGATTCATTGTCATTTTAATGCCTCTGGACACACATGGAGACAGATGACTTTACTAAGCTGCTGCTGGCCGGTTTACCAGTTAGGGAAGTGGATGGTGTGGATTACAGCCATCTCGTCTCGCCAGGAAATAAAAGATCCGCCCCCCATAGGAGCTCGGGCCCTTGTCTCAT
>NW_004567117.1:46557548-46558497 GCF_000260355.1 Condylura cristata | reverse complement strand
GGGCAAAGGGCCACATGCCAGGGGAAAGGTCCTGGACCCTGAGTGACCGCGCGGAGGGAGGCGTGCAGGTCCCGCTGGCGTGTGGGCGGTGCGACGCTCCAAGACTGAGGTTTGGGCCTTGTGAGTGGCTGGAGCTCAGCCTCGCCCCTTCCAGCCTGTCCCGGAGCCAGGCACAGGTGTCCGGCCCCACGCCGATGTGAGTGTACGCTCAGTGTGCCTCTGGCGTGAGGGCCGCAGAGCGAGGGGCCGCAGCTGGGCCCCCACCTGCCAGCTGTGCAGACGCGCCGGCCAGGAGCTCGGTCCACGCAGGAGCGCCCGGGAGGGCTCGCTGCGGAGGGAACTGACCCCCAAGGCCCATCCGCCAGGGAGAGTCAGAATCCGGGGTGCAATTCCTGTGTGCCGTGGGGTCCGCGGATGCTCCATAACCGAGACAGGTTTGCGGCTTAGCTTTCGGGGCTGTCACCTGTGTGCTGCAGAGACGCGGGTGGCTGTGGTAACACCGGGCCGGCAGGTGTGAGAGGCCTGTGCTGCTGCTTCCTTACTGAGGGATTCGGGGGCTCGGATACCCCCGTTGTGCACTGTCGGGGGGCGGGGTTGGCGAGGGAGCACTGCTGCTGCTGGGGGCTGAGCCGGAGGGCATGGCCACAGGACAGGAGTGTCCAGCCTCGGCGTGCTCACCCGAGGCGATAGCGGAGAGTGACCCCCGACCCCCACCCCAGGCCCCGCAACGAGCAGCTCCGGGTCAACGCTCAGGTGGTAGCTCCGGGTCGACGCTCAGGTGGTTCAGCTCGGGTGCGGAGTCCTCAGCAATGAGAGGACAAACATCCCTGGCGGTTTTATGGACCTGGGGGCGCGGGGGGCAGAGGGAAGGGCCAGTGCTGGACAGCCCTGGTGTCCGGTCCGGCGGAGAGCGTGTCTCGAGGCCCCTTCAGCCAGGGAGGCGCCCGGG
>NW_004567117.1:46548860-46557379 GCF_000260355.1 Condylura cristata | reverse complement strand
CCTGGCAGGGTGTCGGCCTCCCCGCGGGCCCCTGCAGCTGCCACGACACCCGCACTCTCTCCAGAACCCAGCCGTCCTGCCCGCTGCTGCCAGCAGCCGCTCAGCTCAGTCTGTAGGTCGCCCGCGGGCTTTCTGAGGTTAGACTGGGCTGGAGGCCCGGACGGGGTGCTGCCTGCCCCCGCGAGCTGTTCCAGGCCAAAAGCAGCTCCTCTGGGGTGCTGCTGGGGAGAGCCTCGCGCAGCTGGGGCGGCGGGCGGGGGCTGTCCCGGGCGTCCTGTCGTGCGAGCGGCTGTCCAGCCCGAGCTTCCGCTGCCCCGCGGTGCAGCCCCGATGGCGGTGGCGCGTCGCTCGGTGGCTCTGTCTCTCCGCGGAGCACCTGAGTGCAGCCGCGCTGCCACCCCTCCCCGTGAGGGAACAGCGCTAGGTGCCGGGAAAGGTGTTTTCCTTGGGTTGTGAGAGCCCGCTGGGGCGGGGCGGCCGATGCCCTTACCCGGGCGGAGGCGGTGGGGGAGACCCGGCTGAGCCCCGCAGCCATGCTCCTGCAGCCGTCTTCTGCTGGGCGCTGACTCCGCGCAGAAGCCAGACGCGCGGGCGGCACCCGGGAGGGCCCGGTGCTTTCCCAGGACCAGGGCCGAAGTCCGCAGGGCCCCTGGCGAGCAGGGCGGGTGGGCAGGGCTGAGGCCAGTGCGCCCGCCCGGGGCCTCTGGCAGTGCCTGGGGCCTGGAGCGGCGGCGCTGGTCTCTTGCAGGCTTCTCCTGTGCTGCCAGGTGGCGCCCTGAACACTGCAGGCGTCTTGGTTTGGGATTGAAAAAAATAAAGATTGATTGATTGATTTGCAGCCAAGAACTGGGGTCAGGCCAGAGGTGTGTGTGTGTGGGGTGCGGGGGGTGGGGGGGAGAGAATTCACCAGAGACAGAGTGGGGCGCAGGGGACCGAAATCCGCTGCCGAGGGAGGGAGCAGCGGGCGACAGGAGCGTGTGCGCCCGTGGGTTGCTCCCCGCGGGGCTGGACCTCAGGCTGCCGTCGGGGGAGGGGGGTGGGGCTGCGCGGCGCCGCGCTTAACCCGCCGCGCCACCAGGGGGCGCCCTCGGCCTGGGGTGGTGATGGCCGTCGCCAGCGCTGTCTGCTGAGCACCATCGGGTGGGTGCCGGTGGCACTTTCTCGGGTTGTCTCTGGTGGGGTAGTACAAAGAGGGGTCGCCAAGGCCCCCCTCCTTTTTGACACCAATGGCAGAGGTAAAATCCCTGCTGGTTTCTGTGACGGCCTCACAGAACCCCGGGCAGCTGCTGTGCTCACGGTTGTCGTTGGAACATTGAAACCGAGAGGCCCACGGCCGGTCGAGCTTCCCGGGTCCTTGTCCTGAGCCATGGACAGCAGTGGCCTCTCCCTCCCGACGGTGATGCGTGCAGAGTATCGCCCACCGGGAAGTCTTGGTGTGCAGTATTTGGGTGTTTACAGGACAGGGGGAGAGGGGCACCCCTGAAGCCCCAAACCTGCCTGCTCTAGGTGGGTTCTGCCATCCACTGCGTCAAGACAAAACATATAAAACTTTAATGAAAAGGGTCTTTAATACAGTGAATATACAATACGGAACATAAAGAGTAGAACTTCTAAATCAAACACCTGAAGTAACCCGTCCCCTCGTGGGCAAAAGTCCACCCAAAAGGGACTGGCCCAGAGCAAGGCCTGAAAGCCGCCACGAGACTGAAGCACCTTCTGGCCGGAACCCATGGAAAAGGGTCAGACATGGCCAGACGAGTGTGGGAGGAGAAGAGCAACATCAAAATCCATATAAACACGGCCACAGTCACCTCCCCACGGGTCTCTCGCCCACATCTGCCTTAGCCAGTCCAGGGCCAGGACACAAGCCCTGCTTCTCCCTCACAGGCTCGCTGCTCCCTGTGGCTTCCTCAGTCTCCTTCTGGCTCTCCATCTTTTCTCGATTCCTTCTCTCCTTTTTCTCTGCTCAGCTCCACCCTCCTTCTGGGTGGGGCTGGGAAACTGGAACTTCCCCTTTTCCTGGGGACCCCCCTGTGACATGGGGACTTGGGGGCACAGACACGACTGGCAGCCGCGTTGCCCCTGGGCTCCAGCCCTCCAGGTCAACCTGGTATGTAGCGCCCACGCCCCTTCCCACACCCCGTGTTAGCCTGCCGGGTGTGGGCCCCAGGCGATCAGGGCGCTCTGTCAGGCCGGCGTCCCGGGCACCGAGAGCTTACTCCCCAGTAGCTGAGGGCACAGTGGGCCTCTCTCTGGTCCGCACTGCAGTGAGCTGCCCGTTCTTTTCCAATTTGTAGGCGAGGAAGTGAAAGCCTACAGCGGTTGAGTTGTTATTGGTGAGCTGGTTCTCTAAGCCCTAAAATGTTATTCTAGAGTCTGAAACTTGACTACAAGAGTCTTGCAAAGGCATCAGCTACATCGCGTTTCCCCAGGAGGCAGTTTAGGCTGAAATATATGTGATAGCCCGCCAGCAACGGCTAGCCAGTTCTGATTTCAGCGAGCATCTTCCATCCCTGGAGGACCTTGGCTAAGGCCAGCTTCTGCTCTTGTCTGTCTGGCCAAGGTCACTGCCGGCCACTTGGGGCTCCCTGGAACTGCCATTGTGTGACCCTGGCTGCCTGTGCTCAGCCCTGAAAGTCACCATCAACTTCGTTTCTGATGGTGCAGCTATTTCTGCTCCGCACGAGGCTGCCCTCCAAAGCAGATGTGCTTGGAAATGCCGGCTGCAAAGCAGTTTTCTGCAAAATGCCTCTGTGCTTCTAACTGTGTCTCGCCTGACGGCTGCAGCTGGAGAAAGGTTACGCAAATCCGTCCGTTGGTTCTTCCGCCTTCCGTCAGGGTCGGGTAGACTCTCCCTCCCTCCAGAGTGGCTGCCACCGCCCCTCCGGCCAGCAGCCCCGCCGCGAGTGAGGCTCTGCCCTGCTCTCCTGCCGGCTGGGCTCCGCAGGGGCTGTCGTGGAAGCCGAGTGGCCGTATTTTCCCAGCCAAAACTGGGGACACAGGGCCCAGCCAGGAGGACCGTGCATATGGGTACACAGGACACAGTATTTCTTTCCCGGAAAACCCGTGGCATATGGTCTCCACATGCACAGAATATACGGCCCCTCCGTGTCTGTTTATTGATGCACTTGCAGGCATATGAATACGTAGCAACAGTGATGTGGTTTTTACAGCCTCTCCGCTGGGCCTTTCCATTTGGAAGAGAGATTCATCATCTCTGTGTGTGACAAAATTACTTCTCAATTCAGTGGCCGGCCTTACAGTGTGAGTCACGTTCTTGGTTTCGGTGTTCTTTAGTGAATATATCTTCTTTCTTCTACTTCAGGACTTGCGCTCTGTCTAGGCAGAAAAACCCACAGCAACCCCCCTCACTGTGTGCGTCGTTTGCTCTGAATGGGCTGTGGAGTTGCTGGGGCGGGGGTTGCTGGGGCTGCAGGCCCGGGGAGGGGGGCGCTAGGCGACGGCTCTCGTCCAGCCGCACGTGCGGTACCTAGAGGCAGAGGACACGATGAGGGAGGGGAGCCGAGGAGACGGCACAGTGACGGCAGAGGGGTGACGGGCGTCTTCCCGGCACCTGCCCTCTGCCTGCGGCCAGGTGGCGAGTGGAGAAAGCCAGTAAGTTGGTGACTTCAGTCCACAGCAGAACAAACAGGAGCGCTGCGGCTGATGCCTGGGAGCGTCAGTTAAAGGTGTGAGGGAAGCGGAGCGGGCGGGCGGGCGGGCGCTAATGATTCCGGGACGCGGAACGTCGCTGCGCAGACCCAGAGGACGCCCAGGGTGAGCGGCGAGGGTGCATTTGGTGAAGTGACGTCAGCACGAAGCTCCTGGAAGAAAAACGAGCCTTCCCGCAGCGGAGGCTCCCTGGACACTGTGCGCAGGCGGCGGCCGGTGGCCTCTGCGACCCATGTCCACCTGCAGGGACCCGGAATCCAGCTGGGCACGCCCAGGCCGTGGACAGGGCGGCAGCCCCTGGCCAGTTTTCTCTTTTTAGGTGGCTTTAAGCTTTGTCTGGTCCCAGACAGTTCCTGTGCGTTTTATCTCCGCAGCACCTGTCACGTTATTGTGGGGTGCTGAGACAAGGAAGCTGACTCAGCTCTGAAACACAGTTTTTGGTCCAAGCAATAGAGCAGGGCACGCTCTGGCCTCTGACAGGGACACCGCGGAGGTGGCCTGCGCCCCTGCAGCCTGGGGGCCCCGGCCCTCGTGGCGGGGGCTGATCGTCTGCTCCTTGTGCCCAGGCCCCTTCCGAATGCGCAGAAGGCAGGGGGCCCGCCTGGGCATGGGGGCTTTGCCTGTGCGCCCCAGAGAGGCAGCTTAATCTCCCCAAGTGTGGGGCTCACTGCTCCCAAGGCACCAGGAATGCCGCGGGACCCCTTTCACAGAGTCGCCAGAGCTCTTCCCTTTACAGGGCCAGGCCAGTTTCCACGTGGCCGGGAGGTTGGGCAGGGCCCAGGCCCGGGCACGTGGGTGGGGCAGGAGCGGACGTCTGCGGCTTCGCCCCGACGCTCGGTCCTAGCTGACGGAGGGCGTCTCCCTCTCAGCGCACTGGTTAGCTCATTAAGTCGGTTGAACGGACCTTACAAATAATGGGGCCGCCCCAAGCAAGCCCCAGATTCAACGCCTCTCGCGCCCAGCCTGAGGCCTGGCCCTTTAGTCTTTCTGAGGAGGGCGGCCAGGTGGCGAGCCGGGTCCAGGTGTGCCCTGGACGGCCCGGTGAACTCGCCAGCGGGATAAACTACCCAGTGGGAGTCGGCCTCTTCCCTCCAAGGCGGCATTTGAATTCACTGCAGGGCTGTTCTCTTTCCCAGCTGGTCTGGGAATCTGCGGTGTGACGCGGGCGCTGTGCAAGGCTGGAAGAGGCCGTGGCTGTGAATTCACACCCCAAGGTTTAGACGGTTTCCTGTTTACCCTGACGCAGCGAGGAGAACTGGGTCAAGGCTCCTCGCCGGCCTCTGCCCCTTCAGTGCTGGCACTCAGCAAGTCCAGGCCTTGATGAAATACTGAGATAACAAAGGGCACATGGACGCCCAGGGAGCCTGTTCTCGTGGCCCTTTGTGCTCTGTGCAGTGTGTGAACGTACTCGGGCTCTCAACTCTGCTGACTCTGCTGAGCGCCCGGGCGACACGTGCTGGCGGGGAGTCAGCCACGCGGTACCGGGACCCGCACGCTGCACTACACACAACAGCGTGTGGACGTGCCGTGTCTCGTGACGGCACGCGCAGACATCACGTGTGCGTGTGTGCAGTGGGGCACGCAGCGCATTACCTGCGGTGTGAGCACTGGCGTGCGCATGTTCACACACGCGTGTGGGCTCGGCGACTCACATCGAGGGCTGGGAGCTTTCGCCTGGTCTTTCCTTTCCGGTCGGCCCCTCACCTAGTGTTGCTCTTGCATCTCTCTGTGTGTCAGGCCCCGCCGCTCTCGCCTTCTGATATCTGCTGAAGCGCGCCTCTGACGGACCTGTGAGCTCTCCCAGGGCAGCGTGTCCCCCGCGACTTGGCTGCGTCCTTTCAGCTGCAGGAAGCTCCCTTCTGCCGGGTCCCCTTCCCTGCCTCCTCCTGCCCGGCCCGTGCTCCAGAGCTCCCTGGCGGGTGCCGGGGTCGCTGGCACCCCGAGAGCACGCGCAGTGGGTGAGTGATGCCCTAAACAGCAAGCCCGCCCGCTCCTGGGCGCGACTTGAAGCCACACCGAGCCTTTGCAGGGATGCCGCCCCCACCTTTTGCTGGAGGAACCCCGAGGGGAGCCCCGAGGGCTCTTCTGGACGGTGGTGATTGGCATGGGAAGCTGACCCCCGGGCCCCACTGCGCGTGGTCCCTGCTGTCCACCCGTGATCCTGCTCGTCCTTACGTGGCGGGAAGAGGTGGGAATGCTCCCCCTGATTTTGGGCCAAGCGGGCCTAAGACGGGAAAGGAGGCTGCCCCAGGCAGGCTCTGGGGGGTCCTCGGAGCCCCCCAGCCACTGTCAGTCACCACTCCACCGCAGCAGTTTCCTGAGTTACGCATTTCAGTGATGTAACATTTTTCGAAGCAGTGGGTAAACGAGTCCTCAAATATTGTGTCTAATTAGAAATAAAAGCTAAAAACACCCAGATGGATTCTTTGCACTTCGGCCATCATTTTCTGATGTTAAGACATTTCTGCTGTTAAAATGTGAATTTTATTTAGATTTTATTAAGCCCTGTAAAGGAAAAGAGGTCTACATGTTCCCTGTTGAATTTTCAAGATGGTGCCATGAATGATGGCGGATAAACTGGCGCAGAAAATTCAGATTGAAGAAATCCCCAGGATACCCTCCGCAGGCCGCACGTAAAGCCTCCGACGGTTTCCCTTTCTTTGCGGGGCGCCCTGGGAGGTGAAAGCCAACTTTCCTCTGTGAGTAGAACCTTGTGCCTCTAAAAATTAAGAACCACGAATGTCTTGGTTGTCAAAAACCATGTTTTCTCAAGTGTTTATTTTGAGAAAGTGGCGTTAGGCCACTCACCACTAAAAATGGTAAATGTCTCCACTCAGCTGTCTGGAGTTTCCCGTGCTTGGGGCTGCTCAGGGCGTCCTAGGCGGGACTTGAATTTGGCTGGAGCAGGAAGCTGTCGGTCTAGGCGTCCGCGCCACGGGCCTCTTCCGCGTAAGGGCGGCTTGGAACTGATTACTTTGGAAAACACACAGAGGGAAGCTCTGAGGCGCCTGCACTGCAGGGGTCTCCCGGGGCCGGAGGAGGAGACCGAGGAGAGGGCAGACCCAGCAGCGCCAGGCCTGCCCTGGTGCCCGAGTCCTCCCCGCTCGGCCTTCGGCTGGCCGAGGGTGCTGGAACTCAGGCCCTGGCCCCTCCTGGAGTCAGTCTCCCCGATCTCGCGCGCGCACGGGAACCGCACCTGTTCCTAGGCTCCAGTTTGTCGCTTGTTAACCTGTGTTGGGGCCAGGGTCCCGTCGAGACCCTCGCGCTAGTCTGTGGGCCGCTAGTCTCGCCCTCGGCAGGACACCCCGCGCTCAGAGGCCACGTGCGCGGATATGCAGGTGCTCCCGTCGGCTCTTAGATCCTAAACGGCATCGCTGGGTTCTCACGCCAGAATCAGGGTTGCTTTTTAAGCATTTAAGTTACATTAATGTCCGCTGGAGAAAAACCAGATAAATCAACACGATTCACGGATAATCCGACTCCCCACCGGAGAAAACCGCCGGTAGGTTTCACACAGGACAGTGGTCACCGGCCACCGACTGCTGAGAAACACCCAGGGCGTAGCAGGGGGCCTCCCGCCCAGGGAGTGCCCGCTGGGCTCTCAGGCAAAGCCCGGGCCGCCCCAGGCCTGCGTTCTCAGTTTACCCGACTAAGTGTCGACATTACAGTTTGTAATTTTCTCGCATATAGCACAATAAACAGGGGCAGTTTGCTTGGACAGAGGTCTAGAAGTGAAATTTATATATAGATTTATTTATGCACACAAGAGCTGGGGTACAGGCCAGGGGGGCGGGGCTGAGAGGACGCCCCAGAGACAGAGTGGGGAGCAGGACAGGCGGATCCACTGACACATGGCGCGGAGGGGGCAGCGGGGGACAGGAGAGGCCTGCTGCGCCCCGGGGTCACTCCCTGGTGGGGGTCGGGCCTGCGAGCAGCAGCTGCGGTGGCTTCACAGTGCTGAGACTCACTCGCCCCTGCGTCGCCAGGGAGGCCCTAGGTTACCTACTGTTAAAGCCTTTGTTTAATCGCTCTCAGAAAAAAAAAATTGTATTCTGTGTTTCTTCACTTCATTTTTGCCAGTTTGCTGGTTGCAAGATTCTGTTGTTTTGGTTGATACTTTTCATTGTGAGTGAAGAACTATTTTCCCATATCCACTGGAAATTGTTTCACCGAGTGTTTCCTTCTCTTGTTAGATGGCCCTCACTGTGCCATCACAGCGCTTCACACAGCTCCTGTGGCACGGGCACAGCTCCGCCGGGCAGTTTCCTCCCAGGCTGAGTGGTCGCTGCTGCCCACCGGGTGCCGCCCTGCGCTGGCCTCCCCGTGCGGGGCGCGGGCGACCTAAGGCGGTCACCTGGGACTCCTTGTGTGACTCCTGGCCACCTTCCGTGCCGCCTTCCAGAGAGGCCGCGCTGGTGGGGACAGGCCTCGCCCTGCGTTTCTGCGGGGAGAGAGGCCCTTGGCTGTGACCGGCGCCCGTGGAACAGCGAGGCCGGCGCGTGCCGGCCTGAGGCCCCCGCAGGAGCTGTCCAGGTCTTCTGCCCGCTGTGGTGCGCTCTGGGGCGCGGCTGTCCTGCCGGGCGTGCATTCGCTCTGTATTTCGGCCCCGCCCTCCCGTGTCAGCTACCAGACAGAGGTCCTGTCGCCTGGCTTCGCCTCTCCTTTCAGGGGCGTCCGACGGGCTGCCCGTCCGTGAAAAGCCCGCATTGGGCAAGCGGCGGCCGGCCGCGCCCGGCCTTGCCCTCCCGGCCGCCGCTTCCAAGCGCTTGGGTTTGCGCTCGGAGCCGCATGGCAGCGCCTCGGGCCTTTACTGCGGGACGGGACGCGCTTGACCGGCCTTTCCCACC
>NW_004567117.1:46543349-46548612 GCF_000260355.1 Condylura cristata | reverse complement strand
TGGAGCCGCCGCGCGCCGGGCCAGGGCGCAGGGCCCTGAAGCCTCAGCACCCTCGTTTCAGTGGGCGGGCACAGTCCTCTCAGCTGTCCCCCGCCTCCGTCCAGGCGCCCGCCCGTAGCACCACGTCGCCCCCGCCCACCGGAGAGTCCAGAGCGCTTGGGCTGAGCCGCTGCCGTAGACACTGCTGGTGGGTTAGGTGTGCCGCCGGCTCTGGGGCGCTCTGCGCTTCCGGGCCGACCAGGCCAGCGCCTGACCACTCCACACTGCGGAGCCCAGCGCTCCGCCCCGCCGCGCCCGCGGGGTGCCCCTCCCGCTCAGCGGGGCTGGCTGCTGTTATTTACCGTCTCCGGTTTGGTTGACGATGTAACATAGAGAATTGCCAGAGTGCTTTCTCCCTCCTGCTTATATTATTTAGTCTTTAAATTCAAAAGTACTTAAGCATTAGCTAATTCATTTAATAGTCTTCTAAAATATGCAAATTATATCTTCCTCAATTAGCATTTGATAATAATAGAATAGTTCGGAAAGAGAACTTTTATTCCATTGACATTACATACAGAGCTAGAGAAAAAGGTCTATTTGTTAAGGGAATTATTTTGCTCTAAGTCATTAAGTGAATATAATTAGGGAGAAAAGAAATATGCCAAAGGCAGAGTATGAAATCATGATTTTTCGAACGCTGCTTTGCTTTTATTTTCCTCATGAGTCGTTATGCCCTGAAGCCACTCAGAGTGCACCTGTGGGTATCTGGGGTGACCTGGTGGAGCGCCGGGTGCAGGGCTCCCAGCCCCTCTGCGGGCATGCGGTAAGGAAGCCCGGCGGGTGCGGAGGCAGGGTGGCCTCAGAGGACCAGACACCTGCTGGGCGAGGTGGCCGGGCCGGGCCGCTGGCTGGGCAGGTTTAGGCCGACGTATTCCCAGCCTTCAGCGAACATAAACTCCCGGAAACCGTCCTCATTGAGACAATAGGCGAGGCCGAGCTCCTGCTGGCGAACAGCCCCCCTTTCGCCTGGTGGCCGCGGCCGGGGTGGCCTCGCCGCTCCCAGGCGTCCACACGGTCCAGTCGCGGTCTTCTCGCCTGCGTTCCACGCAGGAAGGCACTGGCTCTGCGGAGTCCGGGTTCTGGTCCGAGGGCGGGCAGCAAGCAGACAGACCCACATCAGGCCTGCTCCTCGAGGACACTGTCCGTCTGTCTGTCTGTCCGCCCGCAGAGGGCAGGCAGGATGGCAGGTGGCTGGGCCTGTGCAGGGTGGAGACATGCAGGTGGGCCCGGGTGGGGGAGGGGGTCAGTTGGCTGCCAGGTGGACGCCTGTCAGGGGAGGCTGCTGGCTGGGCGCTGGCCCCAGAGCTGAGGGGCTGGGCACTGCTGTGCTCCGGCCGCTGGGCGCCTCTCGGCTGCCTGCAGACCCTGGGCTGAGCCGCTGGGCGTTCAGGGCCTGGAGAGATGTCCTGGGGACTCGGAGAAATTCGGGTTGCAACTCTGGAGTTCACATTCTGCCGCCTGTGCTGGGTTCCCGGACCTCTTTTCAGGGGGACCGTGAGTTTGGCTTGTGGGTTTCCTGGCCCTTTCTGGGCAGGCCCATGGCCAGACGGCCCCTGTCGCCCTGGCCCCTCCTTGCTCTGTGTCGCCTTCGGTGGAGGGCTGGTGCTGCTCCGCCCTGCCAGCCCTGGGCTCTGGCCGGGGAGGGAGGCCCCCATCGGGCGCTCACGGTGAGAGGCCGAGCGGCGTTTCGGCTCTGCGCGAGGACTTTGGAGCTGCCATTGGCCGCTGCTGGCCGTTTTTACCTAGGAAAGAGGCAGGCT
The DNA here is from genome assembly GCF_000260355.1 of Condylura cristata. Taxonomy (NCBI): domain Eukaryota; kingdom Metazoa; phylum Chordata; class Mammalia; order Eulipotyphla; family Talpidae; genus Condylura; species Condylura cristata. The sequence goes on along the minus strand of NW_004567117.1, from coordinate 46,546,810 downwards.
AAGGGGGCCCGTCTACTCCGCTGGGTGAAGGCCCTGCAGGCTCTGGCTGGCCCCTGTGGCCTCCTGTGGGGCTCCAGACAGTGGTGGGCAGAGGGGGCCGGGTGACCGGTTCCACCCAGGCTGTCTCCCCTTACAGTGGGCAGTCTGGGGTCCCCTGCCCTCGCTCAGGGCCTGAGCAGCCCTGGCAGCCTTAGCCTCCAGGGTCAGCACCTGTGCTCAGCCTGGCCCGGCCTCCTGTGGGGTCCACGCTGCTGGGGATAGTGCCCAGGCACGCTCAACACTGAGTTGGCGGAGAACCCGCTACCTCAAAATGCCCTTACTTAGCTGCCAACAGTCAGTTTGCCCCGCACAGCTGCACCTGCTCCAGGTGGGCGGGACTGGGCAGCCTGGCAGGCTGTGGGGGCGGGGCCTGTCCCTCCTGGAAGGAGGTGCTGCATTTTAGCAGTGCGTGTAAATAAAGACACATTTTTATTCCCCCTGTGGAGCTCCTCACCAGAGCTCCTCAGGCTTCAGGAAGGCAGCTCTGTGGGGTGCTGATAGGTATTCGCACAGGTTCGGGTTCGCATCTGAAGACGCTCGGGACTGCTCTGAGCAAGGCGAAACAGGTTCCTCCCCGGGAGCCTGCTATCTATTCTAACCCCCGGGCTGTTTTCAGAGGGTTGTTCAAGCAGGTCTTGGGGCCTTCATGGGAGGGGACTTCTGGAAGGACCCTGCTGGTGGCGGCTGAGGGGCCCAGGCCCCTGCAGGCCTGGACATGCCTGGCCAGGGCTCCCCCGGGCCACTGGTCAGCTCATACCCCAGAGGCCCTGGTCACTGGGGCCCGGGACCCAGAGGCCGAGGTGCCCCAGATTTAGGATTACAGGTCGCTGAGCCGTGAGCTGGAGGCCGGTCACCTGGCCACTGACGGGGCCTGGGGTGCAGCCCGCATCCAGGCCCTGCTCCCCACCTCACCGAGGCACCCTGAGAGACTTCCGAGCAATGAGCGCGCGTCCCTCTCTTGGGGGCCCGGACAGCCTCACCCCTCTTCTCAGACGTAGAGGTGACGCTTTCCGCACGGGCTCTGGGCTCAGGGTGGGGCTCGTCCTCATAGGAGGCGAAGCTGCCCCACGGGGGTCTCGCCGCCCCGTGTAGCTCTAGGCCCTGGGCAGGTTGTTTCCGGTCTCCGGAGTCCAGGTCCTTCGTCAGGAAGGCAGGGATGTCAGCGACCCGCACCTCGGACTGCTGTCCTGAGGCCCGGGTGCGGTGACGCATGAGCGCTGAGCTTCGTGTCTGGACACCGGTCAGCAGGTGGCGGCTGCGCGGTCAGGCTTCTGTGCCTGCTGCCGTCGGCCTGACCGGAAGGCATTTCAGTGGGAACAGCTGTGTGTGTCGAGCCCTTTTCTGGAAGCAGTTAGATTATCTGGGTCTAGATTTCTGCTTACATTTTGCGACAATCCTAAAAATGCCAGTAAGAGAAATTAATTGGCGCTTTAGTTTGGGGGTGTAACCGCCCCACCTGAATAGTACCAGGCCCAGATGAGCAGTTGCTCAGATGTAGACAGTCTTGACGATGCAACAGCCCCTTCCTTCCTTCTCACGACACGGGGCGCCGCGTGCGGCTTCCGGAGGCTTCAGTTATGCTGCTGCTGGACAAGGTCATTGAAAGGAATAAAGGAATGAGCTCAGATAAGAACAAATCTTACTTAAGGGTTCCTTAATCTTTCCGAAATTGGAACCTTCAGGACATGCACACTGGTCAGAGAAATAATATGAAGTGTGACGTGAATAGAATCATCGCAGGGCCTCCCTGGTGGCGCAGCAGTTGGAGCACAGCACTGCAGGCGGGCTGCCGCCGCTTCAGTGCGAGTTTGATCTCCTCCCTGGAGGTGACCACAGGGCCACAGACCCCTCCTGTCTCCCCGCTGCTCCCCTCAGCAGTGCACTTTGTGGATCTGCCTGTCCTGCTCCCCGCTCTGTCTCTGGTGAAGCCTCTCACTGCCCCTGCACCTGTACCCAGTTCTGCATGAATAAATAAATAAATCTTTAAAAAAAAGAGAATTACTGTGGGTGCACAAAGCATATTAATGAAAAGACAGTTAAGGACCTTTCTGCCCGCCCTGCACGTCCATCTGCTGTGGTTCCTGTGTTTGGGGGCTCTCGCTGCGAGGCCCTGAGCCCTGGGCCGGCCAGCAGCCCACGGACTGGGTGACGCGCCAGGGTGACTTCCCCTGCGGAGCTGGGGTCCCGCTCGGAGCAGCGTCTGGCTGGTCTCCCCGACTTCCGTAGTTTCCCAGGAGATTTCCCCTTGTGGCTGTAGGCCCTGAGGACAAGTTCCAGAGACTTCAGGTTTTAGAGTCCTCGGAGCAGGGCTAGTCGTGTGCCGGGCGGGTGCGTGCTCCCGCTGCTGCTGTGCAAGGCGCCAGCCCAGGCTGCCCACTGCATGCCACGGCCACAGAGACGTGGGGGGCCCACGGGAGCACCCCACATCCACGATTAAGCCACGCCCCTCCAGGCCCCCATTTTGGGGACCCACGTGCCCAGGGAGCTGGAGCAAAGAGTCCCGGCCTTCAGGAGCTGAAGCGACAGAAACGGCCCTTCAGGGGCTTTAGGGTGCCGGGTGTCTTTGCGTCTGCCAGAGCAGCGGCCTGTGCCAGCAGGGTTCTCTCAGCTTTGACTGCCTCAGAAACAGGGCTGCGTCTTCCCCGGGAAGGGGCCCTAGTACCGAGGGCTGCGCTTCAGGGGCTCGAGGACTCCAGGCCATGGCCAGCCCGCGTGAACCGGCCGTCTGCTGGGGCTGGCCGCCGCGTGTCTGTGGTGACCGCCAGGGCTTCGGCCAGGGCTCAGCAGCCCTCTGTGGTGGAAGGTTCCTGCCCCCGGAAAATGTCTGATAAGTGCTTTAAATTTGTCCGTTTCAGTAACAACCTGAACGGCTTTCTTCACGGCAAATAAACAATCGTGGGGTTGCTCCTGGATTTCCTGTGCTGGAGAGATACCGCACTCCGGCGGATTCTGGTGATTACATGTGTGTGGTCAGTGGATCGGTAGGCAGGTAGGCAGCAGGTCGTGGGCAGGCAGGTGGGGAGGTGCATGGTAGGTAGGGAGACAGGCACCACGGGGGGCTGGGTGAGCACCCTGCTTCTTTCCAAAGGTTCCGCTATTTATATATTCAGGAACTGGGGTGCGGGTGAGAGGGTTCACCAGGAGAGCGGGGAGCAGAACAGGCAGATCCACTGAGTACACTGCTGAGGGGAGCAGCGGGAGACAGGAGGGGTGTGCTGCGCCCGGGGGTCACTCGGGGATGGAGCTCCAGTGGCTGCCCATAGATTTGCAGCGCACAGCCTTTACCTCTGCACCCCTGGGAAGCCCCAAGCACCCCTGCTCTCTCTATGGTCCAGGTTCACCACCAAAGAGTGGGGTCAAAATATGGAATTTCTCAGCAAGTCAGCTTTGCAACTGTGGAAGGCCTCTCAGGATGCGGGGTG
>NW_004567117.1:46539147-46542234 GCF_000260355.1 Condylura cristata | reverse complement strand
GGGGCGCGGGTGGAGACCGGGCCCAGCACCCCGCACGGTGCAGCCCGTGGCGTCCTCTCTACCCCCCACCCCCACTTTATCGATGCAGCGTGTCTGACGGGAATAATGTCACCCCGCACGTCTCTAGCCTCAGGCGAGCTCCTCAGGGCCAGGGCCGTGCTCCGGGCCGCCAGGCTCCCCGGGGCTGAGGGCCAGGGGTCCAGGCGGGCGGGCCAGCGGCCGGGCAGGACACTTGGCCCCAGTGTTCTGAGCCTTCAGGACACGAGCACCCGCGCGGGACCGGGAGCCTCACGAGGCTGGTCCGCCCGAGGCAGCCTCGGCGGGGTGCGCCCGGCCTGTCTGGGTGGTGCCTTCAGCCGTCTTCTCTGGAGAGGCGTCTGTTTCCATGTTTTGCCCATGTTTTGACCAGGAAAGTGTTTCAGACTTTTAGTCACGTAAGACAGTGGCGTCGCTGAGAGAGTTTGAGACAATAAACAGCCCAGCGGGGAAACTGAACCGAGAGCAGGCTTTCGGGGGGCTGCCCTCCGCGGGCAAGCAGGCTCGAGCGGCCGGGCGTCGGTCAGGCTTCCTGCGGCCGGCCGGCTCCCCAGCGCTGGCTGGGCGCGGGAGACGCACCTGGACTAACAGCAGTGAAGGAGGCGCGCAGGGCGGGGAGGGCTGACCGTAGTGTCCAGCTAGGGTTGGGGGTGCCGGTGCATTACAGGCCTGTCACGAGCAACAGGAGGAGAATGTTCTGTGCTGCCGGGTGATGGGGCTTCAAGCAGGGTGAGGTGACCAGAGCTCTGGAGGGCTCCGTGAGCAGAACTCTGAGTGAAGGAGCGAGCGATGGCGAGAGCTGCTCCCCACCCAGCAGGTGGGGCTGGCCCCTCGACAGTCTTGGGGCGCTCTGCTGAAAGAGCCGATTTACCCCCTTCAAGGGCAACTTGGTGCTCCGGTGCCCTGCACCCCAGCCTCGGGGGTCTGTCCAGCCGGCCGGCACCCTGCTCAGTGCCGGGTCCTGGGCCTCACTCACCGCCGCCCCCCTGCCCCCCGCCCCCCACAGCGGGCTCTGCTCTTCGGAGGTTACGCGAGGGCAGCACGCACCCGCGCAGGCTTCCGGACCCCCGCCTGTGGCTGGCAGCTCCCAGCGCTGGTGGACTCGAAGGAGGAACCAACAGGTGCCTGGCTAGGTGCCGCGGCTGGAGCCTCTGGGAGCAGAGACCTGACCTTGCTCTCCGCTGGCGTCCACGCGGGCCGGCGAGTGTCCCCGTGCTGTGTCAGCGGCGAGGCGAGCTCGCTGGCCGTCTGGAGCGTCTGCGTCTCACCGCCGTCTTAGAAACTGTCACGTGCGCTCGAGTGCTGTGGTGCTGCACTTTGAAGCCTCAAAATAGCCCTAAGAAAACGAGGCTCCGAGAGGAGCCGCCCTGCGGTGGTCAGGGCCGCGGTCCGGGCTTGGACGGACGCCCCCGGCCACCTCCCCCACCCCCGCGCACCCCTCCCGCGTCCTGCCGTCCCCCGGAATCGGACGTGCAGACACCGGATTGTGACATTTGATTGCTGAGACTACAGGGCTGAGCCTGACGGGCGCGGTCCGAGCTCTGAGCCTGAAATGGCCCCTCCGTTTGTTGGGCGCCGTGCTGAGGGCAGGGTGGGGAGCCTGCGGGCGGCTCCTGAGCAAGGAAGGCGCTTCTCCACCCCGCTGCTCAGCCTGCTGACGCCACCCCGAGTCGCTGGGAAGACTGTGGGGGGAGCTGATCTCTGGACATGTGGTGATAGGGATAGTCGGCCTAGCGTTTGGGGGTGGAGAGCTGGAGAGGGGCTTCCCGGCCCACAGCGAGTGACAGAGGGGGTTTTAGACATTCTGCAGGAACAGGCCCTTCCTGGTGGCACAGCGGGTTAAAGCGCAGCATGGCAAAGCCGGCCGCAGCCGCCTCGGTGTGAGTTTGACCCCGCCCCGGAGCTGACCCACACGGCACAGAGACCTCTCCTGCCCGCCCGCTGCTCCCCTCAGCAGTGGACTGTGTCCACCTGCCTGTTCTGCTCCCCGCTCTGTCTCTGTGAGTCCTCTCACCTCTGGCCTGCACCCCAGTTCTGTGTGCATAAATGGGTAAAATCTAAAATCTTAACAAAAATTCTACAGGAAACATTTTTTTTCATTTATTTTTCCTTTTGTTTAATGAAGCACCAGTGTTTTATTTACAGTGTGGTTAATTTTTCCACATGGGATTTCTGGCGTGGCCGCTGGCCAGCGGGGTGGGTGTGGGCGGACTCGGAGGACGGACTGAGCGGGGCTTCGCGGCCCTCGGCTGCAGCCCTGCCTGGCTCCGGCTCGGCACAACTCGCCTGTGCTGGGCATCGGGTCTCCTGGGGATTTTTATCGGTTCCTACAGCTTCGTGAGTCCCCATGACCACTACTAAATATGTTACTGGTAGAAAACAAACGGGAAGCAGGGAGGGGCTGAAGAAAGACCTGCCAAAGCACAGGGTGGGGTCAGCAAGGGGCACCCCAACGTGGGGATTCCGGGGGCCACCGCAATGAGCGGCCTTGTGCTCATGCCACCTGGTCACCCGCTGGCTGCTCAAGTCAGCCCTGACGCTGACCCCACCCTGATGAGCTCCTGGGCGGTCCTGGCGGGCCTATTTGGAAGGTCCGATTCTCACCCTCACGGAGAAGGTTCTGGAAGGAATGCAGAGCTCCCTGCTGTTTCTGCCTAGAAGATAAGCTCTTTCATGTGCTCGCCACATCCTGCTCTCGCACGAGAGGAAAAGGCCGTGTGCGCCCATGTGCCTGACGTGTGGCCTGGCTGCCCTGCCTGCCGGCCACTTTCCGGGCCTCAGTTTCCCCGGGTGGACCAGACACTGCAAACCTCCCGGATGACGCATTTCAAGAAAGTGGAGCGGGCTGGATTTTTGCGCTGAACACGGTGCCAGCCTCAGCCCACAGGGCCCTGCGGGGCCCTGCTCCCCTCCCGCCTGGGCGCCCCAGCCCCCACCCTGCCAGCGCTGAGGGGGCCAGGAGGAGTTTGGAAGGAGGCCTCTGAGTATGAAATTAAATGTCAGCCAGCTTGAGTGGCCGCCAGGCGTCCCGGGGAGCCTGTGCTGGCATTT
>NW_004567117.1:46533082-46538386 GCF_000260355.1 Condylura cristata | reverse complement strand
AGGAGGGAGGCTGAGGAGGGAAGGAGGGAGGCTGAGGAGGAGGGGAGATTGGCAGAGGGGAGGAGGAAGCCAGGAGGAGGGGGAGGAGGAGGCGGCTGAGTGAAATCATGGCGTACTTTCCTGTCTGCCTGTGGGCTGGGCCACTGACCAGCGCCATGTAATTGTGGTCACACCCAGCAGCTCCTCAGGGTCCGCGTCAGTAGCTCGCACGAGGCTGGGAAGCCGTGCGTCTCCCCAGGGTGGGTGGGGGTGCCTGCCCCCCCTTTATCTCAGCGGTGCCCTCTGGCTGAGAGTCAGTTCCGGAGCGGGAGCCTATGATCTGGGAGAGCACGCAGTCTTTCGAACCCGTTTTGGGGGGAAGATCTAAGGGGAGAGAATGGTACGAAGAATGTGTGAAGGATAGTACCGATCAGTTTGCAATCACTCAGACTTCAAAAAACACACTTCCTTTGCAAGCAACTAATTTGCGCAGCCTTTCTGCCTGGAAGGATTCCCTGCGAATTATTACCAAAACCCCACGTCGGAAGCCGTGGGCCTGAAGCGCCAGCTTGGCAAGCCAGCTTCTGTGTGGCTGGTCTCAGTGCAGGGAGGCTCATTTTCTCTCCCTTGAGCCCCACCTGCCTTTTCGAAGAAATAGGCCGAGACGCTCCCGACGTGCCCGGCCAGAGGCGCTGGCAGAGCACTGTCCCGAGGGCCAGCCTCGCCTCACGGGCTCTCCCAGCCGTACCTCAGGCTGCCCGCGGCTGCAGCAGGCCGAGGGGGCCAGCAGGGCCTGCAAGGCAGCAGCGGCCTGGCCCCCTGGGGCCCCCCTGTGGGGACTGGGGCCACAGCCAGGCGCCTGCGGCTGTGCCTTGGGCCAGCTGTCGGGACTGGCCCTGGGCAGGCGTGTCATGTCCACAGAGCGTCCGGAACCCCTATTTAAAAGTTGAGTTTATGTAATAAGGGGACCCTGAAATTTGGCTTTTCCTAAGAGGATCTTAGCATCGTCTTCAGAGAGATGACCCACTTGAATTTTGACTAGGTTAAAACAAAAACAACAGCAAAAAGCCCTCCGAGGCCTCAAACAGGACCGCCTCTCCTGTGCCCCATTTATTGTCAGTATTCGTCGGCAGCGTCAGTGGCGTTCCTGCCAGTTGATGCCGCGGGAGTCCGTGCCCAGCCTGGGCCTCCTCCGGCCTCCCGCGCTGCTGCTCTATGGCCCCGGAGCCTTCGCCCTGGGCCCAGCTGTCCGGGCGCTGTCCAGCTGGAGTGCAAGCCCTCGCGGGGTCTGCCCTGCCACTTCCCTGTGGGGACTTCAGGGCGCTGCGGCGCCGTCCGGGAACGACCCTAGAGACAGCCGCACCTGAGGCCGCAGGCTCCACCGCTTCTTCCGGACGGGAGAAGTGTGGCCAGCGAGGGCGCGTGGGTTCCTCAAGGCTGGCTGACCCGAGACCAGGGCCCGCGCCCCGCCTCCCCGCCTCCCCGCCCCGCGCCTGCGGGATGCGACGCTCTGGGCTGCGGCAGCGATGTTCACAGAGCTCCCTTTGCCGAGTTTCCTGTCGCCCGAATTCTCACAGATACAAGATGCTGGAAAGAGACTTGCAGGGGTCGTCAGGAATCCCAGTGACGCCCACACGGTCTCTGTCCTCGGCTCGCTTCCTGCTGACTTCCCCCAGGTACCAGAGCTGCCTGCCTGGCACTGCACCTGCTCTCACCGCTGGCTGCCCAGCAGCTCTTCAGCCGTGGCCGGGGCTGCCTGGGCAGAGAACAGACGCCGAGGGCTGGAGGGCGGCCCGCGTTCTCTCTCCCAGACAGAGCAGGGCGCCCATCGGTGCTGCACCCCGACACCATTTTCTTGGCTTTTTCCTGGTGTGGAATGTGTCACCATTTGGAATTTCTAAGTGAACCATTGGAGGTGAGCCCCTCCATTTGTGACATTCACCGCCAGGCATCGGGCCCACGGGGCTTGGGAAAGAGCAGCCCAGTGCCCAGGACGCCTCCAGCAGAGCTCATGCCGCCGGCGTCTAGGGGCTCGGGCAGAGGGAGGGGCCTGGCGGTGAGGCCCCAGATTCTTACCCAGGCGGCTCGCCTGGGTTCTCCCGGCCGTGTGCTGTGGAAGGAAGTCGGTCACCGTGGCGGTAGCCTGTGTGGCGGAGGCCTGGCTTCAGGGGGGCGGGGCTATTGGAGAACAGTGCTGGGGTCTGTACCCCCGTCCGCAGGCATGCTCCCTGGAGGTGCAGGAGGTCCTAGCAAAGGGGCGGGGGCAGCCTGGGCGAGGGCTGTCGACTACCCAGAAAACCCTGTCAATAGCTAGCAACGGGGCGCTTCTGGCTTGAGGGGCTGCTGGGACCCGTCTGTGCTGGGCGTTGAGGATCATTGTTAAATTTGCTTTTCCAGTGTAGCAAGAATCACACACTTAATGGTATAAACTCACAACTAAGATGCGATTCAAAACATGCAAGAGCTATAAATACCCCAAACTCATCACTAACCTCCCTCCCTTGACTCAAGCGAATGAGGCTTTATTAAGGAAACTAAGTGTTGGTTCTTCAAGACGATGAGCAAAGCAGACAAAACAAACGTTAAAACGTTAATAAAGTGGCTCAGAACTGGAAGGAGAAATGGTCGCAGGTCGCACAGAAGTACAAACGCTCATGGGAGAGTCCTATGGGGACGATATGCCAGAACGTTGGATGACCTAGGAGAAATGGACAAATTTCTATGTCTGTGTGGTTTCCCGACTAACCTAGGAAGAAACAGCAAAGTTGAACAAACCAACTGCGAGCATAGAGACGGAAAGAGCAATGAAAACCCATCACAGTGTAGGCAGAATGTACACTGCTGTGGCCGCTAGGAAAGGGATTTGGGTTCGTCTTGCAACACTAACAACTAGATACTGTGACCAGCACTTCCACTGTCGGGCATCTCCGCACAGGGTAAGAAATCAGTATAGCTGGTGTCTCCGTGCTGTGTAATTCATTGCAGTGTTCTTCATGGTGCTAGGCGGTAGAAACAGCCTCAATGGCCCACCCTGGATGAAGGGCTCAAGAAGAGCTGATCTACTCACATAGTGGAATATTACTCAGCCCTAAAGAAGGATGGAATGCTGCTATTTACAACAAAATGGAGACCTTTCAAGGGAATTGTGTGTAGCAAGCAAGTCAGCATGACAAAGACAAATACTGCACATTCACACAATGGATGATTTGTCAAAGAGAGTAAAGAGCTAGTGGATGTGAAATACCACGAGTTCTCTGCGCTTGGGAGGTATAAAGGGCTCGAGGGAGGGGGATAAATGACTGGTTTCTACAGGGAAGCTGACTTGGACAAGGCCCTGTTCCAGAGTGACCTCCAGTGTAACGGTCACAGATAGATGTTTGCGCTGAGAATACACCCCGGGTCATGTTCCAGAGGCCCGAGCGTGTGCTGGGCAGTTTCCAGTACCAGGATACTGTATTTGGCTGTTTGCAGCGCAGGTCTGAAGTAAACAACGGCAGCAATGGCGCTTTTCAGTGGGAGTCTAGACCGATCAGATCTGGACAGAGCCTGGAGAAGGTGACCTGAAAGGGGCATTCTGTTTATTTTGCTTCTGCTAATGGACACAGGAGAAGGGGTTTCTCCTGGGAAGTCAGCTGCGTGACAGAGCCGGCGGCAGGGGTGGCTGAGTCCCTCCGCCCTCCCAGCGCACCAGCCTGCAAATGTTTTAAGTGGCTGCCAGCAGTTCTGGTCGCGACCTGCTCACTCCCAAGCCTGCGGGGCGCGGGGCAGGGGGTCTCCCTGCACAGCTCTCAGGATTCGCGGTGGGTCGCCGGCCCTCAGGGACGACTGCTTGGCGGAGTGCAGAGCCTCACATTTTAGAATAAATGGAATTTTCCTTTTCTCACACCCCTTTGCTGTAGCTCAGGTTTCAGTGTTCACACACGGTGCTTTGAAGATGAGATTATTTTGACAGTTGTGAATTTGTGGGATCAAAGAAAGAGGCCTTGTGGTGGTGGCCCCCAAGTGGCCTGAGGAAGTCAGAGGTTCCCCCATCCCCGCGGCAGAAAAACGGCTTCTCGGAAAGGAGCTAACGGCATCCAGGCGCCTCCCGGCCGGCCCCGGAGCCGCGCTGCCCGAGGACGCGGGACGAGCCCGTCCTGGAAGTGTCCGCGCCCGCGTCCGGCCGGCCAGACTGCACCTCACGGGGCTGGACACTCCCCAGTCGGCGGTGCCCAGCGTCCCAGAAGCGCCGCTGCTGGCCAGACAGGCTGCCCACAGGCGGCACGGGGCTCCCCGCGCCCTACTCGCCCTTCCAGGCGTCGGGACGTTCCTCTCCTGCGTCGCGCTGCCAGCCAGGCGCCGACGGCACAGCGGCCGCCAGGGCCTGTCCGTGTCCTCCCAGCGAGCGGCTGGCGGTCTCCTCGGCCTCAGCCCAGGGGACAGAGGCGGATTTTTCTCTCTGTTCCTGGGCTACTGCCGGCCGTTCTCGCCTTTCACCGGCCGTGGAGCTTCGCGGTGTGACTGCGGGCAGCGCGGGCTTTGGGCGAGGGCCAGCGGCGCTGAGCCTGCACTGCCCAGGGCTGTGCCGGGCGGCCTCGACCGCAGCGCCGCTCCCTCTGCAGTCCTGGCAGCAGCCGCCTGCCCAGGGCCTCGACTTAGCACAAGTCCTGTGCCGCAAGCCAGAGTGTCCCTGCCTGCCAGCTCTGGCGAGGAAACCCGCGGGCAGTCTTGGCCTCGCGCCCTCCCCAACTGTGCCCCCGCCCCCAGGACGCGGCTGGTGCCTCGGACGCAGCAGGTGCGGGCTCTGCCTGCCCCCGTCCCAGCCCACCGTGTGCCAGGCCCTGCGCTGGGCTGGGCGGGAGCCGCTGCCCTGTGGCCACCCGGGGTTGGAGAGCTGGTCTGCCGGGCGGCCCTTACTGCTGTGTTCCAGCCACTTGCTTAAAACAGAGCATCAGTGCTTCAGCGTTCGGTGGGCAGGCCCGCAGGACAGGGCACCACGGGCAGTGGGCAGCACTGCCCCCGGGGCCTGAATGGGGGCCGCCAGCAGGCAGCAGAGCCGGCTTCGGAGCTGCTGTTGGCAGCGGGGCTCCCTGGAACTCGGGGTGCAGGTCTGACTTCGGGCCGCCAGTGCCCACCGGCCCCTCCACCGCGCAGAGCGCAGAGCCCAGAGCGGCGTGGCCTGCCACTTCCTGGCGGGCTGACCACTGCCGCTTCTTCCGTCCGAGCCTGTGGAGCGCCCTGGCTGTGGGCGGCAGCCGCGTCCCTGGGAGCAGGGACACCCGTCAGCCCGTCCCGACCCTGCAGCTGGTCCACCCCGGGTGTCCGCGCCGACGACTCGTCCTGCTG
>NW_004567117.1:46517321-46530688 GCF_000260355.1 Condylura cristata | reverse complement strand
CGATGCCAGCTGCACCCAGCCGTGCCCAGCGCCGACCACCGGCCCGGGGCGTCCGCGCCCACGGCCCATAGCCAGCGGCTCCCTGGGCCGTTGCCTTGTGTAGCTGAATGTCCTGGCCTCGAGGGATGCGAAAGAGCCGTTTGAGCCAGGAAGGACCCTCAGATGTGCTTTGACTCAGGCCCTTCGGGCCAACTCTGGAAGACGCTGAGGCCCACAGACGCCACAGGAGAGGCCCGAGCCGGCCGCCGCCCTCCCCGCTGCGGGCCAAGCGGGGCAGCTCCGGGGAGCCCCCAGCTGTCCAGAGACGGGGGGCTTTCCGCTCCAGTTAACCTTCTCCACACACGGGTTTATTTCTTCAGAACAAAATTCCACACTGTGAACATCTGTTTACCTGTGTGCTCTGTGGTAAGACCTTTCGTTTGTCAGATGAATTAACTCAGGTTTGACGTGTGCTCTGGAAAGTCGCCTCTCCTACCAGGAAATAGGCCCCTTGGAGAGGCCCAGCCCTTCGGCCCAGGCTGCCCTGGGCCCAGCCCTGGCCTCGGCCCAGCCCCGGTCTCCACCCGCCCACCTCACCCCTACCCTGGCCCCACTCACCTGCAACACGTGGTCCTCTCTGGCCGGAGCCTTTTACTTGCTCTAAAAAGCCATCGCTATTAAAGCATCAAACCTCATTCCCTTCAGCTTTGGCTTCCCGCTCCTTAAAGATGCCAGGAAGTAATTTGATGGACAGGTAAAAGCAAGACAGCCAGAGCTGATTGGCTCACACTTCTCCGCAGAGTCATCGCTCCATAGTTTCGACAATGTATAGACGTGACTGATCTCCCGGCTGCTCCACGCCGACGCCAGGCCGTGGCGTTGCCGTCACGGTGGGTTAACGGGGCGGGAACAGGGTCCCTACAGACAGGCACAGGCGGCCTTCCCGACCGCGGGCAGACGTCCGAGCGCTGCCCCACGATGGCACGCTGGTCTTTCCTCTACCATGTGTCTGCGGTTGTTGCAGGGTGCTTTCTTCTGAATGATTTCTTTATAGTCTGGCCTGTTTTTCCCTGGGGCATGTGTCTACTCTCCCGTTGACTGAAAGCCGCTCTTTATGAGCTCCCCGCACAAATCCGTCGCCGTCTACCCGTGCTGCAAATATCACCGCAGAGCCTCTGGCCTCCTCAGGCGTGGCGCTTTTTGTCCTTGCTGATGTTCCTCATTGAATGTGGTGCTTCCTCTATGTTTGCTTTATTTCTACATAATTAAAAAAGATCTTCCTGGTCTGCTATTATCAAAACGTGCCCTTGTAGGGCCCTCCCTGGTGGCGCAGCCGGTTGGAGGGCCGCACTGCAAAGCTAAGCCACGCCGTGGCCGCTTCAGTGCGAGTTTGATCCTGCCGGGGAGGTGACCCTCATGGCGCAGAGACCTCACCTGTCTCACATGCTGCTCCCCTCAGCAGTGTGCTTGTCGATCTGCCTGTCCTGCTCCCCACTGTCTCTGGTGAAGCCTCTCACCACCCCCGCACCTCTGGCCTGTACCCCAGTTCTGTATACACAAATAAGAAAAAATTTTTCCCTTATATTTCCTTCTGAGGTTTATTTATTTATTTATACATATAGAAGTGGGGTGAAGGCCAGAGGTGCAGGGGTGGCGAGAGGAGCCACCAGAGACAGAGCGGGGAGCAGAACAGGCAGATTAACTGAAGTCCACTGCTGAGGGGGCAGCGGGTGGGTCAGGAGAGGTCTGCCGCGCCCTGGGGGTCACTCCCTGGCTGGGGATCGAACTCGCGCTGCGGTGGCTGCGCTTTAACCCAACGCGCCACGAGGGAGGGCTCTCCTTGCCTGCTGTCTGCGGGCCTGAGTTGTCCTGCCTGGCACGTTACGGGCCTCGCCTCACTGTTTCGGACACACACGTCACCCCCACGGCGCTGGCCGTACAATCGAGGTGATTTTAATTACTTTCGCTGCTTTGCTTTCACTTCCACGCTCTGGCGCTTTTGCTTTCTGTGCCCTGAGCGGAGCTGGCCTGAGAGTCTCTCGTCCCTCGTCACTCCCTGACCTGTGGACGCCGGCCCCAGCCCCGCACAGGTGGGTGACGCTGAGCCAAGGCAGGGCTGCCCACCCACCCTGTGCACCCTGCCCTCGCCCGGGACCGCTGTGATGACTGCAGGTTTTCAGAGTCAGAGCAGACGTGATGATGCGGGGCCTGTCCTGTACGGAGCCGGGTGTGCTGCTACCTCTGGACAGCCCTCTTCAAGGAGACCCGTCCTTTGGCTGCCTTGCGGGGCTCGGGCCAGCGTCCTTCTCACCACGGCAGCTTTCTTTGACGGTGCTCTGGGGTGTCCGGGCGCTGGGGAGAAGCCAGGTGAGTGGCAGCAAAGCAACGTTTATGTCCTTCGACATTCAGGCAGGCAGGGGGGGGCCCTGCTGCCTGGGCCGGGCAGGCTGCAGGACGGAAGCGAGGACGCACACTTCTCCCCTTTTTATATCCTCAACAACTCGCAACCGGTTAAGCAGGTTCTTCATTACAGCTAAACTGCTTTCCTTGCAGAAACTTAAAGTAGAGGATAAAAAAGGAAATGAGTTTTTTTTTCCAGGGGAAATTCATATTTCTAAAATGTCAAATACCAAAAAACTTCCTGTCTCCTTTCCCTGCTGTTCTGAGCTTCACAATGCAACAGGAAAGAGCAAGAAATGTGGACTCCTGACAGTTACTGCACGTCCTACGGCCGCTATAAAATATATGTTTTTAAAGATTTATTTATTTATTTATTGATGCATACAGTACTGGGCCAGAGATGCGGAGGGTGAGAGGATTCACCCGAGACAGAGCGGGGAGCAGAGCAGGCAGATCGACGAAGTCCACTGCTGAGGGAAGCAGCGGGTGGGTCAGGAGAGGTCTGCCCGCCCTGGGGTCACCTCTGGGGCAGGCGGGGATGAACTCATGCGGAAGCGGCTTTAGCTTCTCAGTGCTGGGCTTCAACCCGCTGCGCCACCAGGGAGGGTCCTCTATAAAATATTTTTATAGAATGTGTCTTTTCTTTCCTGTTACTTCAGGCTTGTATGAATTAGCCAGAGTTAATATAATATCCATTTACTTTTGATGTGACTGGTGTTAAGAAACTCACCTTCGCCTTACAGCCTGTAAAGTGTGGGAATGCAGGCATAGAATCTTAGTCTCTGGAGGTCGTTTAGCTAGCGTTCAGCAGTTCCATGGCACCTTACAGCTTTAACTACTTTTAAAGGTGCAAAGCGGAGGCCACGGGCCTCTGTGTCCCAGCCCCATGTCCTGAGGCCTGCTCTGTGGCTCTGTGGCTCTGTGGCTCTGTGGCTCTGTGGATTTGTGACTCTGTGCCCCTCCGAGATGGGCAGCCTGGCCTGCAGACGGGGGGGCCCTGCAGCCTGCCCTGTCTGCGGAGACGCCCGCCAGGTGGGGACCTCTCCTTCCCACTCCCCATCTTGGCCTCTCTGAGAACTGACCGGCAGGTGTCTTTTCCTTTTTGATCTTTCTGTTTATATATGAAACACCGTTCTTCCTCGTTCTACAGTGTGTGCCCCTCGTCTCCGGCACCGACGGGTCACGCCCCGTGCCAGCTCGCCTCGTCTCTCCCACCCTGCGCTCATCCTACTCCCCTCCCCGCCCCCCAGTGTCTCTGCTTCATGCTTGTCTGCTGATGTTGGTTTTCGCTTTATTCACTTCTTTCCCCGCCCCGCCCCTTATCTGGAGCCTACATTCCTCCTGTGAGTGAGACAGCCGGCGTCAGCTTTGCTTCGCCTTGCCGGGGGCCCCCCCAACTGAGACGCTCCCCTCCGGCTCTGCCTCTGTTGCGAATGGCGAATGGCGGAGATGCTTCCCCCAGGACTCCCTGAGCCGAGGACTCCCGGCCTCCTCGAAGTGGCTGGGCGGTGGAAGGTGGACCCCCACGTTTAATGTCGCCCAAGTCCACACCCTCTGAGGGCCAGCCCTGGGGGCGGTCAGGGGGGTGGGGCTCGGTGACTTAGGAGGTTTCCAGTGGGGCAGAACAGGGGAGAAGGTTATAAATTGGTTGATGTATTTTTTCTTACAAAGCTTGCAAAAAAGCACCTAGCAGCTAAGGCCTAGTTCTCGTTACAGAAGATTTTAATAGTCTTGACGCTTCACTGTAAGTTCCCAGATAACAACCTACATCTACCTAATTTTAAATTTAAATCCAAGAATTGAGCTACAGATTTTGCTGATTAAGATATATATGCTTGGACGTTGCCTTAGAATTTTGATTATGCAAATAGTTGAAAGCGGCTTAACGCGGTGTGAACAGAGCAGTCTGTAGAGCCTGTATTGCTGAAAGACGTTCTTACTACCCGACTGGGACAGGGGCGTGTCCCAGGGCTGGCAGGGACCTAAAGTCGGGCCTGCACGGGTCACGGAGAGTGGGCGCCGGCCCGGGTGTGGGGACGTGTGCTTGGGGCGAGCGCGGAGATGAACGCCAACCCACCCGCGTCCGGCCCAGTGGGTGAGCGCGCAAGCCGCAGCAGGAAACCGGCTGCTGGCGTTCAAAAATGGGAATCTATGACTGAATCCAAAGCATGTGACCGGTCATAAAAAGAGGGCCCCTCCGAGCAGCCAACGTAGCAGATGTAGGCCCTTATCTATGCTCCTGGCTGTGACTTCAACCTCCAGAACCATGAGAAGTAAAGTCCTGTGGCTTCTTAAAATACTCACTGTGTGGTGTGGCGTTTAGACTGGATTAAGACATCACCAACCCATGACCTAGATCTCCCTTTATGGCCTCTTCTTGTTTTAGGTCTGTTAAGATTTTCTGTTTCTTCTAGAGTCAGTTTCAGTAATTTGTGCCCATCTAGGAATTCATCCTTTTCACCTACGTTATCTAACTTGTCCCACCATACAGTTGTCGGTAGAATTTCCGTATAATTTGCAAGGCAATGAATTCAGCCAACCCCTGGAATGAACGCTGATTCTTCTCCAGAGCCTCAGTTTTGTGAGACATTTAGGTGAGGATTTGTCTTGACTTCTGACCAGAGAAGTTGTGAGATGACATATCTGCATGAGCTGAAGTCGCTAAGTTTGTGCTGATTTGTTACAGCAGCAATAGACCCTGATACACACACAAAGAGGTCTGTGTTGTTGCCAGGCGAATCCAGCACGTCATGAAAACATCCTCAAGTCCGTCAAGGGCGGATGTCGGAATTGGACTCTATGGTGAGCAATGGGACCATGTAGGGGAATATGGGTCACAGATACTGAACTAATGGGAGGGAGAAAAAAAAAATTCTTGTCATCAATATTTGATGTTACAACACTGTTGAAAGTGAGTTATTGTGCATAGACTGTCACATGTGGGTGCCTGTGCCTTTTGCTCAGCGAGCTGATTTTGTCTTGTGCCTTATTCCATGTAGACGTGAGATTTATTCTCATGTGTAAGATACAGAAATTCTTATTTATCGAATTGGAGCAGCAGAGAAACCAGCCCATTAACACAAGTGTCATTTTTCTCCTCTAGTTCTGAAGAGTTGAATTGATAATACAAGTCATTTAGTGGACCGTGTTAAACATTCTCTAGCAATAAGGGCAATTTGTTGATTGTTGGCGTTCTAGGAAGGAAGATAGACTCTGTGAAGCCCGAGGCCTTAAACCACCAGAAGTCGCTGGATTTCGAATCTTTCTCATTTTCCTGTGCCATTACCGAGCGGCGCCTGGGTTGGCTTTCGCGGCAACTTATCCACAAACACTCCAGTAATCCTCAGTTATTTTTCTCTTTTTAGACTTATTCCATAAACTCTGAAATCAGCTGAAAAGAGGCAAAGCTTGCCACGCCTGGGGTACAGGTCGCCCAGTGACAGCAGGGACGTGTGGGGCTCAGCTGGAGGGTGGGCCGCCTTCACACGCCAGCTGCTGGGGACGCGGTGATGAGCTCGCCAGCGCCAGGCAGCCCTCTGGGGTTTCCACTGCGCAAGGTGAAGCGATTTCTCACGGCTTCCCAGTGCGTTTCCCTGTGGATCATGGTGCTGATCCATCAAGCCTGCGAAGGCTAAAAGGGGCAGCTCTCAACACCTGCCCTGCGCGGCTGCGTTCAGCGGGCTCTGTGTCCCTGAGACGAGGCGTTTAAGGGGAGAGGTGACAGTTACTTTGGGATTGCTAGCTAAGGCCACCGACCCTTCGTTCCCCACCCTTTCTCCAACCTCGCACATCAGTATGATGCTTATGAAACCGAATCATCTGCCAGCTCACTTTCTTCAGATCCCGGTTGCTTCCAGCGTCTCTAACTGGTCCCCACGAACGCGAGGCGTTGCCGCGTTTGGGCCGTCTTCCTGGATTTAAGTCCCTGTTCAAAATAGAAGTAGATGCCTTCATCTGCCTCTGCCTTTGGCTATTTCTGATCGCATTTACTTGCAGAAATGTCTGCTCACGATCTCCGGCAGATGTTCTCATGCCAGGAGTCGGTCGCCGCGGCTCCCAGAGGAAGCGCTGCTTCTTCCAGAAGCCGGATCTTGGTCGGGTCCAGCTAGTTTCTGACTTCAGGGAGTTTTTAATTAGAAAAGCTGCTTCTCGCCCCGCGGTTAGGTGCCGGCTCGGGATTGCGGGCACGTCTGTCGGGCCGGGCGTGCGTGGCCGGCTCCTGGCTCCTCGCAGCTTCTCCCGCTAAACCTCTGGGCTCTGCCGCCTGTGGCAATGCCACGTCAGCGCTGCCTCTCACGGAGGCTGTCCCGGGGCAGGAGTGGGGGTCACGGGGGTGTGGGCAGGCGGCTGCCCGGCCCCCAGGCTCCACAGGCTTCGGGGGGTGAGCTCATCGGCCCACCGCCTGAGCCCACCGCCTTGTGGGGCAGGGGAGTCGCACAGGCTGGTGGGCACAGCACCTCAGCTGGAGACCCCGAGGTCCGCGGGGCTGCGGGAGGCAGACCTCATGGCCTGAGTTTTTCTTGGACTTAGCCCTCTTTTGAGAAGAAATAGTCTGTTTCCTCTGCTTAGTATTTTTACCTCCTCTCTTGCAATAAGAGAAGGAGGCTTCTCCTAGGCGACCTCTCTCTGCTGGGACAAGTCCAGGGAGACAGGCCTTCCTGGGAACTCCCCGAGATCAGGACATAAACTAGCTTCTGAGTCATTCAAGGAGTAAGGTGACTCTGATTCAGAAAGAGTCTTGCACAGTCTGGAAATTGCCACAGGAGGGAAACTTGCAGCACATAAACAGCCTGTCCTGAGCACAGATTTCTGTCTTGTCTCTTACTTGCCTGAGACAAAGAAAAAAAGGGGGGGGTTTGTTTGCTCCTCTGTGAGGCCTGAGAAGTCTCCCTGCCTTGTCCCTGGTAGACATGGCCCAGTCCTGCCTGTCCTTCCCCGGCAGCCCATTGTCCCTGCCCAGCAGCCACCAGGATTCATCCCCCGGCCCTGCGTCTGAGCCGGCCAGTCCGCTCAGGGCGCGCGGACTCCAGCTCCGAGCTCAGCCTCACTCTCCCAGTCAGCATCGCCACCGCCAAGCCGGGCATATCGGCCCCCGAATCCGCTATGAATTTTTTTTAGAAGTTCTATTTATTTGTGATTACAGAACTGGGGTGCAGGCCAGAGGTGCAGGGGAGGTGAGAGGATTCCCCAGAGACAGAGTGGGGAGCAGGACAGGCAGAGTGCCAAAGTCCGCGGCTTCGGGGAGCAGCGGGGAGACAGGAGGGGTCTGCTGCACCATGTGGTCACCTCTGGGGCCGGGAGTTGAACTCTCACTGAAGGGGCTTTAGCTTCACCCACTGGGCCGCCAGGGAGGGCCCCCACTATCAGTTTCTTAATTGCTTCTGGACCTCACGAGAGGAGACCACAGTCTCAGCCCCACCAAGAGCGTTCAGGCCACCTGCTGGAACGGGGCTTGTGGAACTGGGCTCTGTGCCGCGGGAGGGGGAGGGCACTCCTGGGTGCACGTCCAGGCCACCCAGGTAAGGGCCCAGCCCAGACCTCGCTGCAGACGGAGGCTAGCATCAGATAGTGCAGTGACGACACCCCTGTCTGTTTCTCGCCTTAGAACACACTAGACATGATGAAAAGGTGTCAATAGCAATGAAGTCACAATGCAACATATTGTTTATTACCTTTCCATCATTCCAGTTAAAGACTTTTTCCCCCATAACAAAGGAATATCTCAAGGATAATTACATGGTACCACAGCATCTTATTCATATTGAAACAAGCGCGAGGTGGCAAAGGATTCTCCATTAAAATCCCCCCTGTGCTGGGAGTTGCATTCGCTTTTGGCTGAGTGGAGATAAGTTGGGGAACTTTGTTCCTGTGGAATGCTGCAATAAGAATTATTTTGTCAAGATTCCTGCAGCAAAGCTCAAAAAGCTCCATTCAGCTGCTTCCCCTTTCCTCCCCTCCCCCGCTCTCTGCTCTCCGCTCTCCCCCTCCACCCCTGCCCCCTGCCTGTGCCTCCCCCGACACACACATCTATTCTGTTTCTCCACGGACACCACTGCTATTACACGGATTACAGATACACGGGGAATTTACATTTAAATAAAATATCCCAAGAAAAGTACATTCTAGCCTGAACTAAAAATATCCTGTAGTATCTTAGACCCTCCGATCATTCACAAACTCTTTGCTATTAGCCTAAAAATGGCAGAGGCAAGGCCAGGCGTCGGAACGGCCACTTCAGACACTGGGAGTCGCCTGGCTCCCGCTTTCTGGCTCCTGTCAGCTGAGAGGAGCCTTGGCTTCATTCCCAGAAGCCACCCTTTCTAGCCACCAGGAGACAGAAAGCAGTGAGCTGATGTGATAGAAGTGGGAAGTGGAATTATTGGTACAGGAAAGGACTCTTCAAAACAGACGTTCCAGTAAATTCACATCCCAAATCATTCATCCAGGTTTAGATGTCAGTTGGAATTGATTTTTTTTTTTTTTGTGGGTGCCTTTTTGGGAAAATCCACTAGGAAAACATAATCTTTCAATGCAATTTTGATCTTAACAAGACTGCCTAGGAAAATAAACCTCAAAGAATTTTTCCTGTAGCTCCAATTTGCAAAATGACTCATCACCCAAACCTGAACCTGCTTAAATATAATCAATATTTACACCAGGAATGTCATGTACTTACTGTTCTAGGTGAAGAAAATGCTAGAATATGACTAAGAGCAAGTTGTACATTGGCTTAAAAAACAAAATAAAAATTGCAGTGCCTTAGGATTTCAAAACGGCACAATATAGTCTTTTCCTTTTTCTCCCTCAAAAATCACCCTGAAATACAAGAAGAAAAAATAAAGAGAAAACACAAGTAACCGAACAATACGGCTGGTGGGGTATGGCTGGTGGGATGGACACCCCTGGAGAGACGGGACACGGAGGGCCCTGTTGCCACCTGGAGGGTCGCGGGGCAGGTGTCCCTGGCATGGGTCTCGGAGCAGAGAGGTGATGGAAGTCACTGAGCCTCATGGGACAGCTGTCTGCCTGTTGGATAGCAAGCCTCCCGCTTTCTCTCTCCATCCAGTTCCAGAAGACAGACTGCAGGAGAGATGAGAGGCTTTTCCTCTGGAGAAATTGAAATGCCCCAAAGAAAAGATAGGTACTAGTGACAGTTGGGGGTCTCCAGCACACCCCAACTACAAATCTGCCTGCCCTAAAACTTCTAATCAGCACTTGATCTTCACCCTCCAACATAAGAGACATACAAGCATCATCAGATATTTGAGGGGTGTGGAAGGAGATGGCTGAATCAAATGCAAATGAATAGGAAGAGGAGTGTATAGAAAATAGGTGAGAGCTATCTCAGAAAGCCCACAGTTAACGGCTAAGGGAAGAAAGAAGATGCTCATTCTCGAAGCCAGAAGAGAATGTATTTCAAACATTCACACACCAAAGGAGGACTCTTCCAGGTAAAGAGATATAAATGCCTAAACATAGTATTAAAAAAGTGTTAAGGGCTTTGAATAAAAAGGAAATAGATGGCAGAGAGAAAAGAAAACTAGAGAATCAATCCAGTTATTCCAATATCTGATGCTAGGCATTCCAGAATGAACAAACGATGCCTGTACAGAAAGATCATCACAAGAGTAATATAACAAAGATGCCCATAACCAAAGGAAACTAGTATCTAAAATGAAATCACCTAATGAATGCCCAGCACTAGAATAAAATAAAAGACCAATTGTAGACTATAGCAACATAAATTTCATAACAACAATAAGGAAAATCATGAACAATGTCCAGGGAAAACATAGGTCGCGGAGCATGAAAAGCACAAGACATCAGACCTCTCAGCAGTGCGCTGGAATCTAGAAGAGGAGGAAAAACACTTTCAAAATTCTTATTTTGCACCTAAACATCTATATTTAAATAGATTGCCATGACAGAGTGAGGGTAGGATGAAGAAATGTTGAGCTATAAAAAGTGTTAGGAATTTACTTCTTGCTTTCTTCAGAAGAAGTCTTCTTCCAGAAGACTTATGTCAGATGCCGTAACAGACTTGGGCTCTGGGTAACAGAGAATGTAACGTGGGAAAGAGACATGATGTGCTGGTGGCAGCAAACCTACCTCAGGGCCACCACTGGGCTGTGCCGGCGGGGCTGCCAGGGCAGCTGAGAGGAAGCAGAAACGGAGGGAGAGATAAATGGTGCCGGCAGAGTTCCTGAAGCATTTGGTCATATGGAACAAAACAGCGTTCAGAGGAGACTTTGAACAACTCTCTGAGGATGTAAAAGAATTAGTAAATGTTGAAAGACAATTGAAAAAAGCAGTACAATAAGGTGCACATCAGTGTAGGAAAAACAAAGGTGCATAAAGACGAAAACAGAATCATAAAATACATAGACTAGAAATAATTACATGTGTCTAACAATAAAAATGCTGTCTGAATTCAAAACAAAGTATACTGAAAGGGTAAAGAAAGGAAAAGCACACATATCTACTAAAACTCAGAATTCTAAAGGTTTGGCTTGAGCGATGCAGTTACTGAATCAGAAGAAAGGCCATTTTGCACACACACGCATATCGTATACATGCTACACTTCTGCAGGTTGCATGTGTACATACTGCATGCAAATTACAGCTAAATAAATAAAGTAGCTGAAAATTGCATTCTGTTTTCCTCTGTACGTGGAATTACAGATTGGGAGAACAGGAATGTTTTTATTTTTCGTTTTGCTTTTTGTTATAAGGTTTTTAGAATGCTATTTGCAAAGAGTATTTTAAGTAAAACCAACCAATCAACACAAATACTTACACAAGGAAGTAAAGAATGCAATGAAAATGGTAAGACATTATTAAAGGAATTCTGTGATGACATAAAGAGGTGGAAAGACATCCCATACTCATGGATGGAGAAAACCAATGCAGTCAGCATGACTATACTGCCAAAAGAGAATTATAAATTTAACACAATCTGCATCAAAATACCAACAATATTCATCAAAGACACTGGACACAAAATAACCAGGGGCCTGCAAGGTAAAACCATGAAGTTCATCATCTCGGACCTATCCATGAAAATGTTACATATTAAAAAGCCCCTGAACCCGTGTGGAGAAAATGCAGCACACTGCTACTGGAAAAAAAAAAAAAGCAGCACACTGCTACTGGAAGGGTAAACTAAGGCAGCCATTTTGGAAAGTGATCTGGATTTTCCAAAAAATGAAAACTGGAAATACCCAATGATTGCCAGTCTCATTCTTGGGCATCTTTTCAGAGAACAGAGGCATCAGCTCAGAAAACTCTGGGTCTCAATATTTACTGCAGCACTATTTACAGTAAGTAGGATGTGGGATTAGACCAAGTGCCCATGGACAGAGGACTGGAGTGAGCAGATGTGGTTTAGGCACATAATGTGCATCATTCAGCCACCAGAAAGGATGAGTCTAGCCCTGGAGAGGCATCAGACTGACAGGGACAGACACTGGGTGGTCACAGGAAGGACGCAGCAGACACTGGTAAAGGCAGCCGGGCTCTGAGGTTGGGGGGCCCCGGGGCCGGCAGAGGGGTAAGGTGTAAGGAACGGTATGAAGGGAGTTAAATTAAGAGCAATCAGCCGACACATGGAAACACCAGAGAGCCGCCTCACCAACAGCCGCTTGCTCGGCCCCCACCGTGGAACCTGAAATCGGGAGGACTGGCCGTATGGAGCCGTAGTATTCCGTAAAACTTACACAGACCCTGGAAGCTAACCCGTCACCATCACATGTCAGAACAGTCCCTTGGGAAATGCTCACCAGTTCGGCGTTGACTGTGGGTGGGCAGGCCGGCGCCGCCTCTGTTGGGGGCCTTGCCGCAGCCCACCCTGGGGACCTGGGGCCCAGGGGCGGCGCCTCAGGGACCGGAGGAAATGCAGAGTGTGGGCAGGAGCGAACAGGGGGTGAGAAGTGGGCAAAGATTCTGGATTCAGGTTTCGAATGATTCCTGAAGTGGCCAGGGGCCTGTCGGAAACAGACGCTCTGCTTTAATGAAGCAGGATGGCCAGGCCAGGTCCTCGCGACTGCGACCTGGCAGTCTTTGCTGCTTGTTCTGTTCCTCAGCAAGGATAGGCTTCTCTTTTCTCCCTTTTCGAATTTAGACTCCCTTTTCGAATTTTAGGAGGGAGGAACTTTTATGACTGCAAATTAGCGCCTTTGCCTCCCTATAAAACATGTGCAGCACGGCGGTGGCCAAGTCGCTTCCCCTCTCCTCAAGGGGCCGCGCTCATCCGCAGCCCGAGGCCCGCGCAGCAGGGGGCCGGCAGCCTATATTTAGCCTCTGCCTGGAGCCCGCCACGGCGCTCCTGATGTGATGCCTACGGGGTACCAGACGCAGGGGCGGCCAGGCCATCTGCTTGCGCGCGGGTCACCAGCCGACAGATGGCAAACCTGGGGAAGGTAGCTTTTCTATTTTGGGGTTACTGAGAACAGGGGGCTCATTCTCTGTCTCTGCCCATCGCATCCTGGAAAAGCGCTTTCCGGTTCTGGGCAGCCTGCAAGTGCCGAAGCAGGGCAGCTCTCTGTGACGCACGCAGCCCCGCAGCCGGGGTCACGCGGCCAGGCGTGCGGGAGGCGGGCAGGGCGACGCGGTGTCTGGGACGCCCGGGGAGGTCAGGCGCGGTGCCTGCTGTCCGGGGCAGCGCTGCCTGGCCCACCGCTCTCAGTGGACTGTCACACAAAAGTCCACTTAGCAAATTCAAGGGCCTTTCTGCCCTCGACGTAGCCAGCGGTTCTCAACTTGGCCCCCAGACACAGACACTCGACCCCGACGCCTGACCTCCAAGCTCGCCTTCCCCGACAGTGCCGTCCGGCCTTGTCTGTGGCACCGAGCGTCCCCTGGTCTCGGGCAGGAGCCGAGGCCCCACGTCTGGCCCCCTGCAGGTCCACCGCTCCTGTGAAGTGGGGTGGGGTCTGACCATCTCTGGGCAGAGGCGGCTCTGGCTTGGCTGGTCTCCAGCACTTCATGAC
>NW_004567117.1:46514689-46517131 GCF_000260355.1 Condylura cristata | reverse complement strand
TTCACAGGACCAGGGCAGCGTGGCCCAGCCACCTGGGGACTCGTGTGTGGCTGCTGCTTGGCCGGCGGCTGTCCTGCTGCCCTGAGAGCACAGCTGCCCCCTCCTGATTGCCGTGTGGGTATGGCCGGCGAACTCCTGGAGGAAAATTCTCCGCCCCACAGTCACCCTGACCGTCCACAGTGACCTTTCTTAGCTCCCGCACCTCAGCTCTCCTGCCCCGGCGGCTCCCCAGAATGAGTGGGTGGGGGAGTGTGGCCGGGCGCTCCCTAGGGCCGGCTCTCGCCCAGCCCTTGGTCGGAGCCACAGTCAGCCCGCGCCTGGGAGTCCTCACCTGGCGCAGCTGAGCCCCCTTCCCCCAGCCCAGTAAGCCCAACCCCGGGGTCACACGGGGTTCCGGGACCGGGGGTCCGCTCCAGCCCAGACAGAGGCGTGACGGCCAGGTGCCAGCAGCTCTCCGCCCGGGAGCCACCCAAGTCTCCTGAGGGGCTTCTGCTGCAGATTCGGTGTCCAGCTCTCTTCTGTGGATAGGGAGGAGCCACCTCCTGGCTCCATCTTGTCAGGAAGCGGGAGTTCGGGAAGTAACGCTGGCGCCAACTGTTAGCGTAAGAAAATTATCACCTTGAGATGTCAACATTTGCATAACAGTTTATAGTTTGCAAGCTGTAGGGAAAACAGAACCACTGCTTGCTAAATCCAGGCTTTCAAAATTTCTCCAAAAGTCTAATGGCATCACTTCTGGCTCTGTTTTTTCCTTAGCCCCTGGAGTCCCTGCCTTCTGCGCCCGACTTGAGCTCCATCTCCTCTGTAGCTTTGTGTTAGATCGGACGAGGCGCTGGCGGTGGGGTGAGCATGGGTTAGTAATGACGACACTCCGCCCCTCCGACACAAGGTTCTTCACCTCGGCAAATAAGGCCGGGGAGTCAGGCCAGAGGAGGCCCCTCCTGCAGACACAGGGTGCTGGCTCACCTCTGAGCACGAGGACTGGTCTGCTGACCTGCCTGGTGGGGTTCCCGGCCTAGAGCTCTGCCCAAGGAATCAAAGCTCACACCCCCCTGCGAAGTTGCCTCGGCCTCTCCTCCTCACCCTCTCTCACCTACATCCAGACGTGGAGGTTCTGCCGGGGAGGCTGCCCCTGCGACGCGCCTCGTTTCTTGCTGGGCATCCGTCCGCCGACCGGAAGGCGGTCCCCAGGCGCGTGCCCACACGGACGACCGTGGATGCAGCGTCCTCAGATGGAGCCTTGTGCTCAAAGTCGGTTGCTTTCTGGAGTCAGTCCTTGCGCTTCCTCGCTGAAAACGAAGAAATGATCTCTACGCAGCCAGAAACGTGATGTTGGTCCTGAGAACTGGCCTCGAGCCCAAGCTGGGCTTTAAGGAGATCACCTGAGGCCAGTTCGGGGCGGTGGGGGAAGACTGGGAGCTGCGGGCGGCTTCCCGGCCCCCCCACACGCCGGTCGCTGGAGAGACCTGGCGCAAAGTCCGGTGTCCAGTCGGCTTCTCCCCGGGGACTCCTGCGCGGAGCCGGAGCCGGGGGCTGGGCTCCCTCTCCGCTCTGGCGCTCCGCCCCGCGGTGACCTCAGAGCCCAGGGCGCGGCCGCCCGCTGCCAGCTTGTGCCGGTGGCATTCACGCGGTGGATTTCGGGGAGCGGTGATTTAGTCTTGAGTCTTTCCCTCTTGTTTTTCCACTCAAGCATCTCTTGGAAATTCTTTCCATGATGTCTTAGGCTTTGTTGAGATGTTGCACTTTTTTTTTTTTTTTTAGAATGATTTAGTTTTCTAATTCTTCTTAAATTAGCTTTGGCAAATTATGTTTTTTTAGAAATTGGCCAATTTCATCTAATTTTGAGTCTTCACTAGCATAAATTTATCCACAACGTCCCTTTAAACTCCTCTCAATGTGCTGTTGAGCTTCTCCTAAGATGCTCCTGTCTCCACTCACAGGTGGATTGTTTGAACTTTCTTTTCCTTCTTTTTCATTACTGTTAGTTTATCTCTCTTCGGCATGTTCAAAGAAACGAAGTGTGATGCCTTTGCTCCTCTCTCGCATGCTTGTTTTCAGTTAATGTTTTTACCTCCAGCCCCTTTGTCATAACCGGCGCTGGGCTGCCTGTCACGCGTCCTCCTTGGAGGGAACCTCATTAGCTCGTTGATTTTCAACGTGTTCATGCTCGTCTGCTGTGCAGTTGTTACTTGCTTGAACATACGTTTATTTTTCCTTTGCTCTTCCTTCATATGCTTATAAACCAGAGTGGGGTGACGTGTTCCCTTATGCCACCACAGTCACGTGAACGCTAACAGCGACTTACATGAACATGGCCTCAGGTTTTCGTGAAAACCTGCACTCAGTAAACAGCTCCTGAGGGAAGCCTGTGAGCTTGTCTTCCACACCCTCGCAGAGCGGGTCAGAATGCTGATTTTTTTTTTTAAATTTATTTATTTATGC
>NW_004567117.1:46510084-46513754 GCF_000260355.1 Condylura cristata | reverse complement strand
GGGTCACCCGCTCTGTCCGTGGCGGAGCCTTCCCGGGCCCGGGCGGTGTGAGAAGCTCAGCTCCCAAGCCAGGAGGGGCCTGGAAGTCACGTCCAACTCCCTCAATATGCGCCCTGCCCAAACGGAAACCCCGGGGCACTGTGGGGACACCCACATAATTTGAGCTGGGCTCAAAGGCGGATCATTATGAAGTGAACGGTGGCTCTGAAGATATTACAGCTAATTAAAATGCCGCATTTTCAATGGGAGGGGCTCGGGGGCAGCGCAGGGTCGTGGGCATTGACGGGTGAAGACTCTCGGGAGTCCACTTTGTCCTTCTTAAAAGCCTGAACACAGCAGACCCGTGTATGGGCCGGAGTCACCGAGAAATGTGCGTCAGGGCAAAGATCTGTCTTGGGCACCGGCAGGAGAATTGAAGGTTTATGTGTGTGGTGATTAAATGTGGATCAAGCAATTCATTCTCTGGGTGTTATCTGCAGTAGAGTTTGCTGTGAAAGGCAGCACCACAGTTTATAAGCTGGACACTTTATTGTTAGACTTTTCTAGGCTTTTTAAAAGTGAACTGGGTGCTTGGTAATTATCTTCTCCTTTTAAGCTCCTGAAACCCGCCCTGCCCTGCCCAGAGTGAGCTTTGGGGGCGGTGGCGGGCGCTGTGGGCTGGGCTTTGCAGACTGGGTCAAAGAGGACAGCGCCAGGGAGCTCTGCTGCCCTCGGGAGCCCCAACGGGCCCCGAGGTGCTTTTGGGGTCCAATTTGAAATTATTATTTTGTGTCTCCAGCTGAGGAAAAGACAAAGGATACTTCTATTGATTAAATTAAAAAAAAAATTAACACTGGCTTACAGCACTGGGTATGACTTAGGGGTGCAGGCTCATACCTCCTCAGATGAGGCCCCCACCCACCCCCAAGCATGCTCATCATACACCACAGCCCACTGGCTCCTCCCCCTTTGTCTCTGTCTCCCCCCACCCCCAGGAACCTCAATTCTGCTCATTTTTCTAGGGATGGTTTGCTACTGATTCTTTGCAAGCGAGTTTGAAATGAGGAGTGTTTATGCTTGTTGAGCTAAGGAACGAGGCCCTCACAGGCACACCCTCCTCTTCCGACCAGGGAATTTGGGAAGAGAAAACACCCACCAGGGAATCTGCCCGCCGGCCTCGCTCGCTTTCACCACCTCTGAGGCCCCTCCAGGGTTCCCCAAAGTGGAAGTGGGTTTTTGAACCGATGAAGCGCCTCAGCCCTCCATGCCAAGCTTCTCCGGTCTGCCAAGCCTCCCGCACCCACGCTGGAGGAACCCCTCGATCCACGGGGCGCGCCTTTGGGAAGACTGCGCTTGCCTGTGGAACTGTCTCGAGAGACCGATTGCTTCCCGCTAGTCCAGTCGCCCGGCGCAGAACGAGAGAGAAGCGGTCCGCGGCTGGCCCAGGCGTCCAGCGGCTGGCCCAGGTGTCCAGCGGGGCTTCTCCCCGGGCGGCCGCTGGGCACCTGGTGAGCTGAGCCCACAGCCGGGAGGCCCCCCTCGTTGAGGTCCACCGGGAGGGCGCCCAGGGGAAGGCGCCCAGGCCAGGAGTCAGACAGCCAAGTGTTTTCCTGAATTTGAGCGAAGTTCTTATTTCATGCAAATTGCCCACGTTGGCTTAACTTCCCTCTGGACAAGCAGCACATCCACTCACCTAGTCCCCGCTCTGCGCTGGGTGCGGTGGGCGCCGGCAGGAGAGAGGCGGCCTGTGCTTTCCGGGGCTTGGGGCCAGCGGGAGGGTTTGGGACACGAGGCTGCAGCGTGGACGCGCCTGCGTGCTGGAGAGGCCCTGCTGCCTCACCTCTGCGCAGGAGAGCCGGGCCAGTCCAGCTTCTCGGGGGGAGCCGTCCAGCTGAGAGCGGAGGGTACAGGCCCAGCACAGTGGAGGGGAAGCGGGTCCTTGCGGGGAACAGCCAGGCCGGGAGCAGAGCGGGCGCAGGGCCGGGGAGTCTGCGTGGGGGCCGCGGCTGGTGAGCGGGCGAACAGCGCCCGGGTGGACAGAGTGGCCAGCAGGCAGGGGCCGCTGCGGCCGCGCCGGGCCAGCCTTAATGAGAGCAAGAAACGTGCCTCTGTGAGGGACCTTGCGCAGGGCAGACGCGCGAGAAGGCCTTGAGCACCGATTCTTTCGTTTCTCCGTGCGAACAACTTGGAAGGCTCTGCCAGGGCCGCCGGCATTTCCTTTGCTCTTCCAGTGGGTGGTTTCCGGGACTTGCAACAGCGCGGCATCCCTCCTGGGCAGATCTGTTTGCTTCTGTCCCCCGAAAGTAGGGACGACCCAAAGCAGCGTAGACGATGACCCGCACGGTAGAACTGTGCCACCTTTTTGTTCCTGGATGTGACTCGTGTATCACTGCAGCTGTAAATCGCCGCGAACGTTGCTGACTCATGTTGAGTCTCCAGTGAACTAAAACAAAATAGACGTTGTCGTTTGCACTCAAGTGGATGTTAAGCCAAAGTCGGCCCACGGCGCGTCCGGTTTCCAGGGCCTGTAGGGTCACGCCACCCGCCCTGCCTCTGCTCTGGACCCTGCTCGTGCCGTTCAAGGCACCTGCCCACCTCCGCCTGCGTCAGCTGCAGACCTAACAAGGGCCATTCTCCGCTCTGCATCCAACTGGAAGCTCCTCCCTGGAGCCTCCTCTCCAGGCTGATAAGGATGCTATTTCCTAGCTTTCTTTATTCGGCCAGACACAATCCACTCAAGTGTTTTCCAAACCACATTTCCTTATAAGAGTCAAGATGACATTTGACCCCCTGTTTTGCCGAATGCCAAGGCGCACACACCCTCATCAGCAAGGCAAGGGCGCACACTGTGTCCTCCGCGCTGTTGACGCGGTCACGGCACGACCAGCCTGCGTGCCCCAAACAGGAATGGAACGTACATGGGACAGAAATGGGGTCGACGCTCGGGGCGTGAGCCGAGAACGGGGTTGCAGTCGGAGCGGGGGCCGCCGTGGGCCGCGGGGATGCAGCCTCGAGCAGCGAGTCGGGCGTTGTTGCGATGACTCCTGTGCGGCCCGCAGGGGTGAGGGCTCAGACTAAGTGCGCCGGGGCTGAGCGCGCTTCCACGAGGACAGCGGAGGTTACCGCAGGCTGAGGACTGCTGAGGACGGCCCAGAGGCCCCGGAGAACTGGACAGGCGCGGAAACAGCGTAGCCTCCCTAGAGGGGAAGTGCAGGCTGAGGAAATACCCTGCTCTGATGCCTGGCCATGGGCATTTCTCAGCTGCATCTCCTGGGTGTGGCCGCTGACTCCCTTTGGGTCACCCTGAACATTCTACCTGGCCCAGCAGTTCCGCGGCCTGACATGTGCGTTCCGCGTGCCCGGGGAGCTTCCCGGCTGGCGGGCTGGCAGCTACTCTGACGTGGGCCTAGGGGGAGGTCTCGCACCTCGTGCTGCTGCTTGGTGTGTGGGCGTCTGTTCCAAGATGGTATTTAAGGGGAGGGAGACGTTTCCAGAGGCAAGCGAGGTCGAGGTCGGCTGGCAAGCCGCTGGCATTCCTGACAGGCACCTGCCGGCTCTTTGAGCCGTGTCACTGAGGGCTTGGGAGGTCAAAGTGCCAGGGTAGCACGTTTACTTGGAGGAGTGGGTGTCGAGGACTTCGCGGGTCCTCCGCTCGGAGGGCGGGGGCCTTGCTTGCCCAATTACCCACCCC
>NW_004567117.1:46492944-46508554 GCF_000260355.1 Condylura cristata | reverse complement strand
GAGAGACCAGAGCCGCGGGAGCCGCGGGCGCCCCAGACCAGGACAGCGGGCCGCGTGCGGTGGCGCAGACCCGAGTCCCGGCCTTGGCAGTGGCGGGGGACCTTCCCGGGAGGGAGAGAAGCAGGGTGGGCTGGTTTTTCGCAACAGTTAACTCCGCAAACCATCCATTAATGCCACGTGGGCTTGTTCCTTTCCTGCAGGGTTGAGTGAGTCATCTCGGTTCATTATGATTTAAAAATAGCCCAGGAGAGGTGGGAACAGCTGAAGGAAGCCTGCGTCTGGTGGCCACGGCACCCCGGCAGCAGCTCCTGCAGAGTGGGGTGCGCGCCGGCCCCCAGGAGCCTGGTGAGCCTTGCCGGGGTGAGGCAGCGTCTGCCCCGCGCACTAACAGCTTTCAGTCGATTTTCACAACTTAATTTTTGAATTTTCCTGGAGACAAGCAAAACTATCAGCTTCCCTTTAGGCCCTGTTTCCTCCCTAGTCAACTTCTTGTCAGTTTAGCTCTGACTAGCAGAAAGGTAAAGGGCCGGCGAACCCTCTGTTCTGACTTTAGCTTCGGGGGTGCCCACTCTGGGAAACCGCATCAGTGTGACGCTCTTGTGCGCTCTCTTCCCTCCATCTCCCTCCCCCCTCCCTTCTTGCTTACTGTCCAGGGACTGCCCTGGGTGCAGGACACACGCTCGTGAAGAACTTTGACAGGCATTGACTTGACCGTCGGGGACTTGGAATAGCTTGGCCACATTAGCGGTATTGTTTGCCCGTGGGCAAACCCTCCCGTTTACTGTTTTGCTCAATATTTTTAATGAGAGGGTCACAGTTTCAGTGTGCGGATCTTTCATCCCTTGGTTAAATTTATTCCCAAAGACTTCATGGCCTCGACGCTGTTCCGAGTGCGGTGCTTTCTTACTTCCTCCGCAGCCGTTTCACGTGCATAGAAGGGTAACTGATTTCTGTATGTTGATTTTGCATCCTGCAGTTTGACTCTATTCATTGATGAGTTACAATTGTTTCTGTGACATCTTTAAGGTATTCTGTATAGAGAATCGGATATCATCTGCAGACACTTGCTTCTTCCTTTCTGACTTGCGTGGCATTTATATTGTTTTCTTGCCTGATTGCCTGAGCTGGGCCTCCCTGCACTGTGCTGAGTGGGCCTGGCCGGCGGCTCTCTGCCCACCCCCTTAGGAGACGGGTCTCTCAGCTTCACTGCGCAGTCTGAGCGGCCGTGTTACGTGTCTGTCTTTGCTGAGAGCCTTTCTCCTGAAAGGATGCTTAATTGTGTCAAGTGCTTTTTACTAATCGATGGAGCTGTTCATGAGATTTTCATCTTTCATTCCATTAATGTAGCGTGCCACATTTAACGATTTGGGTGCAGTGAAACCTCTGTGCGTCCCAGGGATGAATCCGCTGGCTCGTGGAGCATGAGTCCCTCACTGGACTGCTCACTCGGCCTGCTCATGCTTTTTAGAGAAGTTTTATGTCTTTATCGCTCGGGGGTATTGGCCTCTCGTTTTCTTCCCCTGCAGTGTCCTTACCCGTGGCCTGTGTCAAACATGTATTTGAGAACGTTCTCTGCCGTTCGCTTTGTGGTGGCGTGAGAACTGGCCCCGCTGTGAGACATCCTGACTGTCTCTCCTGGGAGGCCGCGGTTACTGAGTCAGTCTTGTAGCTCGCCGTTGGCCTGTTCAGAGTCCCTGTTGTTTCCCGACTCAGCCGGGGGCTGTGTTTCTGGACACTCGCCCAGGCCATCTGAGCTTACTCAGCATGTGGGTGTGCGACTGTTCGTCGTTGTCCTTGTCACCCTTTTAGTCCGTTTCTGACTGTGTTGCAGGCTCCTCTGAACTCCCGGCCAGGACTCAGCAGGCGCCGCCTGGGACCAGATCTGCCGCCCCTTGCTAGCTCGTGGGCAGCGAGGGCCTCCAGGCCTTCCACAGGGGAGCTGGGAGGCGCCGGCCTCCTCTCGCCCCCCCACACCCGCCTCTCCGCCCTCCAGCTGCCCCGGTCACCGGTCTCTGTCTGAGCTGACCTCAGGCCCCCTGGCCTCAGCACGCCCCTCCTGCCCCCAGTTCTGGAGCGAGGCCCCCCCCGCGGCACCCTCTGAGCACCAGTCCTCACTGCCTCCGCTCCTGCCCAGTGCTGCACCCCCATCTCCAGCTGCCCACGACGCCGCCCACTGCCTCTCCTTCCGCCCGCTGCCCACGACGCTGCCCTCTGCTTTGCCCACCGCAGGGCCCGTTGTGCTCACACAGGTGGACACACGCTCCCAGGCCACGTGGGCCTGCGGCCGCCTGCTGACCTCTGCAAGGGGGAGCTCAGCGTCTGGCGCTGTGGTGCCAAGCGGCTTCCCAGCAGCGCTGTCCCCTGCGGCCGTCCGCCTGTGAGCTGCTTGAAGCAGATGCCAGGGCTGGAGAACAGCCCGCAGGCAGCGCAGGGTCAAAACACGGGCTCTCGGCTGTCAGAGGCGACAGCGGCCTCGTGTCTGCGTGTCCTCGGGCGGCGGAGCAGGGACCTGTCCTCCGAGGGGAGTTATGTCAGGTTGGGTAGGACGGGGTGACCGGACCCCGGCACAGAGGCGGTAGGTCACCCCCTAGCCCTCTGCCGACCTGCTGGCACCTTTGGTGCGTTTTCTTAAAGCAAAGGCAGGCGAGCCAGCGAAGCGCCCTTCCCCTCGAGAGCTGTCTCCCGCCTGCCGCTCAGAGGCTCCTTCGCGGCTTTCTCTTGGAACCATAGAACCTTCAGGAACTCTGCCTCTCTCCACGGTTAGCGTTATGCAACCCTCCAACGGCCTCCCTCCGCCTCCAGCCCTGAAATAGCAGCCCGCGGGAGTGGGCGAGAGCTGTCTAATAGCGAGCTGTGTGCGGGCTGGTTTGCATTCAGTGCGGATTTGCAGATTATTTTGGGAAAGGCTTTGATTGACGGCAGCAGCACCTCTGCCTCCCTCCCACACCCCGCGGCCTTCGGCTTCGGGGCCAGGTCGGAGAGCCTGGGGAGGGACTCACGTGCCCCGTCCTGCCCTCAGACGCCCGGCTGACCCCTCGTGGGCCCTGGGCGGCCCCTCCCGCCACGTGGCTGGCCCTTCTCATCCTGAGCTTGCCTCAGCAGCCCGTGAATGGAGAGGGTACGGTGGACGGGGAGGGCTTGGTCAGCCCCAGCTCCTGCGGACTGGAGGAGCAAGGAGGTGACCGGGGCAGCCTGGACCTGCAAAGGGGAGTGTCCGTGTAAGTGTGTGTGGAGACGCGTCTGCACACCTGGGGACGCACGAGCGCCTGCCACACAGCCACACACGTGCCCTCGCCCGGTGGCGGGTCAGTGGTCCGGGCCGGGCCCTACACGCCCATGTGCTGGACAGTGGTGGGAACCCCGCTGTCTCGATGTGGGTTTCCTGGCTCACAGAGGACCGGGTTCAAGCAAACAGAAGGGGCTGCTGCTCTGTGTTGTCATGCTTGCTGACAGCATAAACCTTTCCCAAGGGACGTGACCAGGATCAAATTCTGGAGATGTTGGTCCCGGCAAAAGTAAACTGCTATTTAGAGGAAGTGTGGCGGGAAATGCAGGCGCCGCGTGAGCCCGCGGGCTCAGGCCTGTCCACTTTGTCCTCAGTCACAGCTTTGCAGGGCGGAAAGGGGCCCCCTGGGGTTTTGCTTGGTTGTGTCTTGCCTCCACAGGGGATTCTTCCTCGAACGTGCTAAGGCTCTGGCCGCTGGAGTCTGTTTCCCCAGACCGTTTCCTCCTCAGGCATCCTCGTCCGGGGAGGCCCCGAGTCTGGGCCCCGGCAGCAGAGCGGCGTCCCGGGGACCCCACGGCTCCCCCGGGGGTGCGTCTGGCGCTCCGGGTCCCCTTGTTCCCAAGCTGGAGCCTGTACACTTCCTGACAGATGTTTCAGTTTATTCCTTAAATCAATTCTTAATTTTCTGGAGGCCGGCTTGTATGAATCTGAATTTCTGAGGCTCCTGTGTCCAGGATATACCACTGAAGGCCCCTTCCAGGGGAACGCTGAGAAAACGGTTCTCAAGAGCAGATTCACTCGACTAACATTTATGAGAGCATAATCCTCACCGCTTTTTAAATTTCCTGGGTGGTATTTTTAGACGCTGAGCAATTTTGCCATCTCAACTGCGTTTGCTTTCCTGTCGCCGCCTCAGAGAGTCGCACTGGCTTCTCTTTTATTGCAACCTCCTGTTACCACCCCCACCGTCTCCGAGCGCACCCCGCCGCTAGCCGAGCGGACGGAGGACGTCTGAGGAGACTCAGAGTTAGTTGATCGTTTGCTGCCTTTTGCTCCGGCCCCCGAGCGAAGGTGGGAGAAGGCGAAGGGCTGTGTTTATTTTGGGGGGCTGAAGAGCCCTTTCCGTGAACCCCCTTTGTTACTTGCCTCCTTCTCTCCTCGTCAGCAGTCTCAGTGTGGCCGGCAGAGCTGCCCGGACAATGACGGGGATTCGTGTGTAAAGGCCGTTGGCAGAGTGGAGCCCCCGCTCCTCGGAGGGGCAGAATGAGCAGCGCCCGCCGGCCCTGGCGCTCGGCTGCCCGCTGCCCTCCTGTGATCATCGCCTCTGCGGCTTCCTGCTTGTGTCCAGCAGAAAGCTCAGTACGTGGCCGCTCCCCAGGGATGGGCCTGAGGCAGAGTGCGGGGCCTCACGGTGTTGTTGCCGTCCATGGAGTTTTCCTTTCAATTAAAAGTACTACTCCCGGCCCTCCCTGGGGGCGCAGCGGGCTAAAGCGCAGCACTGAGAAGCTAAAGCGCTTCCGCATGAGTCCAGTCCCCGCCTGCCCCGGAGGTGACCCCAGGGCACGGCAGACCTCTCCTGACCCGCCCGCTGCTCCCCTCAGCCGTGGACTTCGTTGATCTGCCTGTTCTGCTCCCCACTCTGTCTCTGGTGAAGGCTCTCACCGCCCCTGAGCCTCTGGCCTGTACCCCGGTTCTGTATGCACAAATAAATAAATCTTAAAAAAAAAAAAAAGTACTACTCCCTGACCACGAGTCGCTCGCACCCGTGAATGTGGATTTTATCAGAAAGCCAGCGCGGTCCTGTAGACACGTCTCCTGCGCACTGTCGTGGGAAACCGCATCGGTGCAGCCGCAGGGAAGGCGGACGGAGGCTCCAAAGCTTAACAGAGAACCGCCAGGGCTCCCTGGCGGTGAGTCTCAGCACTGTGGGGCTGCCCCCGGCCACCGCGGCCTCCCTTGGGTCCCCGCCCAGGGAGTGACCGCACAGCGCGGCAGACCTCTCCTGGCTCCCCGCTGCTCCCCTCAGCTGTGGATTTCAGTCGACCTGCCTGCTCCCCACTCTGTCTCTGGTGAGTCCTTGTACTTCTGGCCTGCACCCTGGTTCTTCTACACAAAAATAAATGAATATAATTTTCTTTTAAAGATTGATTTATTTATGCATATAGAGCTGGGTACAGGCCAGAGGGGCAGAGGCGGTGAGAGGATTCACCAGAGACAGAGTGGGGAGCAGAACAGGCCAACGGACGAAGCCCACTGCTGAGGGAGCAGGGAGCGGGTCAGGAGAGGTCTGCCGCGCCCTGTGGTCACCTCCGGGGCAGGCGGGGATCGAACTTGTGCTGCAGTGGCTTTAGCTTCCTAGCGCTGTGCTTTAACCCGCTGCGCCCCCAGGGAGGAACCAATAAACATAACTCTTCAAAAAAAAGAAACTGCCTTGTGGTCCAACAGCCCCAGCCCAGGGGACATTTCCTACAGCAGTGAGATCAGGGTCTCACCCACGCTCCTGCAGCAACACCACCACAGCCAAGACAGGGAGCAGCCTCGTGTGTTTGTCTGCAGAGGCGCTTATTGGTATGTTCATATTTTTGCGCAACAGAAAGGCAAGACACACACACAGCAAAGAGCTGAACCGGAGCCGCTGTGCCGCGTGAAGCAGGTCAGGCACAGAGAAGCGCGGTGGCCTCTTGCTTACATATCAGTTCTGCAAACAGGGAGCTCGCGAGCCACAGGGAGGGGCTGGGCGGGCGGAGGGCTGCTGGTCAACAGTCTGCACTTTCAGCCACGAGATGAGCGAGTTCCGGGGCGACTAGCTCCCCACATGCTGTATTATGTGAGCCGCACGCTTGAACTGCTGAGAGGGAGTCTTGGGTGAATGCTCTCACCACACACACAATCTCGCGTGCTGTGTTGGAGGTGCTGATTAGCTTGATTGCGATCGTCGTTTCCCAATGTATGTGCAAGCACTTTTAAAAAGACGTGTGTGGGTGTAACTTAAATATGCACGGCTCTGTCAGTCACACTTCAATAATGCGAGGGAAAAAGCCATCAAAGAGAAGCAGGAAGAAAGGAAGCAGTTTGCAAGGCCTGACGCAGTTCAAACAAATTGAGAACGTTTCTTGAAGAGCGCAAGTGGGGATTTTTGTACTTAGTAAAAACATGACTTCCAATTTTCATTCCTTAAACAGATTTAAAAAAACTGAGTATCTGCACTGTCTGGCACGTTCCTGCACTCAAGTGGCACAGCAGTGGGGAGGGAAGCTCTGGCCATCGGCCACTTCCCAGGGTGGGGCTAGGCCCTGCTGGACAGCTGGGGAGGCAGGTGTGGACTGGGGTGGGTGGAGAGCTGGAGGTTCAGGGGTAGGCAGGCGGCTCCTGAGGGGAGGGGAGGCCATGCTCAGGGGAGAGACCGCAGCAGAGAGGCACCTTAGGAAGTGGAAAACAGGTGTCCCTTTGGATTCATGTTTTTGTGTCCTTGGGTAGATTCCTAGGAGTGGAATTGCTGGGTCATAGGGAAGCTCCATTTTGGTTTATTGCAGCATTACTTAAAGTAGCTAAGATATGGAAACAACCGAAATGCCCCCAAATAGATGACTGGCTCAAGATACTGTGGTATATATACACAATGGAATATTACTCAGCAGTCAAAAAGACAAACTCATGCCATTCGCTCAACATGGATGGAGCTTGGAAGGGATGATGTTCAGTGAAATAAACCAGAAAGAAAAAGAAAAAAAATCAGATGGTTTCGCTTATAGGAGGAATGTAGGGGAATCAAATAACGGACCAGGAAAATATCATAATAAAAAACAAAATTAACAGGCAACCATAAGTCAGAGACATTTTGCAGGGGAGGGGGAGGGGAGGACTGGAAACGGGGCAGGAAGAGCACACGGAGCTGAGGTGACGG
Source organism: Condylura cristata (assembly GCF_000260355.1). Classification (NCBI taxonomy): domain Eukaryota; kingdom Metazoa; phylum Chordata; class Mammalia; order Eulipotyphla; family Talpidae; genus Condylura; species Condylura cristata. The sequence goes on along the minus strand of NW_004567117.1, from coordinate 46,501,424 downwards.
CGGGCGGGGGAGTCCAGGGTGCCCCGTTCGCTGGGGTTTTCTTCTGAGCCCGTGCGGCTGGGGCGAGTGTGGCGGTGGTGGGGGCGGGGGAAGGCTGGGCTCCTGGATGTGAGCCAAGGCAGTGGCCGCGTAGCCCGAGGCCTCGGAGGAGCCTGAGGTCTGAGCCCGTCTCAGCACAGTGGTTGGTCACCAGACAGCCCGGCACCGTTGGCCTCCTTTTGTGAAAACATCACCCAGAGTGGCCCCGCTCGCGTCCGAGCCCTGGGCTCAGTGACAAGTACGGGCTTTAGCCAGAGGCTGCTCGGAGCAGGGGGCGGGGGCCTGAGCCAAACAGCCCTGACCCCTCACGCTGGCACTTCTCTCTGTGATAGTCGCACAGCAGGGCTCCTTGACCGCAGAAGTCACGTCTACACTGCCGCCCGTGGCAGGGCCGGCTTGCTCCTCGGGGCCCTGGAGGCCTCGCTCAGACTCTGCGGGTCGGTGTGTGGACAACGTGGCGACGCCCACTCCTGTCCTTCCATTCAGGTGGGGAGGCATCCTGGGTTGGGGCAGAAAGACGTGCTCACACAAGCTGTAGGCAGCCTTTGGGTCGGAATGCTCCAGATGCGAGAGGATTCAAGGCTCCGACCTCGTGAATACCTTTCAGACTTGGGCAGGGACGCACAGAGGTCGCGGCTCACCAGGCCTCACAGCCAGCGCAGAGCCGACTCAGCGTCACAGGTGGGCGTGAGCTGGGCAGGTGCACGCCCTCAGCACCAAGGCCCCTCCATTGCCCAGCAAGGGGCCACACCTTGTCCCTTTGCAAACTAGGGAGCTGGCCTGGGGCGCGAGTGTCCCTGATGGGCGCCTACCAGCTGGCCGCCTCCCTGACCTGATGCGGTCGCCCGCCGCCGTGTGCCAAGACCCCACACTGGGGGTGAGGCGGAGCAGGTCAGGCTGGCCTGTTGAGGAGCTGAAGTTGGGAAGTGGCCTGTAGACGGACGGTCTCTAGGGACTACTGTGGCACCGCCGGGGCCACATGCACCCCGACCCGTGCATTCCCACTGGGCTGTACCCCTCGCTTTAGCCAATCGGTGCTCGGTAACCTAGTTGCTCGGGGCTCAGACTTTGGAGAGAGAGAGCGCACTGGGGCCCCCCAGTGTAAGTAGAGTGCCCCCCCCCGCTCTGAGCAGCTGCCTAGTGAAAATCTGCCCTATCAGGGGCACCAAGAAAGGTTTCCTGATCGACAAAGCAAACCCCAAAAGTGGTGGCTCGAGGGACCTGCGGGGGCCGTGGGTCGTGCCTCAGCACAAGCCCGTCCTCAGAGGACGAGGCCGGGGCGCCAAGTGGACCGTGGAGGCCACCGCGATGCCCACAGCCCGGAGGCCGTAGCCGAGGCTTTGCCCGAATTTTCAAAAATTGGAACTCATGTGCCGCCTGACGCAGGCTGCCTCGCTGCTGCTCTCCCGTGAGGAAGCTGGCGGTGCGGCCACACCCGTGGAGGCGGAGGTGCGCTTCGAACACAGAACTCGGCGCCGCTCGGCCAGATGCGCTGGTCCTGCTGCTCCCAGTCGCCGCGCCGCGGCCTCCCGCCCGGGCCGGCCGGCAGTGGGGCGCAGGGACCGCGCCCGCGGATGCGCCAGCACGACGCCATCGCTGGTCTGGGGTGGAGTCCCGTAGGCGCGGTGCGCCTGGGGTCAGGGGCCCGCGGTGGCTCTGCCCTGCGCACCTTGACGCCGCTCTTCAGATGTCGGCGGCCCCTTCCTTTTGGGGTGGAGGCTGATGGCTCCCTCGTCTTCTGACCTTAGAGACCATAAAAGAACGGAACACGCGGGCCTTCCTGTTCTGTCCCAGGCTTGCATTTCCAGATGGGTGTGGCACCACTGAGCCGAGCCAGCGCCTGGGCTGTGGGAGGGGCCCAGCCCCAGCCCCAGCTGCAGGAAGCTGGGGTGTCACGGGCCCCCCAGACAGGACTGCTGGCCCCGCAGGCCCTGGCATCAGCGGTCGCCCGGACGCCCTGCCTCTCTCAGACCAAGTCCGCGGTGTGGGAAGAGGGAGCCGGGGAGGCCTCCGCTCGGCGCTGGGTGCTGGGTGCTGGGTGCCGGCGCCCTGGGGGCAGGTCTGCGAGGCGTTTGGGCCAGTGCACGCGCTGGTCAGCACTCTCCCCTGGGCTCGTTTGCCAGGTCCCCGCCCCAGTGCCAGGACAGCTGGCCCTCTGTTCCCGGGCAGCTTTCCCAGAATCGCCGCCCGTACTCCGCTAAGTTCCCTTTCTCACTTTCCTTTCAAACTTCAATTTCTTGCGAGGTTCAAGAAAAATTTCATGCGAGATTCATGCTTTCTGAAACAGCTCTTCTCTCTCTCTGTAAGATTTATTTATTTCTGCTTAGAAGAACTGGGGTACAGGCCAGAAGTGTGGGGTGAGAGGATTCCCCAGAGACAGTGGGGAGCAGAACAGGCAGATGGACCAAGCACACTGCTGAGGGGGCAGCGGGCTGGTCAGGAGCGGTCTGCCGCGCCCTGGGGGTCCCTCCCTGGCTGGGGATGGCAGTCGGGCTGCAGCGGCTGTGGACAGCTTCACGGTGCTGCAGTCTAACCGTGTGCGCCGCCAGGGAGGCCCGACAGCTCCTTCCTTTGCCTCGGACACCCCTCTCCCTTCTGGCCCTCCCTTCTCTAGGTCAGCGATAGCAATGCAGCGCAGGCTACGTAATTAACACCACGTTAGTGGGCACATAAAATGAAAAAGAAATGAGAAAAATAAGTATTAATAATTCATTTTTTATGTAAGCCACTATCAAAAATAATATTTCAACAATAGTTTGACGTTGGCTCTAGGAGTACACATTTTGGGGTGTTCTAGATGCTAACGATGGAGTATTCAGAGCATAGACTGAGTGCCTTTGACTGACAGCAGCTGGCTGTATTTCCTCTGAGCGAGATTCCAGTCCTCTCCCGGGTCCTTGTATGTGTTATCCCTGGATTGGGCAAGGACCTGCCAGATTTTCCCACTTCGGAGTAGACTTCAGAAAGCAGAGAGAATGTGGAATGAGTGTGAATGGCCAGAAAGCTGCGCATGTGACACAGCCAGGCCTTCCCCGCATGCTAGATTTTAACGTGTGGGTCACTCAGAGCTGATCTACCGCTCGTCACACCGACTCACACACCTGCAGGTAGAATAAAACCTGAGCATCACACCCCTGGTGACAATGGAACGTCACGTAACAATGAAGAGAGACTCAGCCGCTGGCAGATGGTCTGTGTGACTCGAGTGGCACCTCCGCTCTGACCGTGGCCCTTCCTGGGAGCCGGGGGCGTGGCCTCGAGCAGGACTTCTGTGGACTTCTGATCCGGTTGACCTTTATCCAGACCGGGGGCTCATGACAAGGCTCCCCTCAGGCTCTGCCTCCTGGAGCAGGACATCCCGGGGGTCGTAGACAAGGTGGGTTTCTGTCAAGGCCTCTCTGCGTCACTGCCCGCCTGCGCCCGACTTGGCCAGGTCTGAGCTCTCGCGTCTGTGTGCTGTGCTCTCCTCATCGGGACTCTGCCCGTATAGGACAGAGGCCACTCTAGTGACCTCCTTTTAACTTTCTTTTTGAAGATAGTTGCATTCTGAGATATGGGGTCAGGACTCCAACACTTGACTCAAGGGAGCTGTGACTGAGTCCGTGCGCCAGGCCTCCTTGAGGCAGCCCAGCTGTCTCCATCCGTCCGTCGCTTCCGCGGCCAGCTGACACCGTGGCAGCGTGACCCGTGGCTCATCCTGTTGATCCTTTGCGGATGCTGCGGGTTTTCTCTGGCCCTTTCCCCATCCCTCTATCTTTTTGATTAATGCCTACGCCTACCCTGCAAACTCATTATCCACAGAAATCTGATGAGAGCTTGAAGAGAAATCACCTGGAAGCATCACAGCTCTTCCTTATCTGGGATGTTTAAAGACCTATAATTTTGCTGTTCCTACAGAGAAGCCCAGCAGACTGAGATCATGATTTGGGTTTATTGTTTCCTCATGTGTGCTGGTGTGAGGATGCGTAGTTCAAAAATGCTGGACTGTTCGATTTTAATGCGCAAACTTGCTTCAAGTTAGAAAATTGCTTTTCTATGACCACATCTTGCAATTATTTTTGATGACTGCTTATTTCAATAAGCCTTCTGAACGTTTCTTGCATTCTTAAAGCAGTGTTGTTGGCTGAGAGAGTAAAAGTTAGCAGTATTTGACTTCTTCGTGTCCTGAATCAAATCTCACGTCTTCGGTTTTGTTCTTGTGTTTATAGGGAATGAAGGTCAAGCTGCTGACCTTCCCCAAACCACACCAGGTGTCATGAGTTTCTCGACCCTGTGTGTGTTTACATCTATGAAAGGAAGTCGGTCCCTGATCAATCAGGAAAACTCTGGAAACTGTGGCTGACGTCCTCTCGATACAAAAATAAAAAACTGGCTTGGCATGAGAGGGTTTTGCTGGTGAGTAGTATAGTTGGACCTATGAGTTCCAGTGAGACCCGCAAGTAGATTTTCTCTTATGAAGCTCATGGGGGAAAGTCCCCCAGTACTTGGGGAGTCGATTCCTGGCTGTTTTCCTGGTGGGGCAATCTACAGATTTGCACACTGCTTCTTAGAATCAGGGGTTGTTTTCTGTGTGTTTGTGGGTGACTTCTGAGGCAACTGGCCCTATTAATGTTCGGCTTCATGGAGACGTTGTGAACACGCTGATGACAGTTGGCTGCAGCGAGATCCAGCAGACCCTTTGCATTCATCGAGCTGATTGACTTTGAGCTTCTTGGCGCCCTCTTCACGCCAGGCCACCTCACGCTCTGTTACTGCGGGGCCCAGGCTTGGGGTCGGATGTCCGTTACCACACCACCACCCTCCGGGGACCCAGAGTCCTCCGCCACGGTCCATGGGGGACCCTCTGACTCCCCTCCAGAAGCCACATGCACTCCCTTTGTCAGCCTAATTCTCGTCGGGTTTCTAGGGTTTGCTTTGCTTCGGTTCGCCTGTGGTTTGCTTGATTCTTCACGACACAAGTGATGCCCTCTGGACACCTCGTTCCTTTGCTGAGCTTCAGGGTTGGGCTCTGTGACCTGGCGCCTGGCTTGGGGTCGCTGCTCTGGCACGCGGCTACCCAAGAGGTTCTCCGTTGCCTTGTGCTTGCCCTCCTGGCAGCTCGCACTCGCGGCCTTCTGTACCCATTCATCTGTCGCACATTGGCGCACACCGAGCACACACACTGCACCTGTGAGGCCGGGGTGGGCGCACAGACCAGTCCCAGGGTGCACGACCTGGGGGTGGGGGGCCCAGGCGCCGAGGCATCCCCTGGTGCGTGCTCAGCTGCTCAGGCCCGGGGCCAGGCGATACCAAGTCCTGGGTGAGGTGGGAGTCCGTCAAGTAAAATCAAGGAGAAAAGGCCTTCTCGGCCTCGAGAGGCTTAAATGAGGACACGTAAGGAGGCGTCATACTGTGTCGGGGGACAGTGAGCCGTCAGTGCTGCCGCAGTGCAGGCAGGAGACGTCTGGAGGAGGCCGCGGCTGGCTGTGGCTGGGGGCCGAGCCGCACCTCTGGTTGGCTGGGGTTTCACTCTTGAAGACTGAGGGGCTCCTTGTACCCTCCTTGTACTTTCTGCCACTTACATTAGCTCTTCAGTTAATGCTCTTTTCACGGTCCTGCAATCTGTTGCTCCCAGGACCTGCCTGCCAGATAAATGTGAAAAATCAATAGGGTGCATTTCCTTAATCAAAGCAAATGTAAAAGAAAAATTAACAAGGCAATAATAGGTATTTGAGTAAGCAGTTTCTGACCGTAAGTGCCTCAGGAAATGCCACAGAAGAAGAGGTGCTTGGACTGGGAGCACGGAAGGCTGTGCTCCAGCTGAGGACAGGCGGAGGGAGCACGGGGGTAACTCAGATGCCCCAGAACTCTGCCTGGGTGCGACTTTCTGAGATGTCAAATAACATTTGCTGCCTTTCAGAATAAAACCGGGTCCACGGCACAGGCATCACTGAAGAAATCAGGGCACATTACTACAGTAACAGCACTTTGGGTCTCTGGGCAAAACACCCCAGCTGCTGCAAACATCTGGCTTCAAATGAACGGCTGGACTGGAATCAGGCCTGGGGGTCCAGTAGCCAGAGGGCAAGGTGCTCTGGCCCTGTCTTGGTGAACTATTCATTTACATTTCTGTACAGTAAAGTCACGCCCCGCCCCACCCACGCCCTGGCGGGGTCAGGTTACGTCCCCCTGCCCGGCGCCGGGTGCAGCCTGGACGAGCCAGCCCAACGCGGTGTGGAGCTTGGCTGGTGGCCACCTGCAGAAGCTCGCCTGGCCCCGTCCGTAGGCGAGGACTCCAGGTCGTCGTGGGCTCTGGCTCTGGCCCAAGGTCACAGGGCCCCACCCACCGTGACGGCGTTGGGGGCCCTGGAGGCCTCAGCATGGGGGCACCTATATGGGCTCTGGACTCTCACGCCCTCTCCCCCCGGCCCCCTGTGGGCTCTGCACGCTCGGTGCCAGCACACTGGGGACACACGTCCCATCCGGGGCTCTGGAGGCGGCTTACTGGCCCGAGAGCTGGGACGAGCCCGTGCTCCCGGCAGCGCTGAAAGGTCCGCAGAGCCGCAGCGTGCGGGCCACGGAGAAGGCGGCCCGGCGTGGGGCCAAGTGGCTCTGAGGACGTCGGCTCTTTCCTCTTCCCCAGCGCGAGCCCGGCCTTGACCCCAGGCCTCAGCGTGAGACCGCAGACGGGGCTTCTCCCTCGCAGCCTCGTCAGAAGGAGCTTCGGGCGTCTGGAGCAGGTGCAGAGCCCCCGTCACCGGGCTCCGGCCACCACCGTCGCCCTGCCGCTGCCAGACACCGAGCGGCCTTCGGAGGCTGCTCGGCGCGCTCTGCTCTCGGCGTCCTGCACAGGTGACCCTCGCCACACGCGGCCACCTCCGGGCATCTGGACACGACAGCCGGCCCCCGTCGACGGATGAGCAAGGCCCGCGCAGCTCCACAGTGGCCAGGAGGCTGCTGGCCCGCTCGCGCCCGGCCCGCGGCCGGCTCGGAGACGAGGCGCTGGCCTCGCTGGCAGGTCGCCTGGTTTCAGGCTCTTGAGTGTCCGGAACGTGCACTCCTTGGGGCTCCGCGTGTCTCCATGTAACGGGAACACAGAGATGCAGATTTCTGTCTGGGATATGTCCAGGCACCTTACTTGGTGGGGCTGGGTGGGGCTGGAGAGCTCTGGCTTGGAAGGAAAACAAGTAAGAAGAGGGTCTCTGCTGAGCCGCTTCCTCCCAGGAGATTGTGGGAGGGTCAAAGGGTAGACGGAAGGCTGGGCCCCTGCCTTGCTCAGTCCGACGCCCGCAGGCCCTGAATACGCTTCACCTTGGCCCAGTGTCCTGGGGTCTGTGTGCCCGCAGGGGGCGCCCCGCAGAGCAGGCTGGCTCCTCTCTGCTTCAAGTGTTTCTTCTGCTCTAATTAAATCCAAGCGATCAGGTCTGAGCCGTGAGCGCCTGGCTGGTGAGCTGGAAACCAGGCGGGGGCGCCCAGGCAGGGCCGTTTCAGTGAGTGTCTGGAGAAAGCAGGGCTGGCGCCCAGCTGGGCACGCGAGGCTGGGGCAGAGTGCCTGCCGTCTCCCGCCAGGCCGCCGCGAGGGTGGACACCAGCTCAGCTGCAGCCCTGGCTGCAGGCGGCGACGGTGTGACGGCGTCTGTGGGCCCTGGGGCGGCGGCTGGCTGCGCCCCCAGGTGAGCGACGTCGGTCTCCATCGTGGCCCTGCACTGGCCGCGCCCGAGGGCACAAGCACCTTGTCTCGGGCACCACGGCGAGGCCTGTGCTGTGGAGACGGAGCTGGGCCACGGGTGCGCTGGGGTCCTGCCTGGGACAGCGCCCACGGACGCCCCACCCCCTTTTCCTTTGCACTGAGCGTCTCTGCTGGGCTGCCCATCTGCAGGGCGCTGCCTCAGGGGCAGGGAAGACCTAATACCTGAGGGGGCAGGCTCCTGGGGTGCAGCTCCTGGGGGTGTTCTCCTGGGATCGCAGGGGCGGGTGTGCGAACAGGCTGGTGTGGGCGGGAGGGGGTGGGCTCCTCTCAACCTCAGGGTTCCCAAGAGCAGCTCCACTCAGAGCAGCGTCGGGACGTCGCGGGGTGTCAGGGAGCAGCCAGGAGAGGGGCGGGCGGCGCGCAGGCTGGTGCCGGGCCTGTTGCACCGTCTGAGGCCGCGTGGGGTCGGCGGCCCCGGGGTGGGTGCTGGGCAGGCTGCGCGCCGGGACCTGCAGAGCCACTGCCGAAGCCAGAGCTGCGGGACCGCGAGCTAAGTTCCTAAGCCATGTTCCTGGCCACAAAAATGCCACCAAACTTGTACACGAACACCCCAAACACGCTGAATAGGACGCGGTCACGGGTATTCATCTGCTCGTCCACTCCCCGCCCGACTGTCCCGCTCCGGGTCGGGGGCACGAGCGTCTCCTCTTGGGCAGATCAGGGCGCCAAGCAGGGTCCCCACCCGAGGAAGGGTGCCCAGCTCACACGTGCG
>NW_004567117.1:46484822-46492818 GCF_000260355.1 Condylura cristata | reverse complement strand
GCGGCGCCCCGACCGGCCGCGGCGGCCGCGCGTCTTCCTCGCCCACGTTGTAGGAAGCAATTTGGAGCAAACTGATCTCGCTAGAGGACCTGCTGCCGTGTAGCAACAAGGTGATCTGCTTCCGATGGAAGAATTCAGGCTGACTTTAGCTGAGCGTGCTGAATTTCGGGGGTCAAAATGCCGAGAAGAAGCCTTCCCGGGGCTTCGGGGAGCGCAAGGCAGCGTTAACCAGAGAGGCCGACCAGGACCTGCCGGTCCGCAAACTGACGGCAGGGCAGACCCCTGCCGTGGCGCGGTGTTGAGTTAGGGAGGCGCCCAGCTCCCCTAAATGCTCTAATTGTTTGCAGCTAACCAATATGTTTGTCTTTTGAAATTTATATAATTTAAACGACGTCTTGGCTTAATCGCAATTCTACCCCAGAAGTTCTTTTTTTAAAAGTAGTCATTTTTATCCTGTTATTTCCCCCACCCAGCTTTTTGTAGGCTGTCAAACGCTTGAGCTGGCGTGGTAATGATAGGGAGCTGCTGGGTGAAATGCCAGCCCTAATTAGGGACTAGATCGCTCCAATAAAAAAGCCACATTTGATTTGGACGGTGCTGGGCTGTCAGGTAGCATGAATCAAATATGTCTGCACTTTCATTTCAAAATATGAAAAATGTGAGTGTGCATTATTTATATTATATTTCATGGCTATAATTAATTATGTGTCTGTGGAAATGATGTCTCCAAAGACAGTTGATTTTATGTTCAGTCTGTATGTGCATTTGTAAAACTAATTTGTTCTCATTAAAAATTTTAAGGGTTTATTTTAAGCTAAACTCAGGAGGCCTTTCTGGGCATAAAACTCACGAAACACAAAGCAAAGTCTAATTTCAGATTTTATAAGGAGCGAACTATTCGATGCCTGAAGCTTTGTGCTAGAGATGACTGCAGTGAATATGTTTGGGCCATAAAAATGAAGAGAAGCCATGCCCTGTCCTGGAAGGGGCCGCTCAGCTTGCGTGGAGACAGGCTCTAGAGCAGAGATACGTGGCAGACTCCAAGCCGATGCCGAGAAGAGACCTTTAGCTTGGTCAACAAAACGCTGAATGTGGGGAGGAGTTGCCCGATTTTTCTTGTTAACCTGTAGAGACTTGGGTGCTATTTTGCTTTTTAAAGAATTTTCCTATTATTTCCTAATTTTTGTTCTCACTGTAGAATAGACTAGCTGCTAATGTTAAGCGTTCAGAGATACTATTTCAAGCAGCATCATTTTCTTTATCAATGTCATAATGATTTGCTTTCAGACTTACAATTTAATTATAATATTGAAAATAATTTATTTGTCCCCAGTTTACCCTAATGAAATTTATTCTTTGTGGGAATATGTATTTGCAGCCATTAAGGGAACATTCACCAAAGATTTTCTCCCTCATTATCATTTATTCATTCATTTTAAATCCATATGGTTTCCTAGTCATGCTATAATTAATCAATAGTTCAATGGGATATAGTGGGTAGTTCAGAGATATATTAAAGTTCATTTAAAAATAATATTATTAACATTAATCAGTGAGAGCTGAGAGAATGTCTGCAGTGAGTAGGTTGACTTTCATAGGTTATGTGTTCTTTTCCTTCGTCAGTATTCTTTTGTTAATTTCAACAGGATGATGATGGTAAAACCAGCTGAATCTCTGTTTTATTTTATCCAATTTCAGAGATCACTACCCTCAACGAGATGAAGCAATTATTTCCCTCTTTATTTGGTGTTTTCAAAGACCATTAAGCTTATTTGGTCCACACTGGGAAACAAAGTAATTTTCTGTTCAAGGTATTTTTGATCCGCAACAACTCATTTTTCACTCCTGCCAGTCTCAACCTGCCGGAAGTCGGTGTCTGAGCTGATCCAGCCTTAGCCACAACACGGTCAGGTCAGAGAAAGCCAGAGAAAGAAAAGATCTGAGGGATGGGTGGCTGCCAAGCTTTTACCTCGTATCGTCCTGCTGAGACGGGGCTTGTGGCTTTGGGGGGGACCAGGTGGCCAGGAGCAGGGAAGAAACAGCCGTGGGGGAGGCAGAAGGGCCAAGCACAGGTCGGTCTGCCCCAGCAGGCTGAAACCAGCTCAGGGTGGTGGACGGAGAGGGCCGGAGAGGGCCAGAGAAGCGAGACCACTTCCCTGGGACACCATGAGCCAAGGCGCCTGAGGGAGGGAGGAGGGGTGGACCCGGGGGGGGGTGGGGGGGGTAGGGTAAGGGGCCCAGGAACTAAGGAGCATCAACCCAAATGTCCTTTCACGGGGGGTGGTGGGGAAAGCGTGTTGCTGAACCACCGCTCGGCACAGAGAGGGAGGGGTCCGTGAGGAAGCAGACACTTGGGTAACCCCCAGGTAATCATCTGAGAGTGAAATGCGTCCCGGAAGGTTGGGGCCCGCAGGGTCCCATTAAAACAACATCCTCAGAATGACAAGCTCTTTAGAAGTGGTGGGGAAATGACAGGCTCCCAGGAGTCAGGGCCAAGGGGGCTGGCCGCTGAGCTTCCAGAAAGCAGGGAGGTGCCGTCTGTGAGTGGTGCAGGTGCTGAAGCGAGTGCAACAAACTCACACACTCACACTCATCCAGATATGGGCAAGTCTGGTGAAGTCTACTGACGGGAGCTCTTGGTAGTGCTCTACAGATTTCATGAACTGTTCACGCTGGGGCGGCAGGGGGTGTGCAGAATCTGTGTGCTCTGAGCGTTGCATGACAACACGTGTTCTCAGAAGTTTCAATTCAAGTTAACTTCTATCCCTGCCGGTACTCCGTCCACTGGCACAGACGCTTTGGAAAGCGGCCTGGGTTCCCTTCAGCATCCACACATGGAACGGATGCTCCCTCGCCCGAGGACCTGGCCAAGAGCAGGAAGCTGTCGGGTGAGGTGCCCTGGGCGGCCACGTGGCCGGAGTGGGAGGGAGCGGGGACAGCAGGCCCGTCAGAGTGGAAGCCGAACGCTGGGCTTTACCTGCGGGCTTGATACCAGAAACGACTCGCAAAACCCGGTGGGTGTTAATAACACCCCCGAGTCTGAGGTTGAGAGGGAGGAGAGGACGCAAGTGTCACCTCCAAACAGAGGTAGTTTTGTCTGCGTCCCAGCAATCCTTACAGGCCACGCCCGCCCTGCAAGGTCACCATGCCCGCCTTTCAAGGTCACGAGGCGCCCTGCCTCGCTCTCTGGATACGGAAGAGGGACCTGGCCACTTAGAGATGCTGCGAGTGGGGCCAGGTCTCTGCTCTGGAGAAACCAGAGGCTTTTAACTGATATTTAAAAAAAAAAAATGTCCCTGGACCCAAGCCCTCCATGGTCACCGTTGTCCCCGGGGGCCACGTCTGAAAGCGACTCTGCCCTGAGTCCCCCGCAGTCACCGTGGCAAGCAGCTGGGTCTGCCTGGCACACCCGTTTCTCTCCATTGTTTGTCTCGGGTTCTGCGGAGAACCCGCTGCAGGGATCGGCGGTCGCCCGGGGTCCCCTTGGCAATGTCCTTCCTCCCACAGCCGCAAGTGACCGGGTGCCGTCTCCTGTCCTGTTTACCCTCGTGCTTTGCTTTTATCCTCTTTCTAGCCTCTTTCTAGCCTCCTGATCCCTGGGAAGTCGGGGCCAGCACTTCCGTCCACCCCCTCCCCCCACACCCCGCCCGCACTTCCCAGTTTCAGTGGGCACACAGGTAAAACGTGTCTCTTGAGAGCATGGACCTGGTGGGCAGGTATTTCCTTCCTTCCCTTGTCTGCGGGGGCGGGGGGCCTGTGGTGGCTCTCAGCTGGGACGTGCGCGCTGCCGTCCCACCCGCTGGTGAGCGCACGCGCCCCGTGGCCGGCACGACACCGGCTGCAGGTGGCTCGCCCAGCTCACCTGGTGCCAGGTAGTCGCCCGCGCAGAGCCAGCCTGAGCCCCACGCCAGCTCTCCGTTGTGAGGAGCAGAACCTGGTCACACCACTGCCCAGCAGGGCGCGGGCTTTGCTTCTTGCCGGCCTTGGGCTTGCCAAGGGCACTTTCTGGAAGTGACACTGGAGGATCCTTCCTCACTGACGGATCAAGAGGGTCCTCTCGGGAAAGCTCTTCCTCTGCGGTGTGTTTCTGATCTCTGCGTTGTTCTTATTTCAGAGTAGACCTGTGCCTTTGCCGCCATGCTGTTTCGTACACCTTAGTCACCTTGACTGCGTGCCATGGTATCTCTGGACTCAGGTCAGGTACATGGGCACTAGTGAAAACACCCTGCGTGGCATTTGCTTCATTTCCGTGTGACCTGGCTGTGGGCCAACGCGAAGGAGACGGCCACAGGGAGGGAGGTCAGGGAAGGTCCTGCGCGGCCTCCAGCCCATGCACTCTCTGGGCTTCCGCCCTGAGCCCCGGCTTCCATGTGGATGCAGAGAGGCAGCCACGATAATGCTAAACACGAGGGAGATGCGCGGTTAGCACGACACTTTTAAGTTTTGAGTCCGTTCACCTCCTTCCCAGCTGAGCATCCTAGCGCGGCGGCCCGTCGCCCGGAGTTCGGTCCCACAGCCTTTGAAGTGCCCGACAGCTACGTGGTCTCTGCGTCCAGATCCTTTGGTGTTGCTTCTCGACATCGCCGTCCTCTGGCCGCCCTTGCTTCCCCTGCGGAGGCCGGGATCCCCAAAACCCCTCCCTGGGCCCCACCCCACAGCGCCCCGCACGTGCTCTTCCTGCTCGTGTGGCTTCTGCCCAGACGCCCCTCTCCTTACTCTTTCATCCTCAACCTGGACCGTGTCTGCCAGAGGTCCTGGACATGCCGTCAGAGCGGTCTCAGCCTCTCCCTCCAGGCTGTGGCCTCGGAGCCTTTTAGGCAGAGGTCACAGCCTGGGGTCCTGTCCCACCACCCCGCGCCTTATATTAGGACACAGATGCCCTGAGAGTGAGGGTTTGTCTGTCTTGGCCACCGCTGTTGAGTTTCAAGTAGCCCCAGCAGGTGCAGGGCGTTCCATCGGGGCATCTCGAATGCATGAATAAGCAATGACTGTGAGATCATATATAAAACTCGAACACGTTATTCAAATGCATGGCATTTCGACTACTTTTTTTATAGTCTCTTTTACATAACCTAAGGCTGTCAGGAGAGTCAGATGATGTGGTGGTTCAGCTTTAGTGTTCAGTGCTGGAAGTGGTGGAGACCCAGAATAACGAGGCACGAGGTTGTCAGCAACGCCAGCGGCCGTCTGGGTGGCCACTGGCCGGCAGGCCCGGAAGACCCGTTCGTGGGCCTGACAGGGGCATTTCAGCTGCTGTGTTCAGTGTGTTTTCTGAGTGAGGACAGTTTACTCATCAGTGGTCTCAACGTTGTTTTGGATTCTGAAGTCCTGAATTCTAAAGTCTGTTCTCAGAACTGATACTGAGGCAAAGTCCATGTGATAGCAAACAGGTAGAATCCCAGCTCTGTGGCCCCAACTATGTCACGTGAACTTTGGGCCCAGCTACAGAATAATCCAACTGAAGGTGGCCCGGAATCTCTGCTCTTCAGAGGGTCTGGTGCTTAAGAACCCTGCCTACTTGTCCCAATCCTGTCATTGAACATTGATTTGCTTCTAACATGTCTATTGTCACTTCGTCACAAATTCTCCCGCAATAAAATGAGAGGTCATCAGTAAGAACCCTGCTGGTTTCTCCCAAAAGTGGGCCTGCTTTAAGGCTTTTGAACCTTGATCAAAAAGTAATCTATTCTACCTGGATAGTTTATCTACAGTGACTACACATTTACTCATCGTGGAGACATGAGGGTGGGTGAGGGAAGGAGGGACAGCTGCCTGTCAGGTGGGTCAGCCAGTCTTCTCGGGTGCCTACCAGCAGAGCTGTGTAACTCAGATCACGCTGATCTCCACAGGTATACACCCGTGGAGCTTGATCCAGCCTTATTCTCCCACACTGTGGCTCTCTAGCGGGTCAATGTCACCACCACAGGAAGCCTTTCTACCCCACTCCACCTTCAAAGACATCCCTGTCATAAGCCTAGTGAAAGTTATGCTTGGATGAGTTTTACGTAACTTCAGATGATTTTTCCTACAAGATGGAAAATTCTCTGTCCTTTATCTGCCAGTTGGGGCTTCTAGTCCCTGTGCAAACAAACCCAGAAATGGAGAGTTTATGGCATTCACACTAGAAATGCTGTCCAGCCACGTGGTTCTTGGACGGTGAGGGCTTTTGAGGCACATTGGCACAGCAGCATATCATTTATTCTTTAGGTTTAGTTAACGTAGTTTGAGCCACTTGGTATAAAACTAGCCATGTGCCCTTGGTCAAGCTGGTTAACCTTTCTGTCACTCAGTTCACACATGCATTGATGAGAATCAATCGGAATAAAAATGCATATCTCAGAGGTATTGACACAACTCACCTAGAATCTTGCCTACGGCTAGAAGTTAGTGTCACCTACTACTGTTTGATAATCATGCACGCTTTTATGTCTCTATAGAATTTAGCACATTGACATCAAAGTGCAAAAAAATATCAATTTATGTAACTGATCTGAGGTTTTAAAAGCAAAGCCTCAGTACAGACAGTAAGTGATTCGTACTCTGAGTTTCGGTTCTTTCACTTCCCCTGAGGATGTGTGCCCACCTGCTCAGCCAGCGGCCCCTGTGGGAGCAGTGTTTGCTGGGCTCTCACCAAGCGTGGCTCTTGGCATGTGTCCTAGGCTTCAGGGGCAGTTCTGACGAAGCCTTGTACAGTGCGTGGATTTTACATCAGAGCAAAATCAGGGCAGCCTGCCCTAAGCCCAAGGCTCCCTGTCCTAGGCTCGGGAACAGGTACAGGCTCCGGGCCTGTGCTCTGAGCCTGAGCACGCCCTGGACATTGTTCTGAAGTCCCACGTACCCACGGGAGGGGCCTGGCAGCTCAGCCTCAGTGGTGCCGCTGTCCGCGGTGCTGACCGGCGGCAGTGGGTCAAGGCAGCCCCTCAACAAGAAGGTTAAGGACTCAGGAGTATTTTGTCTTCATGTTTCTACCGCTGGTCTGGTGGCCAGAGGGATGACACATCCCAGGTGCCACATCAGACAGGATGACATCCCATGAAGAAGAAAGGGACATTTTCTTCTTTTTGATATTTTTATGAGTAAGGAGAAATTTCCCCTTAGAATTTTTCATGTAGGACTGGGCCACACACCTATAACCTTGCTGGAGCAGAGGCAGGAAAGGGCATATGTGGTCTTTGAGGTTGGGCGGAGGCAGTGTTGGGAAAAAGAGGGAGAGCACCGTGTGCAGGATCTAGCTCATGAGCACAAGGCGTTTTGTGTTCTTTCTGGAAACGTGCAAGAACAAGGTGCAGTCTGCCGCCTCTGGGGGAGGGGCGCAGCAGGAGTCGGGGCTCCCTGCAGGGTGATGAGTCCCAGAGCACAGGGAGTTGCAAAGAGCCTAGGGGGTTCGCATGGGTGCAGCTGTGGCCGCTTCTAAGTAGAAACTCGAGGAGCAGGCAGCTCTTCCCCAAACGAAGGGGAGCAGGGAGGCTTAACTGGACAAGGACTCATGTTTGAAAAGGCCCCAGGCCGTGTGGAGGAGCAGAACGCAGCGTTACGCCAGGACCCTGCCTGACCCTCGGTGAAGGCCGGCGTCTGGGGAGGAGCGGCTGGGGCTCGGGAGGTGAGGCGGGCGGCCGTGCTCTTCTCCCACCCCTTCCCCTTCCCCAGGTCATGTGTCCCACCCACAGGCTGCTGCTCCAACCTCAGCACCCAGCACGTGGCACGGGCCCCCCCGGGGCAAGGACACCAGTGCAGCTTCCGTAGCCAGAGTCCTGGGCGTCGGCAAGTATTGCTCTCGCCGCTTCCCGTTTGGCCATGGCCGTCGCCGCCACCCACCGTGTGCAAACAGACAAGGAGAAGGCGCGCCACGCGGGCGCCCGCTTGGAGACAGCCAGCTTGCTTTAGAAAACAGAGGCGCAAAGGCACGTGGTGCCCGCGAGAAACATTGGCTTTTGAGGCCAATGTGCCTCAAAGCCCTCACGGGGTGGTGGCCGGCGGAAGCCGCCCCTCCCCCTGC
>NW_004567117.1:46455966-46484144 GCF_000260355.1 Condylura cristata | reverse complement strand
GGAGGACGAGCCAGGCTCCAGGCAAGCCGTAGCGACACTCTTTCTGTCTCTCTTTCCCTTCCTCCGCTGTTGTTTACAGTTGCTTCTTGAAGAAACTTTCTCTCCTGTGGGGAAGGAATTCAATGTGATGAGGATAATTAAGCAAGCTCGCAGAGTTTGGGGGTTTTAAATTCATTATCGTAACATCGATTTGCTGTCTAATAAAGGGAAGTGATGATGATAGTAGTCATAGCAGCAGCACTCACGGCGCTGGCATCACCGCCCTGGTCGCGCTGTGCCCGCGGAAAGCCACAGGCTCTTACCACTGAGCCAGTGGATTCCAGGACCCAACCGGCCCTTTCCCTCCCTTTCCCTTCCATGTCGAAACTAGCCCTTAAGGACAGTAAAATGTAGTAATTTATGGATAGCCACGTCCTTCTCACAGGGGAACGGAAACACCACATTTTATGGAATGTCCTAATGCGGATGACTCTTTCTCTAACCTCCTTGCTTGTAACCTCTTGATCACAAGCTGCAGTGAAACTTGCTGTTCGCTGGCTTGTGTTTCAAATTTGTACCTGAGTCTGTCCTCCAGAAGTTTTTGCCTCTGTTGAGAACATGAACTGTGAGTCAATAATGACATTCATTTATATACTTATTTATTAATTAAAGACTTATTCGGACACACAGAACTGGGGTACAATACAGAGGTGTGGGGGGGTGGGGAGGGTGAGAGGACTCCCCAGAGACAGAGTGGGGAGCAGAGCAGGTAGATTGATTGAAATCCACGGCTGAGGGGAGCAGCGGGGAGACAGGAGAGGTCTGCTGCGCCCTGGGGGTCACCCCTGGTTGGAGACCGAACTCAGGCCGCAGTGGCTGCGGACAGCTTCATAGTGCTGCACTTTAGCCCGTTGCGCCACCAGGGAGGGCCCAATAATGACACTTAAAGCATGGAGACAGGAAGCCCGTCACAATGCTGAGGGCGCCAGAGGCCAGCAGCCTGGCTCCCTTGCCTGGTGAAGGAACCAACAGCTTTCCTGTCACGCTTGTCCGGCGAGTTACCACATGCACATCATTAACATGCTCAAGACATTCCTGTGGAACAATAAATCCCATTAATTTCCCCTCTTAATCGGATTAATCCTGTTAATGATGTTGATTTAATGAATTTACTGGCAACTTTGTAATTATCTATGTGCATTTTGCTGTTGCTGCTAACAGAACACCCTCAAGAAACCTCCTGTTATCTGAAATAGGTGGAGAGAGTCTTTAAAAGTCTTTTGAAGTCTTAGTTTCACAAAGCTCAGAGGTTTCTTGACGAGCAATTGGTGTGAATCTGAATAAGCGTTGAGAAACGAGTCCTGTTTGCCATGGTCTAGTAACAGGAGGCAACGAGGAGGAGGAGACTGGCCTGCAGTGGGGGCCTGTGCCTGTCACCTTGCACTTCAGCAAGTAGACCAGATGGGTGGTAACTCTTTGGGTGCTGCAAACACTGAAGTGAGGTGCGGCGGGAGATGACCCTTTCTCATCCTTTATCCTGCCAGTTCAGCGTGGATTTAGTGAAATCTGTTTGGAGTTTCCTTACAGATCAAGCGTCCTTAAGGGGGTGTGTTGCCCGGAGAGAGACAAGCAGAGCGCGAGTCAGCGTGCAGGGTGGGGAGGGCTCTGGGGAGTGCGCACCCCGAGACCGCCTCGTCCAGTTCCCGGGGAGCGCGTGCTCTGTCCTGCCTGGTGCAGGCTCGGGACCTGGGCCACGGCTCGAGACCTGGGCCACGGGGGACAGACACATTTTTGAGAGGAAACAAACAGCTGGTGATGAATTACAACTGAACTTGATTATCATTCCAGAGACGACTGTCACAGGCAGACCATCCCATCCACCACAGATGAGAGACGCAGCGGCTGGGAGGTGCCAGAACCACCTTAATTTGGATCCACCCTCAGGGGAGCCATCTTGGCGGCCTGCAGTTAGACAAGAATCATTTCACCAAGAAAGATGTGACACTTCCCAGGTCCACACGGGAGGTCAAGCGGACTCCAGCCTCTTGTCAGAGCTGGAAAGCTCTCTCTTTGCAGCTGAACTGAGGGTGGATGCTACTGGCGATTTTCATTAAATTTGCATGCTTTTACTCACTGAATTGTGGGTGCAATTTTAAAAGTGTGATAAGTGGCTTAAAGCTACAGAGGAGCAAACATCTGCCACCCCTGAATAGATGTTTCTGGCAAAATCTCGATTTCAAGGGGAGACTGGAGGCCGGGTGGGGGCTGCCTTTGGCAACGCCTGTCAGTACGTGTGTCTCCTAGGAAGCCTGGAACTTACCCTGCGTGCCTGGGCTCTGTGCCCTCCTTGGTGAAATCCCTCACTGACTCTCCCCATCCTGCTCCTGTGCTGGTTGTTTAAGATGGCTCCTTAGCCAGGCGATGAGTTCCTCAGTCTTTGGGGTCGCCCCCCATTCCAGGGGTCGCCCCCTGTTCTTAGCCTTCTTAATTTGATCCTCACCAATCCACCTGATGCTTGTTTGACCACTTGCCAGCCTACAGGACCCCAAAGGGGTTCAGTATGATTTCCCTGGTGCCTGCCAAAGCCGTGGAGATTTCTACACGTCCCCGAATTGGCCTGTGTCCTTAGGGCTTGCGACACCAAAGCCAGCATCGCACTGTCAATGCATCAGATTCATGTAGATCTTCTGAGCCTCACTGGCACCGGCTGAGTCCTCGAAGCGGAGTCCCCAAGCCTCATGGAGTCCCTGTCCTTTCACCTGGAAAATGAGCATGATGTGAACAAAGAAAACCCCCTCAAGCCCAAATTAGCAAGGGAAAGCTGAGCCATGATCCCTTGGGGGACAAAGGCAGGAAAACAAGTCACAAGAAAAAACAAGCAACGGTGCTCATCATCTCGGGGACATGGGATACCTCAGTTGCATCTTCTCATTTTTGGATCTGACGAATGGTGTAAGACTTCAGCAGGCAGGTCTGCAGCGTGAGTGAACATTTCCCCTAGTGAGTGCCTCACTCCGACCCGTCAGAGAATGACTCACAAATCAGCCAGCAGTGACCTCAAAGGCACGGACAGCTGACTGTTGCTGCTGCGAGCCGCTTCGTGAGCTCAGCCGAGAGGGCCCGCGACGGCCAGAGTCCGGTTCCTGCTTCTTACCAGAAGGGGCCGTGGGGCCAGGCAGAGGCCTCTGGTGTCGTGCGGCTGCAGGCCGCCTGTGAGCCAGCCCGTCGCGAGGGTCGGGAAGAGCCTGCGTCGCTGACACCCCCAGGTCTCCCCGGGGTCAGAAGTAACACGAGGCGTCCCTAGGCGCAAAGCCGGTTAACATGGAGGCGTGCGCCAGACCACGCTTCCCGGGTTCACATCCCGGCTCAGCCGCGAGTCTCTACAAAAACTCTGCTGCGGAGTCTCCCTGCTCTGTGAAGGGGCAGGGACTGAGTGGGGGACCCCCCGCGGAAGCAGGCGGCTGGCAGGTGAGAGCGGGCCGGCTCCGGCGGCTGAGGGAAGACGAGCTGCCACTTGGCCTGGCAGGCATCCAGGGCCCCTCTGAGGGAAGACGAGCTGCCACTTGGCCTGGCAGGCATCCAGGGCCCCTCTGGCGCGCCCGAGCCCCTCGGGGGGCCCTCATGACACTAGGGTCGTCTTCGCCGCCTTGCTGTGTTTTCCTTCGCCACAGCACACTTCTGGGAGGCATGTTGCGCTCGGGGTCACTGTACTGGCGATTTGGGGAGTGACGTGCCCTGACGGTTCCACGTGTGAGGTCGGTGACGCACGCGGGCTCTGACTGTCCCCATGTGTGTGACTCATCTGACGCCACAGACCTCACTGTGGAGCCAGTGTGTCCTCGGGCAGTCTCTGAGGAAAAACTCCACGTAAGGGACAATGGCGCCGCGGTGTCTCTTAAACACTCTTGGAACCTTTGTGAAAGTCGGCGAGGATTAAGCCGGGGTGTCGGACATCACTGGCAACGAACAGATGTGCTTTACCTTAAGCCAGAATCACCGACTCAGCTCCTCCAGAGGTGGGAGATACTTTCTGAGCGCTCAGAGACAGATGCACTTGGTTCCTGATTCTGTAGAATCTTGGAATTATCAGTATAAAAGGCACCTGAGTTACTATCCTGGGATAACAGTGCACCTGGAAGCCTCTGCGTCCTGATTTCGGAAGTCCCGTTTGAGAAGCAGAAGCGTATTTCGACAGTCCTGACATCTCATCAATCAGAATCCGTGTCTCGCCTGTAACTGCTTGCGTAGCTGGGCTTACCTGACTGGAGGGAACTTGGCGATAGATTGGGTGGCTGTCTATAGGACCAAATAGCCCGACAGATTCTTTTCCTTTGTTAGTTCTCTTTTATTTAATTAAAGAAGGAAATTGTGCCATGCTTATATTCTGCAATATCCTTCTTTTTACTTTAATAAAACCCTTAAGGCAGTATTTTGGAACCGAATCAATTGAAGCCATCTGGCCCGTGCAGGTTTCTTCTGAATTCATCATTTGCTAACATCCTTACACAGAGCAAGTAGCGGGGTCTGGATAAATGCCAATTAGCAATACATTTCGCAGGTTCTGTTGACTCACCTGGTTTATGGATTTTAAAATGTGCCAGTTGCCAGAGAAATAGTGTTTGGCCTAAATATTGAACAAACTATAGAAATAAATGAGTGAAATGGTTCGAAGCTCACGCAATATAGGAAGCAAAGGAAGCTGAGCTGTTATGGGTACCACAGAAGTGGTAAATGACTGAGAGTCTCCCGTCCCACGGACGTTTCGAACTTGTGTCAGGGACTCGCTGTCCTGGCCCACGGTTTGCGACTGCACGATTTGCAGTGTTAGGTGTAATGATTTACTTCTTCTGTTAAACGGAAGAACATTCTTTCTTAGATGAGTCCAAATTAATTAAACCATAACTTGGCGTTTCTGTGTCCCACAGGAAAGAGTGGACTCCGGCCGGTCTCGAGGCACATTTTGAACGTCCGTGTCCAGGGAACATTCAGAGGGACGCCGTCGGCTGTTTCAACACGCTACCGCCCGCTCTGGGAGCCGGCTCCTTAGGCAGTGGCGCAGGACTCAGCCGCCGGCCTCTGTCCCACCTCCCGCCTGCGAGCCTTCTCCCCGTTCCCCAGGAGCCCCTGTGCGGGCCTCGCCTTATTTACGATAAACACACGGCACTGGCTGCCTGCTGCCGCGTGGGGACCGCTGTCGGCTCTCTGCCCGGGGCGGTCGCTCACCCCAGGGACGTGAGGCTCAGGAGCCCTTCAGGGTGAAAACGGCCCGGTTGGATGGTGGCGAGATGCAACTGGCGCTTTTTCTAGCACAGAGACTCCCAAAGAGCTAACAAGGCTACACTGTGTTTCCACTTTTTTATTATGCAGCTTTGTGTGTAACAGTTCTTGGGCGTTTTAAGCACTTGACAACACAGCTCCTTGGCTGGAGCTAGGAGAGGACTTTATCCGAGTGTTTCTTGCTTAGAAGTCATCCAAGGCAGGGCTGCTGCTGGGTCTGCTGCACTCTCTCACACGTTGCAGGAATTGCTCCCGTTTGCCACTTTGCTCGGCACAGGCTCACATTTTGGGCAAGACTCTGTTCCCTGAAGATTGTAGGCAATGCAGTGATCAGGAACCCGCAGCTCCTCGGCCCCTCTGGTCCCGTTTAAAATCACTTGCTCCTCCCAGCCGTCCCTCATTCTCCCTACGCCCCCAGCGTTGTCCTGCTTTAGAAAGCAGTGGAGCGAGCACACTGTCTCTGGGCGTCCCCAGGGCCTCCCCGTGAGCCAGCAGGGATCGCCGGGGCGCTCTAACAGGCCGTTCCCGCCCCCGCCGGCTCGCCCCAGCCTGCAGCCTCTCTGCCCTTGCTGCGGGGCTGCGCTGCACGCAACCAGCCCCTGGCCGAGCCCTTTCCAGCCTCCCCAGGGCTTCAGCGCAGCCCAAAGCCACTGCTCCACGTGAGGCTCTTCCCGGCAGCCTCACCTGCGTCCCTTCCCGGTGGCTGAGGTTCCGGCTCTCTGTCTGGGGCTCTTACTTGCGGGGCTGACTCCTCGCCGTGCCAGGGCCCCTGGCTCGTCCTGGAGCGCACCCCCGCTCTTTCCGCAGCAGGCTTACCCTGCCCCTATTTCCCCAGCTCCCTGATGCATCAGCTTTCGCCAAATTATCTGAATTAGTTAAGAAGTTTGCCTCAGATTCATTCACTTGCATAATTAATACTTCCTTATGAAAGCCCCAGGAGACAGCTATAAAAGTGAAAATTGAATTTTTTTTCTATTAAACCAGATAGAAAATCTCTCTTCCAAATCTGGCTCTTTTACCCAAGAATCACATGATAAGAATCTTTTCTTAGCCCAATCAAATGCTTCTTAGGTTAGTCACAAAGTGACACTTGCAGGGAGCTAATATTAATCAAAAAAGATGATGCCCTTATCTTTGGGACGCATCAATAAGCTAAACCTTACTTTTTGTATTGATTTGCTTCATCAGAACACCCAACAGAGCCAACAGTTACAGCAATTTCACCTCCATCACTGGGAAAGATTCCGAAAGGGGAAAAAAGTGGGGCGCAGGGCAGAGGGGACGCCATTGCCCGGGACTACGCCAGGCTTCTAGCAAAGCCTGCAGGTCAGGACGCACCCTGCTCCCAAGCAGCTGGCGGAGACAGAAAACAGCCTTTCAAGTCGGGATATCGGGACTGTCGATGAACACAGGCACAGACATTTAAAGTGGCTGAGGCTGAAATGGAAAGTCTAAGGAAAACATTACGATGACTCCACCACTTCCTCCAGCGTGACCGCGCATTGCCGTCGAAGGGTGGAGAATGTGCTAGGAGAGGCAAGTGCTGGGCGTGAGCCAGCCCCGGGGGGAGCCGGGCCACTGGGCCAGGCCGCCTGGGCACGCCGCCCGGAAGTGACCATCGAACGTGGCTCTGATGCAACTTGGGGTGTTTGTGAGTCCAGGTGACAGGACCCTAAGCTGTTGTCCTTAAACATCCACAGGCCGGCAGGTCAGCGCCCCTCGGGTCAGCGTTTCTGAGGCTTCTTGTGCTGAGACAATCTCGCGCTGGGCGTCTGGGACAATCAGGAGAGGCTCGCACCCCTGCGTCCCTGTTCCGCTGAGAGCTGAATGAAGCGAGACCAACCAGCACCCCCACACGCAGCAGCCCGCCGAGGTCAGTGGGGGGGTGTGGGGGGCAGGACAGAGCTGGGAGGCCCTCAGCCGTGTCCCTTTGTCACGCTACCTCCAACTTCTGGGTTTTATGATTTCAGTGACTACAAGGTTGTCAAACTTGCGCCGAGTTAGATGCTCAGTGCTGGGGCCCAGGAGAGCGCCCCACCCTGGGGCCAGTCAGGGGACAGGTCATCAGAGCCTCAGCAGGGGGAGGCGGAGCTGCAGCCTCCCAACATCTGCGTGGGGAAGAGGGGGACACTTACCTGCATTTAGGGCGCCCGGGGGGGCATGAAGACGGGAGGCACCGACCTCATCCTCACTCTAGGGGTAAACAAGAGTCTTTGGTAGAACAACACTCCACTGATAGAGCTACAACTGTGTGGGAGCCCCCCACCCCCCAAAACCAACTATGTTCTAGGTCATTTAAAGGCGATGGGGATTCCGTCTTCCTTTAAGGGGAGCAGCTTAAGGAGTGACGGTCCCCTATGGGGGTGAGGCGTGGGGTCGAGGGGGGCTCAGGCAGGGCAGCAGCCTCCTCCCTCCCTCCAGCACCCAAAACTACTGTTTGCATTTTTCCATGAACTTAACAGAGCCCCCCCCTCCGCCTCCCCGCGCCTCGAGTTGCCACAGTCACGGCGCCGGGGCGGGGCAGGCTGACTCCCGGCGTGGCAAGCAGCCCGCAGCGAGGAAGGCGCCTGCCGCACTTAGAGGTGTTCCAGACAGTCACGAAATTCTGTGGGCGGAGCTGCTGTTGATGAAGGCCGTGGAGAGGACGCAGGGTTGTTGCCTTCAGCCCTTTCGGCCGGCCACTTTGGCGACGCCCTGCGCGGGTGCCCCTCTGAGCCCCCTCCACGCCGCTTCTCCAGCGCAGCTGATGCATTTTGCACCTGCTGCTTCGACACCCCGAGAGACCAGAGAGGCCCGGGCCTCTCCCGCGCCCGCCTGGGTCCTCCCAGGGGCGGCGGCCTGGCGGGGAGAGCCGCCTGCCGCCCTGTGCCCGCTGGCCTGCGCAGGTCTTCTTTGCAAGTCTTTCCTCTGAGGCGCGAAGAGGCAGGACATGTGTCAGGCGTGTCTGAGCTTCCACCGCCAAAATTAGGTCTCTACACTTCAGCAACGTTTGTCACTGAGTAAACTGTAGCCTGTATTTTCTTTTATTCTTTGGTGGGAAATAGATCCTCACTGCGTAACAGACTTTTACTGCTGTGAAAGGACAGTCGCCCAAATACCTGTGACGAGGCTCCTCCCAACACTAAAGGCTAATAAATACCGACAAGTGTTGGGATGCACCGCTGACAAATGGCAAGCGAAGACTTTCATTTTACCCCCAAGATTAGCACGGATATTAATGAGGGTGTCAGCCAGGACACACACGCACACCCACACACGCATCACATTCTTGATGGGCAAATACGTTTGCAGAGGTTTCCTGAAAGCCACTTGTCGGTGTTTACCCTGAGCCTCTACCCTTCACTCAGACACCCCCTTCGGGAAAAGAGCTCCAGGAAACACCAGAAGACGCTCGCAGAGGATGCAGCTGCCGGAAGGTGGAGGCGTTTTCCTTAAGCGTCTCCCAAAGGAGGTGATGGAAGTGCTTGCTAGGGGGCCGTTAAAACACCCTGGCAGAGGGGGCCCCAGCGCCCCTTATAAGAGGGGGCCCCAGCGCCCCTTAAAATGTGCTTTCTGGTGGGGGAGGCGGGGACCACTTCGCCCTTCCCTTGCCTCAGTCCATCTGCCTCCCTGTTTCATTTTTTCAGCAGTCAGCAGAAGCTCACTTTAAAATAAACGGCTTGTTCAACGGGCGGCCGAAGTAACATCCCAGTGCCCGGGAGGACGAGGTGCCTGGCCCCACACTTCTGCCACCCACAGAGGCCCCGCAGAAGGCGGCTTAAGCCCGGGCACGCGCCTTTTGTTGTGTTATGTTAAAAGGTGACAACGCACTGATGGCAGCTCCTTGAACACGCGCAGAAGCTGAGAAAGGGAAAGAGATACGATCATCTTCAAATTGGGGGGGAAGGTAATTTACTTACGACAAATAAATTGCATTGAATGCAACGTTGGATTTCTTCATATTCATTGAGGAAAATATTAAACTGTCAGACACCTTCCCGAGTGGGATTTATGTTAACAATGCAAATAAATAAATCATCGGCTAATTTAATTTAAATCGTATTAAGATCTCAGCAAGGTCGCTATGGAGTTATTTTTTCCTCTTGCCGTACCTCAGAGTGTTGAAACAGGCCTTCGAGTAACACACCTGAGCCTTTCTCTGCACTGGAATTCCATCAGGTTATGTAAAACCACTTACCGTCTTGGCACCAGTCGGGCAGAGTCATTTTTCTGGCTTCTGGGCGTGCGAGTCTTCCCTTTCACAGCCTGTTGCCGCGTGGTGGCGAGCGCTTCCCGGGCTGCGGTGTGCTTCCTGCAGCTGCCAGCCTCCAGACAGACCCCTGCAGTGCCGCTGTCTGCCCTGTCTTGCGTCTCAGCCCTGCGACGCCCGCGCTCCCTGGCTCATGACCCGTTTGCCAGTGCTGAGCGAACCACGCAATTCACTATGAAGCCCTCTGAGTTAATTGCCAAGGATGGTCTCACACGGCTTCAAGTGCTTTTCAGAACACGTCAACAAAGTTAAATTTTCTAAACTTAGGAACTTTTTCCTTGATGCGAAGTACGTTGCAAGTAGGAAAGGTGATGTCTGTAAGTGCAAAAAAAGGACCTGGCGGACTTCCTGCGAGCGTGTTGAAGATGCCAGCGTGCTGCCTCGCAGGGGCTTCGCGCTCTCCTCCCTGTCACAGCCGCGAGGGCCCAGGAGAACCTCCCGTCTGCCTCCTCCGCCCGCTCCAGTCCTGCAGACTCGCGCTCCCGCTGGGACAAATGCGGGGTGACCTCAGCTAGGAAACGTGCCCCCAGGTCTGCTAGGGAGCCGCGGCTGCAGTTTCTCAGGGTCTTTTGAGAGCCGAGAGACCCAGTTGCAAAGTTGCGAGTCCAGGGCAGAGGGAAGGTCGCAGCTCTGGAAAACTGGGGCAAAATCGCTCAGTGGATATTTTTCTTAGGAAATACATAGTTTGCTTCGGTGGCCCGTCTCCATGTGCGTGACAGTGTGGAGCTGAGGGCCCTCTCCCAGGGGACGGGAGGCGAGCCGGAGGGAAGGGAAGTTGTTCTTCTAATAAGATAAAACCCCTAGCACTGAGTATTGTAGGTTTGCTTTCAACTTTGCTCCCTGCTGTTTGGAATCCGATCAACAAGGGGACCCCGGGCCCCGGCAGGGCTAGGGGGTGATGGGACGGAAGGTCTGGGGCCCCTGAGGACAGCTTGATCTCGGCCTGTTGATGGATGCCATGCAGGGGCAGGACGAAGCACGTCCGCTGAGGGGGCTCACCTCCTCTGGAGCCCGGGAGGACGCAGGAAGGTGGGCTGACGGGGGACGTGGTGCGGGTCACGGAATATGAGTGACCCGGAAGAGGTGACTCGATGACCGGCATCACGAAGAAGCCCAGTCGGCGCCTGCAGCAGTCTCGAAGACCGGGCTGTCCTAGCCATTGTGAGGCTCCAGAAACCCCAAGCACGCCCATGGTCTCCTAAGTTGGGGCCAAGCTCCCGGGGGTCATCTGGAGACCAGAGCTGACTGGCAGGTCGTGGCGTGAAAACCGCCGGTCTCGGCCTTTTCCAGCGGCCTTTGCCTTGGCCTTCGGGCAAGCGGGCCAGGTGACTCGTCCCCCCGGAGTCCAGCTTCTGGAGTGTGGCCGGCCTCCCGGCAGGGTTGCCGAGATGGCGAGTCAGAGTCTGTTTTTATGTCCGTTGCGGCCTGTGTCGGGCGCGCTCTGTTCCTCGCAGATCCACAGAAGGGGCATCGCGCCATGACTCTGTTGAAGAAAGTGCTAGTTGCCCTGGCAGGGCTGGGCGGTGTTATTCCCACTCACTGTGGCAGAAGACTGAAGCACTGCTTCTTCTACAGACACTACACATGTGGGCAGTCGCGAAGGGAGACCCATCCTGACTGAACACGAAGGCGCTTCTCCTCCGAGCGGCCACGTGGGCGCTCAGAACCCGTCCGGTCGCCCAGTGCTGCCCCCCCCCCCAGCAGGCCGCCGTCCCGGCCAGGCGTGCCAGCTGCTCAGCGGGATGCACGTCTCAGAGAGTTAGGGTGGCCTGCGCTTTTGGTTGGGAGAGAATGGGAGGAAATATGTCTACTCTGGGAGTGGATGCTGCCAGGGAGGTGAGGTGACTGGACGATCAAGCATCTCAGTCCCGTCCATGTCCGGGAAGAGAGTGAAGAGGGGTTTGCTGGCCCGTGGGCAGCCAGGCTGCTACTGGCCAGGGACGACAGGCGTGAAGTTGTGGGTGTTGGGAGGGGCCCGTGGC
Organism: Condylura cristata; assembly: GCF_000260355.1. NCBI lineage: Eukaryota > Metazoa > Chordata > Mammalia > Eulipotyphla > Talpidae > Condylura > Condylura cristata. The sequence continues at coordinate 46,472,657 of NW_004567117.1, read as the reverse complement.
CTGGCCCCAGGCGTCACGCACAGGGTCGTCACCTCCGAACTGACCTAGTGACTATAAAACGACGTGCTGAATCAATGTTAGTCATTAATATGATCATTTATCAGATGCTGTTCAGTGAGTCCGTGTGATAGATGATGTATTTCTTACAAGGACACTGTAAGATGCTAATCTGGCTACAGATAAGGAAATTAAACATCAGAAAATGTAAATAACTCACCTCCCTCTGACAGGTTAGGTCACAAAGCTGAGACTCTCGGTGCCTTTAGGCAAGGCTCCGCCTCCTGTCATTCCCACAACACACCCATGATGTCTACCGGCCCCTGATTTGTGCAGTGCTGCACTCTGCCCCCTCCCCGAGCCACAGTTCCTGAGGCCAGGTCCTGCCAACATGTTCATTCTCCCACCCTTGGTTCCTAGAGGGCTGTGCCAGAACACAAGGATCTCTTAATAAAGTCATGTCGAGTGCACGAATTAGCAGATGAATATATCAAATCCCAGGTGTGTGTCTTTTTTCAGCGAACACACATTTTATCTACTTGATAACTACAGCTGAAAAATACCCAGCCAACACACAGTTTTAGCACACAGTAACCTCCCCTCATCTGTATTCGATTCTTCTGTGTCAGTTGTTCAAAATGCTAAGCATCCTCTATAACATTGTTCCTTAAATAGTCCCTAGAGATATCTGTCAACCCATGTGACAAAAATTGGCTCTTCACTAAGCAACCTAGGCTACTTTCTCCCCTTTCAGACCATCAAAACTCATCTCTTTCAAGACACAGCTTGAGGATCTCAGGGAACTGAAGCATGTGTTTCCCAAATGACTCAGCCTGTAGAGGCTTCACAGATGAAAAGGTTCCATGTTGTATAACCAGGCAGTGCCGCAAGTCTGACCTGCCCCCCGAGAAGTCCACTTGCCCACTGTCCTCGTGAGGCACCTTGGAGCCAACATGAGTGACCTTCATAACTTTGTTTATCCCAGAATGCCCCAAAGTTAATGGAAATGGAGTCTTATTTCCCAAGTTATTTCTATTCATTTCTGGCCCCTCCCCTGGGGAAATGTAAAGGCTACAGAGGAAGATTTTAATTAAAATCTAGGGTCTTCCAAGTAAGACATTAGGGACATCCCCAGCTTCAGCACATCTCAGTTTCCTGCTAGGTAAAGCTGGCATGACCTTGTTTACCTCAGAAGACACCTAGAGAGAATGATAAAACTGTGGATAGCACACGGCAACATCTTTACAGAGCCAGTTCTCACCCAAACCATCCTTTATGAAGTGTTGGTGGGGTGCATGTGTTTCCCACAGATGCCGATTTTCACCTTGAAAACAAAGGCAAGAAACATAACGAATGCTGGCAAAGCCAGCACATTATTGACAGGAACATTATCGCTGTTGTCCTGATCCCCCTGGTTTGAGTAGATCTGTGATTTAGTTGAATATATTTCTCTACAGGGAGATATTCAAAGATGTGGCCTGCTGTACACTGAGGATGTTCACTTGATCAGGCCTCTTCCCTTTCTTTGTTCATAGGTCAGTTGAACTTCACTTTCCTGCATGTTGATTTTTTTAAAAAAATTGCAAATCCAGTGCAAAAATTCTCTTGTGACATTTAGGAAAAGCTGATTATGATGGGCTTCCCCACCCTCCCCATTTTGTCCCTCTGGTTGTCCTGTATTGTCAGACTTTGGGTGAAAAGGAGATAAAGAGGAAAAATCTGAAATTGTTCTTAGTTGACCAGAGTTATTGTTCACTCTGTATAGAACAAAACCCGAAGTTGATTTATGTAAGTCCCCCTGGAAAAGGGTCATGAAAGGCTCACAGGAAAAAGCAAACAAGCGGTAGTTAGCATGACAGAGGAGAGGGTGTGCCATCCCTGTGGCACGGGGGTGCCAAGGTAGACCAGATGACCATGCCAGCTCAGGGATTTTCCTGTGGGATGATGAGTTAGTGCAGATCTTTGATATTCAATAGGAAAGATACACACTTTGTGTAGAGAGAAAGTTCCTATCACCTTGAGAATGACACTGGCTATAAAATATTTAGTTCCATTTTAACTCTGACATCTCGGATTCCATGTAAAGTGAGTTGTTCCTGGGATATTTAATCTGCGATTAACTGGCTTTTTACCTTTTGTTAGAAACTACAGATTCTTGCTTAATAGCGAATATGCCAACATACTAAATTCATCACTTAATACAGAACAAGTGCAATTTAAGCATTTAAGGAGAACAGTATCTGCCAAGTGCTGATAACAGATTAAGCATCTGCTTATAAGTAATGTCAGCAGAAATGAAATGTCTTGACCGAAGGGACAAAAACCTGCAGTGAAACAAGTTACCTAAGACACTGGCCTTAAACAATGGTAAAACTGCCAGGCGAACGCGGTACATAGTAGTGGAACCCCTCTTCGTTCTGCAGATTCTTCTGTTAGTGCTGTAAGATTAAGAAGCTCTATTTGGAGAAAGTACAAAGGATAATTTTATCACAGTCTAGACTTGTAAATTTCTTAATGTTGAACAATTCTGATGTAAATCTTACTTGCATTAGTCTTGCATTGTAATACTGGAGTCAATTTGCTAATATTTAGTTGGATGATTTTTTTCTTTTGAATTTCTAAGTTAGATGTATTATTGAATAAGTTGGGAAAGTTTTCCTTTAAATGTATTATACACTGAATGTGTCCTCCATGCCTCCCACCCCATCTTCATATATTAAGCCCTAAACCCCAGGGAGCCACACTCCTTGGAATAGACCTGAGGAAGTAACCGAGGTCAGTGGAGTCATAAGGGTGGGGCCCTAATGCCCTAGATTAGGGTCCTTAAGAAGCCACCAGAGCACAAAGCTATGTCCTTGTTCTTGTGCTGCTTCCCCCCTCCCTGCTTACTCTGTTCTTTCCCTTGTACCTCTCCCCTTCCCCTTTCCCTCTTTCTCCCTCCCGCCTCTCTCTTCCCTTCTTTCTCTCTCCTTTTCCCCGACTATCTCTCCTTGACCCCCACACCATGCCTCTCGCCCCTCTCCCTTTTTCCCTGTGCCACACAAGGCTGTGGCACAAGCCAGAAGTGCATCCCCACCAGAGGTCAGCCCACTAGTGTGGGCTCCAGCCTTCATGACCAAAAAAGCCACCTGGCCCTGGCTTCATCACAGAAGCTAAAGCAGGCTAAGATGTGTGATGGGATGCTTTACTTAAGATAGGAAACACATCTTCCTGAAAGGTTTGATAAATGTCCTGGAAAAAAATAGAATTGTGAAATTTTCAAGGGAGATTTGTAAAAATGGAAATCATGGTTTCAGTTTATTTTATGGGGAGTGTCAAATCAAGTTTTCCACCTTGAAGCATTTTTTTCTAATACGTATTTTTCTAGAACAGAATTAATTTGCTTTAGTTTTTAATAGAACTTGCTTTTCTTATAAAAAAAAAAAAACCTCCTTTGTGGCTTCAGCTCTGGTTTCTTTTCACCATGCTTATGTTCCTTCTTTTTTCACTTTCTCTGGTTAGAATAAATGAGTATTTTTTTTAATCAGGTGTTTGAAGGACCAGTTTTTCATAAACACCTCTGTTTTAACCTTTCCATTACTTTATGCCATAATCTTCTATGTTCTTTTCACAAACTGATTATTTTTTGTTCATTTTGTGAAAGAAATCCAGCAGGGAATGACTAATACTTTCATTTTCAATATTTCTTGTCTTCTGGTAGAAGTATACTCCCTTGAATAGTGCTTGTCTGGCCACACAGCAGAAATGCTTCGTCATTGCAGTTCACCCTCCATAGTATGCGACTTCCATTTTCTTATTCCAAGAATTATTTTGAAAGGTGTTTAAAAATGTTCTCTCTCTCTACTTCCCATGACAATCACAGAATAATTCTCAGGACCTGGTGAGTGCTTACTTTGCTAATACACTTCATGAAGACTTGCAAGCCGTGGGTATTTTCATTTTCCTGTATGCAATTTTGTGGGTACATTTATTGAAACAAAGGTTAGTAGCTGGCGTCAGCCCTTGTGGCTCTTCCTGGCTTATTCTAGCTGTTACTTTGGTTCTTGTTAGACTCTCCTGTCGTCATTACTAATATGTGCGTATTCCAAAAGCAAGCCGCCCCCAGCTGCCAGCTGCCCCTGCCTGGCAGAGGTGCCCACTGCCAGCGGCCCCTCCTTGTGTCCTGCAGCCCCCACATGGAGGACCCTGAGCGGCTTCCACTCCTTCTGAGCTGCCTTTGGTTGAGGTCACCTCAGGAGAGGGAGTTGGAGGGCAGGGGCGAGGCCCTGTCTCTGTGGCATCTCCTGCAGTGTGCACCGCCTGTCTCTGGAGCTCTGGCCTTCCCTCTGGAAGTCTTCCTGTCTCCTCTCTTTGGGGGGGTCAATTCCTGAGCTCCAGCAGCGCCTAGTCCTCCTTGTTGCATCCTCACATCTGCATGCTTTCATTGTCTTCATGTGCCCAGCTCTATTAAATTTCTTTAGCTGAAAGGTGACAATTCTGTCTTCCCATTTGGACCCTTTTACTTTAATTAGCTCCTTCAGCCAAGTGGGCATTACTGACAGTAGCGGCGTGCAGCGGCCCTCCAGCTCTGGCTGGGGGCACTGCCACTCCAGAGAGAACCAGTCTGTGCTGCTGAGAAAGAAGGGGAGACGGCGGGCGTGGCTGCAGCAGTTGGTTTTCCCCGTGGGTGTGCCGAGGGCTTCTCCATTTGCTAGTTTTCACGTTTTATTTTAACTATTCCAAGTATTTCAGCTCGTACAGTAATATAATTAGTTACTGTAAGTAGAGGAGTCTTTACTGTCTTTGTTTCCTTCAGCCCCACATCCATTCTTCCTGCCCCTTGCGTCTGCAGCTCCCTGAAGGCTTCTGCACCCTTGCACGATCCTTTTGTTTCCAGTTATGGCTCCCACTGGATGTGAAGTCAAACGAGATTCCCACCTACCGGGTGAAGTCCTGAGAGTCCTACTCACTCTGTGTAGGAAATGTCTGTTTCTCAGGGCAACTATGATTAGTTTACTGTTCCAGTACTTTGCCTTTACTTATGGGATTGCAATTATCAGGTGTTTGGATTATTCTCAATGCCCATTCACTTCAGGTGTCAGATGCTTTTATTTCAGGTCAGAGAAAATACAACTTAGAGGGTTTCATCCAAATGCGGGTTCACTTTCTGCAAAGGCATTCCACAAAGGTCTCCTGGCAGTCCTTATACAGCTCAGCTGAGCATTCTATCATTTTTTCAGCCCTCCCTATGGTTGCAAGACGGCTGCTGTGTGCCAGCCATCACACCCACATTCCAGAGGAAGAAGAAATGACAAAGTGGTTGCTTCTTGATCAGGAAGTCAAGAATTTTTTCAGAAGCCCTTTGAAAAGTACAGTTGTGTGCACCTCTGTGGCCCCTTCGGCTGCCAGAGAGCTCAGGAAGGCAAGGCTCCTACCCGGGTGTCTCAGAGCTTCACCAGCCAACTGAGGCTCTATGTCAGGAAAAAGCAGGAAGGTGGCTCTTAGGTAGTTATTTAACCGATGAGCCTCATTTCCTGTCCTCAGAAACTAGGGCTCACGCTGACCCGCTGATTAGACTCATGGACATTCTCCAGTGCAACTAAATAAAGGACTGTATTTATTGCCACTTGCTCAAGACTGGGGAGGATGGAATGTTTTGACTTGGAATAAGAGGTCCATGTTTTTGTTCTCACTTCTTCCTTTAAATATATTTCCCACTCCATTTTCAATTGTTCTTGAGTTTGTTTTCTTAGTGAGAAATGAGTCGAGTCACTCCCTGGCCAGCAGACTTTTGAGCCTGGCTCGTTCTTCAGCCTCCTGGTCTGCTGCTCTCCACAGCAGGCCTTTCTACCTGCCCCCAGGTGACTCTGCTGCGTGAGGGAGACTTCTGACCTCCCGGAAACACTTCAGCCCTTTGCCCAAGAACCCGCTGGGGGTCCTAGTGACAAGCTCTCTTCAGCTCCTGTGAGGTCGGGAATGGCTGCCAGGAGGCCACACAAGAGACCCCTGTGGTCCCCAGTGGTCTGGAGCAGCAGGAAAATTAGCAAAGTCTGCCAAGTACCGGAGGAAATTAATGAGCAAATAAACACCTCTGAAGGAGAAAGGTGCTTTCCTTAGACTACTAAAAATGTGTGTATGTTTTTTTAAAGAAAATATAATCTCTTTTTAAAATAAGAAGGTAATCTAAGAAATTCGACACTACAGGCTTTAAGAATTAATCTCCAAGAAAAACTTGGGGACCATTTGTAAAAGTCCTGATCTCCTCTTCCCTCTTCCTCTTCCTTCTCTCTCTTCTCTCTCCGCGGTCTCTCATCCTCTCACCGCCCAAGAAAAACCATTTCTAAATGTCCTTATACCTATATATGCTACGTCTGTTTATTTTAATTTCTTACAGATTTATTTATTTATGCATACAAGAACTGGGGTACAGGCCAGAGGTGCTGGGGGTGAGAAGATTCACCAGAGACAGAGTGGGGAGCAGATCCAGCAGATCTATTGAAATCCACTGAGGGAGCAGCAGGCGGGTCAGGAGAGGCCTGTGGGCTGGGGGGTCACTCCCGGGCTGGGTGGGGGTCACTCCCCGGCGGGGCTCAAACTCGTGCTGCAGGGCTGCGGACAGCGTGCAGTGCTGTCCCCCCGGGAGGTCCTAAGTTTATTTTAAAAATACTTAAATTTGATTATTTGTCAATGTCAAAAACATGCTCTTATTTATAACTGGCACGAGTCAGAGAAATAGCGAGCCCTGCCGTTGGTGCTCTCGGGAGCTGCGCCGCGGTCAGCGCAGGAGCGCGGGCGGCGGAGCCTTCGGGGCATTAAAACGTCGAGCTCAGCGGCTCCCAATATCGAGGCTACTTCCTCCGTCTTTTTTCTTTATGTCTTGGCGGTATTTCTTATTTAAAATGACAGAAAACTCTTGCTCGGAAACTTCCAAGCCCGAGAAAAATATTGTACAAAATGTTCAAGTTTTGACAGCATTTCACCGCACTCCGGGAGCAGAGTGTCCCCAGCTGACCCTTCTCATCGCCCGACACTCAGGGAACTGGTTTTATTTTGGGCAACACGTAGCCTGCAATGTCAGTTTTCACCTGATTCTCAGAGGCCCCTTAAGTGGGGGCAGAAAATGGAGGTTTTTGCGCTACCATGAGCGCGAGGCTAAGCGGCTGGATGGGAGGGGCCGCGAGCGCCTCGTCGCCGGCTGGGAGCGACAGGCTCCCACGGACAAGCGCCCGAGAAGTCCTGTCAGAGGACGGCGCGGGAGAGGGCGAGAGGGAGGGATAAAGTTAGAAATCACACATTTTATCTTACAGAAATGTCAAACACTCGCCGCTAAATACTCAGCTGTCTCCAGTCCGCGTCAGATTCTCTCTCCACTCGCTCCCCGGGCCAACAGCAATCCGCGGCTCCGTCTGTGGCCGGCCGTCCTCACCCTCACTGCCCTCGGCCTCCCGCTGGCCGCCAGGTGGGCGCGCCCCACGCCGCCCCCAGTCAGCTGCGAGCGGCGCTCAGCGCGGTCTCTCCAGGAGTCCCGGCCGGGTGGCACAGGCTGCGGTGTGACTCTGGCCGCGGGTGGGGTCAGCCCGGCTCCGGTCACTCACGCCTGAAAAGTCCTCGTCAGTCCGCTTCACCCGGCAGCCGCACCTGCAGCCACGCGCCCTCACGCTGTCTCTCGTCAGGCGCGGACGAGGACGGGACTTCGTCATCTTTTCGCGGTGATACTCGTAAATACTCTGGTTACCACAAGCAAGGAGCTACCACAGGCGCACACTGCTCCTGCCGGTCGTCACGCTCACCTGGGTCAGCATCACCTGGCCATCTAGTAGCTGGAGGGCCCGGAGGGACCAGGCCTAGCGAGTGAAGACCGGAGACGCCACACCCTGCCCTTTACTTGCGTTGACCCCTCCTCCACCCCGCCCGTTTTTGGCTCAGTAGAACCCCAGTACCTGGGACCCCCGTCTTTGACGCGAGCCCAACCTTACCCGACCTGTGATATTACCTGACTTCCCCCTCCTCTCTCTGGCTTCTTCTTCCCCTCCCGCCCCTTTTCCTTCCTCTCTTGAAATATTCCTTGGCATCCGCCGTGTGCCAGGAATTCGAGCTGGCACCAGGGCTACAGCAGTGAGCAAAGCACCATGGGGGGGGGGGTGACCAGGGAGCCCAGCGCCTCCCAGAGGGGGAGGAAGGCGCTAAGTGCCCTCCCAGACCAGGGGAGGAGCGCGCAGGGACTCGAACCGAGCGGAGGCCGCGTCGGAGGGGGACACTTGCCTTCACGCGAGCGTACTTGCTGCCTGTGCGCGCGATTCAGCTGGAGGGCCCAGCCGTGAGTGGCAGCTCGGGGACCTTGAGGACGTGCGTGAGACAGGCAGGCGAAGACCCAGCGAGCTCTGGCCTGGGCGTGGACGCCAGCTCAGTCAGCCCATCAATCGCCCTGGTGGCCCTGGGCGCCAGCAAAGCAGCAGGGTGACTGCCCGCCCGTTTTGCCACTGACCTCTGAGCTGCTGGAGCGGGAGCTGGGTCAGTGCTTGCCAGACAGCGCCCGATCCAGGGGTGCGCGGTAAGTGCTTGGCGAATGCTCACGATGCCTTGGGATGTTATTGTGAGCTGGAAAATCTTACTCGTCATGTAAAATATGGGCTTTAATAATGTGCTGGAGACGGCACTCCCACCGGTGGGCGTAATTGGATGTGGACGCTACACGCTAACCCCACGCCACCCCTTAGAGGAAACACGTATGTAGCCTTTCTCCCAAATTAAGCCCATATATTCGAAGGACCAGGGCGCTTTGCTGACCTCGCCGCGAAAGCTGACCCCCCAATCCACAGACCATTGAAACCCTGGACTCTGTTCTTGGGGAGAATTTTTGCAAACTCAGTTCTTGCCAGGTTGAGCGTTCTTCACCTCTCATCCACTGAGATGTTTTAAGAACCGGTTGTTACACTTAACTGAGACAATTTGCAGTTTGTCCTAAATTTACATTTTTCTTCTTGCGTGAGTGCTCACCACGCGTGGATTTATTTTCTGAAGCTCATGTCACTTCTGTCTTGCACCCCCTTTCGGATGACGCTGTTTTCATCTGAAAGCGAAAGGTTTAGGCACAGTACAGTTGTCATCTGCTGCTGCTCGGAAGCCCCATGCGACCTGCAGGAGGAAGCAACGGGTGCGAATTATGTGCACGGAAGACGGCCAGGCGGAGAAAGTCCCGCCACGCTGCTCTGCTCTGAGCGCCCGTGTCAGGGCTGCAGCCTGCTGGAGCAGCCTGGGACTGAGAAGTACAACAGCCTGGCACTTAGTGTCGCTCATAGCCTAGCGTCGCTCGTAACTTAGCGTCGCTCGAGTTCTGCAACCCTTGTGGTGAAAACAGTGATGTGGATACAATGGATTCCGAAAAGGGAGGGGGGAGTTTTTTTCTGGGTTAAATGAGATTTCTTAAAAACAGCAGTTAACTCTCAGAGTACAAATTATGTAAGGCTCCATGAAAAGAAAAGCCAGCAAAGCCCTGGAAGTTACGGTTATCAAAGTTGCTCCGCTGATCGCCCCCACCATCCACCTAAAGACACAGCGTGTGCATTTGACGCGTCTTTTATTTGTGTGAGTACAGAAAGCACTGAAGGGGACATTCTCTTTTATCTTTCTGCTACATCAAAACATATTTTAAAAAAGTCCATGTGAGTTACACTGTACTTGCTAGCATTAAAAATCAGACTTTGATTTCCTAAATGAGAAGTAACAATCTCCTAAGCGAGCCGAAGGCAGAACCGAGGAGACTTGCCGCGGAGGCTCTGCTGAAACAACACCCCCACTTTCATGAGGGTGCTGGCATGTAGGTGGGCAGAGGTCTCCTTTTTCCAGCCACTGGAAGAGAAAGTTACCTTTTTTTTAATTTAAGAAAATGAAGTTTCAGCCAGGGACTGAGACTCCTACTTGTGTGCTGTTTCCACTTCTGCCGCTAAGTAATTTTCACGAATTGCTTTTTCTCCTCCAGTCTCCGCTGGGAAACAAGGCTTTAGGTAGCCGGCGCCACGCAGTGCTCCTCTGTGGTAAGGGGCAGCCTCCAGCAAGCGCGGCCGGGCCAAGCGGGCGATGTCCCTCCGCGGCAACGCTGCGTGTGTCCAGACTCCATTGCTCACTCGCGGAGGTCTGAAGAAGGTAAACCTCAGCTTGAGCGTCCTTCCTTGTTTATACGATAAACACCCAGGGAAGTGAAGTGGTTTGCGTGATAAGAGAGGAACAGGTGGGTGCCCTCTGCTTTCGGGGCACCCATGCCTTGACCCCACGCCACCCCAGGGGGGCATCTGCTCCGAGCTCTGCCTCCCCGGGCCCTCCCACCGCCATGGCCTGCGGTTTTGGTTACTAATGAAAAAGCCATCTGCGTGGGGGTGTTGGAGCGGGCCGGGCTGCGGTGGGGAACTTGGGGTTCCCACCATTTCACGGCCCCCACGCTCCTGGGATTCTGGATCCATCCCAGCCTCCCTCCTTTCTTCCCGGCACCTCAGTGACCCCCTACAGTGCACTCATTTAACCCAGGTGTGCAGAGGCGGGAGGCAGATGAGGGAAGCGCCTGGTGGGCGTCACCCCAGGGGAGCCAGTGGGTTTCCAGCAGCTGAGCAGCGTCCTCAGAAGAGGCAGCACGTAACCGCGGGCACCCCGGCTCAGGGCTCAGGGGCCAGGGGCCGCTGCTGCTCTGCGGGGTGAAACCGCAGGGCAGGTGGTGAAGCTGTGGCTGTGCCAGGTTCGGGGTGGGTTGCACACCAACCTCTGGGGAAGGGGGACCACTGGGGGGTGGCGGTCGCACACCACCAATGCGAAATGTGTGGGACCACACTGCTAGTTTGGGGGCCTGGGTGAACAGAGATGCGAAATGCTGGGGCCCCCTGGGCGTGGGCTGGGGACCCCCAAGCAGCCATCCCAGCTTCGGAAACGGGGCGGTGACTTCGCGTCCGCTGCACATGCAGCAGGGCGGTGCTCGGCTCCTTAGAGGGGTTTCCGGGTTCCGGGGTCTCATCCTCGCTACAAAAGTGCAGGGGGCAGAGGGGAAAGGCGCCCGGAATCCCGCTTTCCTGGGGTGGGCTCACCGTCTCCGCTTACAGCCTGGAGGCCCAGGGCCCGGTAGGGCCTGGGTTTCGGGGTTCCTGGCAGGTGCTGAGCTGGGCGGCGGGTTTAGCCAGATCTGATAAACAGGCCAAGCAGCTGGGAGAAAAGGACCGGGAGTCACCGGACTAAGCCATCAGATCCAGGGCGATGGCTTGCTTTATGCCATTTTTCTGTTTGGGGGTGCCCGCTTGCTTTTCAGTAATGAATGGAACTGCTCCCGAGTCCGAGGGCATTCGACACCCCAGTCTTGCTGGCGCTCACAGCACCCCGGCGGGGGAGCCCGAAAGGCCCTGCGGCTACTGCCGGCGGAGCCCACGAAGCCCAGCTCCATCTTTTCGTGATTTTTCTTCATTCAGTAGTTATTGGTCCACAGAGAAGTTATTAACCCTAATGATACTTTAATTAAAGATTATTTTCTTGGGCCTCCCGCGGGGCGGGACCCTGGGGGCACCCAGAGCCTGTCTGCTCTCTCCACTGGCTGCTGTGGACTGCGCAGTTTGTAACATGCATTATTTATGATGCAAGGATGTTTCACAGCTTTTTTTTTTTTTTTTTCCTATCGGGAATGATGCGAACTAATTTTAGCATCATGGGATCTTAGCTGTGAAGCAGCGGTTCTCTTTCTGAGCGACCGTGGAAGTGATTTATGAGTTGATGCTGCTCTGGCTTATCCAAAGGCTTCTCCTATGTGTGGACAATTTCAGACGCCAGTGACTTTGCCCACAGATCCGAGGGTCGCAGAACTCTGATACATACATGCCGTTTTGCTCTGTAGAAGGAAAGGGGATTGTCTGAGCATGCACAGATTCTCACCACAAAAGGGCGTGAATCTTTCAGAAATTCAAGAGAACGGGAAAGGCAGGCCCTGTTCAGACTGCGGTGCTCTGGGCCATCGTGCTCCTTTTTGGCTGGGGATGAGTGACGCGTTATCAGAAGCTCTCTTCTTTTAGTAAGCGGTGGCTGACCTGATGGCAAGGCAGCTGACCGGGACCACAGAGCTATCTCCCGGTGGCTGCTGGGGACAACTGTCGAGGGACACCTGTGCTTCTTCTCCATGGCAGACTGCCGGTCACCTGCAGGCAAGAGGCACGTAACTGGTGATGCCGAACAGGTCGACCAGAAGCCTGTGCACAGGCTGATTGGACCCAGATGAGACTGAGTATGAAGTTTAGCTTAGGTTATTGGCTGGTGAAGTTTTTCTCATTTGAAAAATTTGCAGTATTTGGGTTTGCACAATATTCTTTCAGCCTCATCCTTATAATTGGATGTGATGGATTTCAAAACCCTTTCTCTGAAGCAAATAAATGCCACCTGTTAAATAATACTCTTTACAAGGGTGTGTGTTTTCCTGATCAACTAATCTGTGCAAGTTTTCAGGGTAAACTTCTTCACACAATAACATCAGCACAATACTATATAAATTACATGTGTACATGTATTAGATGTGCATCACATTTCTGGCTGTTTAAAAGTATTCTATATATGCATACAATATATGTGTGTATATGTATGTACAGAGTTTTAAAAATTTATATAATCACACAGACACACACATACACACACACACACACTGTGTAGGCAGTAGCTAGTTTCAGATGAAAACTGCAAGGATGCAGGATTCCAGTTAGCAAAAGGCATGGCGGGTCACAAAGGTCATGTCTTCTGATTTCAAGTCAAAAGGTTTCTATAATTGATCTGCAGTATTAAAAAGTTCTACAAATAATTCATCCCAGTCTTCACTGTACATGTAATATATATGTATATGTAGTAATTCTGCAGGGCTTTATAGATACATATCAGAATATTTTTATAAACATCACCCCACTTATTCTTTATAATAACTTTGTGGGCTGGGTGTCATTCTTATTCTCCACATAAAAATAGGCAGATCCAGACCCAGTGACTTGCCAAATTCTTGCCAAATTCACTCAATCTTTTAGAAATCAGATTCCAAAAGATAATTATACAATAAAGCTGAGAATCACAAGCATTAATCTTTTTATATCCTATTACCTTTTAAAATAACTATATTGTTTCAATTTGTTGTACAATTGAACCGAAGTTGTTTTCTTTCTAATATAACTAGAGCAGTCCATAAACATATTTTTTTTTCAGATCTATAAGTTATTTTTCAATTTCAGGGGGAAACTGTGATTTTACATAGAAATTTCACATAGAAATTTCCATTTTGACTGAGGCAGGGGCACGTAATGTTTACAAACTGAGATTACAGGAATGGCCATCATGACCCTATGAAAAAGTGATACTGGCTTGAAAATCCACCTGTGGTATTTGAGCTCCTCACCATCCACTTGGGTGGAAGCCACCACCCTGCACGCCTCTCCCACGGAGCCGCTGAGCGCCCGCGAGCCGGGGTGGCGGGATTTTTTTGGTGGATCCTGTCTCTGCGCGGATAATTCCTCGTCACTTGGTGAACACTCGCCGTGCAGCTGCTGACGGTTCTCGCTCGGTGCTCCAAGTCCCCGCGGCCCTTTCCATCAGTCAGGGGACATGCTTGGCCTTGGCGAGTGAGCGGAGACCCCGGGGAGACTCGCACGACCCTCAGCCTCTTCGAGGTTCCCATCTCTCTTCTTTGGTTTCCTTTCAAGAATCCTTGGGCATGAAAACTTGCTTCGTGGAAATGGATTTGGTTAAAATCAGGTCAGACAATCTCTTAAGTCCTCTTGCAAGGTTGCATGCAACCAGTGGGCTCTGAGGTGATGGCTTCAGGGACTGGGCAGTCAGGCAGCCCCTCCCAGTGATCACTTTTTTCCCCCTGGACGCTTCCACCCAGGGGAGAGCTGGCCGGGCCCAGGGACCAGTGTGGGTACCTATGCCTCCCGGGTGGGGAGGGGACAGTTCTATGAGCCCAGTGGCTTTCAGATGAAGCTACACAGTGAAGGTTTTATATTTTCTTCCAGCAGGTCCAGAGGCCACCACGTCCCCCTGAAGGACAGAAGCGGTCTCCATGGTCTTGAGACAGTGACGCCTCAGAGCTGAAGACTCTGGTCAGTGTGGTCAATTTCTCTCTTTTGAAACTAGGAAAAGAAGGTGTCAGAATCACAGAAGAGAATAAGGGTTTGTGGGTGTACTGGAGAGAACAACAGAGGTAATCACTGGACTCACATCCGAGGAAGGCAAAGGAGTGGTGGAAGGCTTCCTCCTACTTTTCAGCCACAAGAAATTCAAAGTTATTTCTCCATATTGCCTGGAGCAAATGCTGTGCATTTGAGGGAAGAGGCTGCGGCACTCTTATCAAGCCCCTTAAGTGGGGGTGGGCTGCTGCCTTGTTTTCTGATTAAGTGTGCCTCAGATGTTGGGAGACCTCTGCGTTAAAGAGGACTCTGCTGTTTCTAGATGAACAAGACCGGTATTTATTACAACTAGGAACAAGCAGTCTGTAGCGGGTGTCAGCTTTGCGGTTGCTGTTTCAAAGGTCATGTAGTTTCTTACCCAGGGCGCAGACTCTGCGATAAAATAGGAGTCTAGGGGTCATGCAGTAGGTCCTAGTTCACCTTCTCTTGGGTGTCACGGGCAACAGAAAGAGCAAAAGGATTATCGGAATGGCTCAGGGCGCCGGTGCCGCCAGCTTCCAGGGTGTTCGGTGTGCACCTGGGGATAACTCAGCAGGGGAGCGGATGCTTTCTTAGTAAATGCGCATTTATAAAGTGCAAGCCAATATTTGGGAAAAACTGTTTTAATGATGTAAATTGCGCAATATATATGCATGCTTTTCTGCACTCAAAGAGGATGTTTAAATAGGTAACACATTTATCAACTTGTGATACATCTGAATTCCTATTATAAAATATATTTCCCATTTCTATTCATGGCGATTTTCATGCTAATTAGTATTTTTGCCTTTCTACAATATGCATACATTAGCATAAATATCTGGCTATATGTCTAGGTTATATATGAAAACGCTTTCAAAGCTAAGAATATTTGCCGAGTTTGTGTGAGGTAAGAAAAATTGCTTAATATTTGTAAACACATCACTTCCGTAATAAGATTTTCTTTCTTGTATAAATAATGTGTGTTCAAAGAAGTGTGGGCTGCAGTCATTTGCAGATTGTTTATGGTGTTATCAACAATCCTGAGACACTGGTTAAAAAATAACACTGGAAAATCTCTACAGTGCTGGTCCTTGGGTGAAAGTCATAATGCCCCTTTGTAAGTATAAAATGCGATGAAAAACCTAGACCTTCAGGGTCGCTTAATGCTGCAGAAAAGACAAGTCCACACAGTCAGCCAGGGAAGGGTGTTTAAGACGAGCTGGTTGACAGTGATGCAGACAGCAGAGCTGACAGGGAGGAACCTGCATTCGCCAGACATACCTGCACCTGCCTCCCCCGGCTCTGGCGTCGGACGCCGTCTCCACGTTCTGCAGCGCTCACCCGCCTCACAGCAGCCACGGTGCTCGATGCTCTCCCCAGGGAGAGGCCCGGGGACGGCTGGGGAGCACAGGGCGAAGCGTGGCCCCACAGAGCTGCCGGCCCACCTGGCACCGTGGCCACGGCTGTTCCCCTCCTCCGAGCGACTTCAGCAGTGGGTGACTGAGGCCGCCGACCCCTCCTGACCCGCACGCAAAGGCGGGCTTGCCAGGGCTGCTCCCGAGCTGCGGTAGTGGCAAGAACTTTTATTACTCCAGCGTATCTATTATTCATAGGACTTTGCTAAAAACTGGCACTCCATAAAATAACCGAGTTTTATGCTGATGTATTTTATCTTTTCACTTATTCATATTTTACCTATTATAAAATTATATGTTTTAGATTCACTTTATGTATTTCACATACATCTTCACCTTCTTCCTGAGATCTGTGGAGAGGATACTTAGCACGGATTAGGTAGCGCGCGTTCAGGGATTTCTCAGCACCACTGATAAATAGCAGGCCGGCGAGGGCGCGGGGGTTTGTTATGCTGTGGTACAGCGGCAGGCAGACCTATATATTGCATCTTTCAGTCTCACACGAACTCGGGAAGGTAGGTGTATTCATCATCACGGCTGTAAATGAGGGCCGAGGCAGGAGCGGCAGAGACAGGCCCCGGGGCCGTGCGGGCCTGGCTGGGCCTGGAGTGTGGCGCCTGCTACCTGAAAGCCTGCAACGCTTCATGATCACGCTTGCTTAGGAAGCATTTCATTCATTTAAAAGTAACTTTTACCTCATCCTGGTTGTTTATATTAAGCTTGCTACCAGTAGCTATACATTTCTGACAGTGGTTTCCCAGGTTCTGACATGAACCCAAGGGCTGCTGACTGCACACTAGAAGCGTGAGTCAGTTAACCCCAAGCTGTTGTTGCAGGCGACGGTGGCTTGTGAGTGTGCTGCCGTCTGTGCATATGTGGGAATGTCCATGCGTGTCTGTCTGTGTGCATGGACGGATGAGCATGTCAGCCAGTGTGAGTGTGTCTGTGTGTGCACGTGTGAGTGTTGCCGTTGCACACATGCGGGAGTCTGTGGGCGCAGGAGTCTGTGGGCGCGGGAGTCTGTGGGCGCGGGAGTCTGTGGGCGCGGGAGTCGTGGGTGCTGGAGTCTGTGGGCGCTGGAGACTGTGGGTGCGGGAGTCTGTGGGCGCCGGAGTCTGTGGGTGCTGGAGACTGTGGGCGCGGGAGTCTGTGGGCG